>NC_133620.1:384896285-385204785 GCF_048593235.1 Sminthopsis crassicaudata | reverse complement strand
AATACTGTTGTTTAAGGCTTAATATACTACATTGCAGGAAAGAAAGTCATGCATCTCTCTTTGTTTTACTTACTTATTTTTTAAATTGTATTTATTTTATTTTGAACTTGAGATATATAATAAACATTTCCATAACCTAATAGAGTAGAAAAAGATGACTGTACATGAGAGTATAACGAAATGGTGAGCTAAATGAGGTTAGAAGAGTAAAATAAGTAGCATCAAGATAATGTTGCATACAGTATCTTTCTTTAAAATGGAATGAATGGATAGAGCACCAGTTCTGAAGTCAGGAGGACCTGAGTTCAAATTTGACCTTAGACACTTACAATTTCTACCTGTGTGATCCTGGGCAAGTCACTTAACCCCAATTGCCTCAGGGAGAAAAAAAAAAGGAAGAAAACTGCAGTGAGAACCAAATCTTAGAGCTAAAAAGGAACACGAAAATCAATTTCTTATCCAATGTGGAAACTTGTATATAATATCAAGCAATCAATAAGCATTTATTAAGCACCTAATGTGTGCCAAGCACTATGCTAGGATCTGGAGGATACACAGAAAAGATAAAAATATCATTATTTCCAAGAATATAGGGCAGCTACATGACATAATAGGGAACACTGGCCTGAAGTCAAGAAAATCTGAGTCTGAACCTGCCTGAGACACTTGCTGTCTGACCCTGGACCCATTTAATCCTGATTGCCTCAGTTTTCTTATCTACCAAATAAGCTGGAGAAGGGAATGGTGAATCACTCAAGTATTTTTGCCAAGAAAACCCCAACAAAGAGTTGGACATAACTAAAAAGTGACTGAACAACATCTTCAAGAAATTTATCCTTGACAGAAATTTATTCAATCTCTGCTCTTACACTTTAAATGACAGAGAACTTGTTCCTTGAGGAGGAAGCTTGTCATATTGTCAGTTCTAATTGCTGGATAGCTTTTCCACATATTGAGCCAAAATCTTTTGACCTATATTTTCTTTCTTCTACATAAAATCCCTTCAGATATTTGTAACATCTGTCATGTCTTCAAGTTTTTTTTTTTTCTTTGAAGTAAAATAAATCTCCTTACTTCCTGCAAAGAGAGCCATGTAGGCTGTGGTTTTTAAGACCCTTACCATTCTCTTCTGGATACTTTCTATTTTTTTAATTTCTTCTTAAAATAGAGTACCCAGAACTGGATCTGAGTCTGGCAAATGTAGAGTATTATTGTAATCCGTAGATTCTAGATAGGTTCTAGGTTTTCAAAATCTGTAGATTTTATCCGTAGATTTAAAATCCGTAGATTCTAGATAGATCTAGGTTTTTAAACAGTTGAACTCATTAAGGAGCTCCTTGAAAAATTACATTGGTTTCTTTAGCTGTCTCTCCCTTTCAATTCAATGCAATTTTTAGTTGTTCTAGTAGTTTTCAGTTGTGTTTGGCTCTTCATGACCCCATTTGGGATTTCTCTTGTAAAAGATACTGGAGAAGTTTGCCATTTCCTTCTCCAGCTCATTTTACAGATGAGGAAACTGAGGCAAATGGGTTTAAATGATTTGTCCAGGATCACACAGCTTATGAATATCTGAGGCTAGATCTGAATTTAGGAAGAGGAGCCTTCCTGATTCCAGGCCCAGCACCTTATCCCTTGAGCCAACTAGCTATCTTGAATACATTTTTACAAACATTTATGAAATGCCTCCAATGAGCTAGGTAGCAGGGATAGGAAGAAAAGTACCTTTACCTTGAAAGAAGAAACAATATTCATAGATTATTTATAATTTGCTACTAAGACTTTTCCCATTTCAGAGCTCTCTATCCCTTTTATGCCTAATTCTACCTTTCTCTTTATAAAAAAAAAATCTGCTTTTATAAAGGCTCAGCAACATATTTATGTTAAACATTCCCTTCACTCTTACAAATTATAAGGGTAGCAAAGAAAAGATGGACAGTTATGAACATAATGTCTTCTGTTATCATATATACTTTATTGAAATGGAAATTTATTGTTATATATTTTGAATCCTTCCGATGTTCTGCTGGGCATATGCCAATTTTTTCCTTTCTTTTTCTATTTTGTTTTTTCTTATTTTAATAAGAAGTTTTAAATAAATAAACACATTAAAAGCATAAGAATTTACAAGGGAATATTGAAATGTCCTCCAAAGGTTTTCTTGTCACATCTCCATCACTAACCAGTTCTTGGTTGGTCACAATTTGTTCTGGAATAGCAGCTCCCCTCATTCTTCCTCCCCTTTATGATGAAATAAGTAGTCAAGAAACCAAGTCATGACATTATTATATGCACTTTCTTTCTTTTAAAATTAATTTTATAATTATACATTTTTTGACAGTATATATGCATAAGTAATTTTTTATTACATTATTTCTTGTATTCATTTTTCCAGATTTTCCCCTCCCTCCCTCTACTCCCTCCCCTAGATGACAGGCAATCTCATACATTTTACATGTGTTACAATATAACCTAGATATAATATATGTGTGTAAATCCAATTTTCTTGTTGCATGTTAAGTATTGGATTCCGAAGGTATAAGTAACCTGGGTAGATAGACAGTAGTGCTAATATTTTACATTCAATTCCCAGTGTTCCTTCTCTGGGTGTAGTTGTTTCTGTCCATCATTGATCAATTGGAAGTTAGTTGGATCTTCTTTATGTTGAAGATTATCTACTTCCATCAGAACACATCTTCATACAGTATTGTTGTTGAAGTATATAGTGATCTTCTGGTTCTGCTCATTTCACTCAGCATCAGTTCATACAAGTCTCTCCAAGCCTTTCTGAATACATCCTCCTGGTCATTTCTTACAGAGCAATAATATTCCATAGCCTTCATATACCATAATTTACCCAACCATTCCCCAATTGATGGACATCCATTCATTTTCCAGTTTCTAGCCACTACAAAAAGAGCTTATGCACTTATTTTCTACAGAATGAGACTCTGAGTCAATGTCAGATTAGGTCGCTGATTGCCACTATATTTTAATCTATGTTTTAAAAAATGTGAGGAAAATATCTAAGTCCTCATCTGAGTAGTTGTATAGTTGGTAGATTGTTTGTCCATTATTCGCATTTTTGTTTCTTTTCAGTCATTATGAAAATTTTCATTATCATGGATGTATCCTTAGCTTTATGGATTGCCACACAGACATATATTTTAAAAATATACAACACTATTATATCTGTTTCTCTCTTATATTATGTTTCTTTTGAATAGGGATACTCTTCCACTATCTTATTTGAGATATGTATTTCTTTCTACACATTCTTAATTATCTTAATTATTCTTAATTAAATATCTTAATAATTAATTAATTATTAATTCTACACATATCTTAATTATCTTTGGAATTAGATATTTTCTTTTATGTTAAAATGCCAAATCCATTTTGATTATTCTCTATTATCTATACATATATACCCATACATATTTCTAATATCTATATAGCTGTATGTGGCCACATATATGGAATATGTGGAATATAATTGACTCTAAAAGAATTAAGAATAAAGTTACAAAGAGGGCAAAAAAGAGATATTTGGGGTTGGTGTGTAAATAGCTTGCAATTTATAAGTAATGAGAAGCTCTGAAGAAGAGCAGGACTCAAAGATATTACCAAGGAAATGGATGAGAGAAAGAGAAGATGGACTAGTCATGCAGTGAGGTCGAGGGATGACAGATGGACAATTAAATTGTTCCACTGATATCTTGGCAATGCCTTAAGAAAGTGAAGAACAGCATTATGATGAATAGACACCTATTTGTGAACTTCTGAGAGGACAAGGATAAGAATCACGCAGAATGGGCAAACTTGGATAAGTGGTGATCAGTTTTGTTGGGGAAAGAAAAAGAGGAAGAGAAGAGAAGAGGGAAAGAAGTAGGAAAGAAGGAAGAAAGGAAGGAGAGAGATAGAGGCTGACAGAAACAGACATGAAAAGGCTATAGGGGACGGAGGAAAAGAGGGGAAAGGGAGAGAGAGAGGGAGTAAAAGAAAGGGGGAGAGAGAGAGGGAGTAAGAGAGAGGGAGAGAGAGAGGGAGTAAGAGAGAGGGAGAGAAGCAGAAAGAAAGAGACAGAGACAGAGGGGGGGAGAGGGGTAGAGAGGGAGAGAGGGAGAGAAGGAGATGAAGAAAGAAAAAGAGAAACAGAGAGACAGAGGGAAAGAGACAGAAACAGAGAGAGACACACACAGAGAAAGAGAGACAAAGAAAGATTGTGGAGTTGGGGAGGGAGAGAGAGGAAGAGAGAGAAAGAGACTAAGGGATTGAGAGACAGAGATGGAGAGACACACAAAAACATAGAGTCACAGACACAAACACAAGATAAGAAAGACAGAAAGTCTACATACTGGCAATTAGGCAACAGAGACCATCTAGTCTAGTACAATAATCAGGGTAATACAATTGATTCTTAAGGGCAAAAAGACAGTAACTTCAGCAAATAGTTCTGAGAAATGCACCTATATTTCTCACCTGTCATGATTTCCTGCAACCATATCATTACATAGAGAAAGAGAAAGAGACATAACATGCCTTTTTACAAGGCAAGGGTTATTGGGCTGAGATGCTCCTCCATAATTTTCCCTTTGTGCATATAAGTATGTTTCCCATATGTTGTATTGTTAGGGTTCCTCTTGGGTCATTCACGTTAAATAATGTTTGTGTTATCAGTCAGTCAGCCAACAAGAATTTATTAAACACTTACTTTGTGTGAGATATTATGCAAAATACTGGCTACACACACACACACAAAAATAACAAAACAAAACAAAACAAAAAAACAAAACAAAAAAAAAACCCCAACAAATATGAACCTTGTCCTCAAGGAGCTATTATCGAAATGAAAGAGGGGATAAAATATGCAAGCAACTATATAATGCTTATTATGTGCCAGTCACTGTGCTAAAGACTTTACAATTATTTTCTTACTTGATACTCAGAGCAACCCTAAGAGGAAATTGCTGTTATTATCCTCATTTTACAGATAAGAAAACTGAGGCAAACAGAAAATAAATGACTTAATAGGATCATATAGCTAGGAAGAATTTGAAGTTAAAATCTGAATTCAGGTCTTCTTTATTGCAAACAATATGCATTCAAAATGTATACAGGATAAATTGGAGACAAAGAAAGATGGATATCTTTCAATACTGCTGACTACTCTTCTCTTACTACATATTCTCTTCTCTCTTTTTATCAGAGATCTCCCATTCTCTTGATTCTTGACCCTACTTCTCCATGATCCCTTCCTTATCTTCTTCAAAGATTTCTCTTTCTGATTCTCTTTCTGATTCCTTAATGTGGGCTTTCCAGGAGGATCTATTCTTTGCCCTTCTTATCTTTTTCTTAATGTTGTTTTCCTTTGGTGATCTTATTCATTATCATTGCTTCAATTCTGACCTCTAAGGATAAGTTTCAGATTCATATTTCCACTCCTTGTTTTTCCATTCTGAGCTCTAAACTGGCACTTCTATAGGTCTTCAATTATCCAGGCACTCATTGAAGTGCTTTCTGCCAAAAGCTGATAAATTATTGACTTTCCTTAATAATTTCATGGTTGAAAAGGTTCAATGAAGGGACAATGAACCTAATTCTCAATCATGAAAGAGGAATGTAGTGCCAAAATAAAAATTATAGCAAGTTTGGGGTGCAAGTGACCACTTCAGCCATCATCATAAAAAAGAGGGGGAAATTGAGCATAGTCTAATGTATGCTATGGATTTGGGGAGGGACACCTGCAAAAAGTTCAGGACCTTCAGTTGCTGAAAAAGGATAAGAAGCTCTCAAGAATGGGGAGACACAAATGCAAATGACTGATAAGAAGGGAAAGGGGAATTTTCCTGTAATGATTAATACAACTATGCACTGAAAATCATGAACGAAGTTGATTTTAAAGACTTAGAAAATGGAAATGAGGATGAAGAACCAAGACAAAAGAACATGCTTAATAATGTTTGGGGTAAGAAGCACAAGGAAAGAATGGGACTACTACTTAGTCTAGATAGGATCAAATAATGGTATATAGTGAGAAGGAAAAACTGTTCTACTCTTAATTTACTTCTTTTTCTTCTATAAAATAGGATAAGCTTTTGACTTGGAAGGATAGAATAACAAAAGCTTAATAGAAAATTGAAAGTCAAGACAAGTCAGAGGTGGTACAAGTGAATTTAGCAGCCTTCAAGGATTTCAAGACAGGAAGTCCAGATTAAGTGCATCTCAGGATATTCAAAGAACTGGGAGATGTGATTACTGGGCTAATATTGGTGGTTTTTAAAAGGCTATAGAGATGAGAGGTGGGTAAACTTTGAGATCATGTGACTAGCAAAATGGTGGATGAATCAATTTCTCCAAACCACTTCAGACTTCCACAAAAAGGAATTATGTGCCAGATGTAACGTAATTATAGCTAAATCCACAGAAGGAAGCCAGAACCCTGACAAGGTAAAAGCTTTATGAAGTAACACTAAAGAACTCCAATTGTTAAACACTAACTCAGCAACCTCTCCCCAGAAGCCTCGACTTCCTATAATAGTACAAGAAGCTCACTTCCAGGTTTGTTCAGGGACTCATTATAGGATCCTCTGATACTGCAGAACTCAAATAGAAATTCTACCCTCCCCTAATCCTGAAAAAAGCTTCAGACACTCACTCTGCCAGTCATAAGATAAGATAGAGGAGGAAGAAGGCATTGAAAATAGTACATTTTGACTTGAGTCTAGCCTTGGGTAAGGGCTCTAAGACTACAGAGACTCTGCTTTGAATCCTTCCTCTGCTCTAAAAATTTTGATTTTATTTAAGACAACAGAAGAAAAGAAGAAAGGAGGGAGAATTCAGGATGTGATATTAGTATTGGTGGCTTTGTACCCCTAGGAAACACTGAGAGAAGGGAGTAAGTTCATGAAACTAATAGCTTCCAAATTGAGGAGGTTGAGGAAACTTTATAGCCCTGTCCTGGGTATCTTTGCACTGGAAAAGAGTGAGGGGCTGGAATGTGAATGACAAAAGATACAAACAACATTGAAACATCAAAAATCATTTCAAGAATAAAAAAATCTGCATATAAGCCTAGGACACATGCTAATAAATATAAAAGATTTTAAAACTAGAAGGGATGAGTAAATCACAACAAGATGATAGATGAATACTTCCCCTCCTCCAACCACTTCAACCTTCCACAAAGGAATTATATGTTAGAGAGAGTAACTTCTTAGAGAAAATACAAATTCTCTTAACAAATAATACAGCAGAAATGCAAGTGAACCAATTCCTGATGAAACCCAGAATCTTGTAGACTTTGAATATAGTATGTAAAAACTATAAGAAGCCCTTAAGAGAAGCAAAATCCAAATAAAGGAGGATTTAGGAATGAACCCAGATCATAGTTTATAGGTCTCAGTATAAAAATTTTAAAACTTAGTTATCAGACTAGGAAAAATCGAACAGATGATGGGAGTATTCTCTCTAAAAAAAGTAAAAAGGAATGAAAAGATTTGGGACATAAAATGAATGAAGTGGAGAAAAATCTCTCTATTCATTATACTACATAGCCTCTTCCAGAGAACATCTGGTATTTCAGGAAGCATCTGACAAAACCATTGATGCTATTCTTAAGAACAAGTTGAAGAGACAGGCTTTATAGTAGTATTATGCAGGCACTAAATCACTTTGGAACTGGTTAATAACTGGAAGCAAAAAGAAGTCATTAATGAATCAATGTCAATGTCAACCTAGGAAGAGGAGTACCCCAGACATCCATCTTTAGACTTATGTTATTTAATATTTTTTTCCAATACCTTTGTTGTTTTTGTTGTTCAGTTTTGAAGTTGTATCCAACTCTTTGTCACTATAATTTGGAATTTTTTTGGCAAAGGTACTGACAGCTGTTTTACTATTTCCTTCTCCAACTCATTTTACATATGAGAAAACTGAGACAAAGAGAATTATTAAGTAATTTGCCCAGGGTCACATAGCTAGTAAGTGTCAGAAGATGGATTTGAATTCTGGTCTTCCCTGATTCCAAGCCCAGTGTTCTATTGACTGCACCACTTAGGTGCCTTGTATCTGGGAGGCATAGATGGTAGATTTACATAAAATAAAGAGATAATTAGGATCCATAAAGATCTCTCAACAGGATGCATTGATGGGCCAAATCCAATAAAATAAAATTGAATTGGAATAAATGTAAAACTATATACTTGTATTCAAAAAAATCGACTCAATAAATTGACAAGAAGTGTAGATGAGGAAAGCATGCCCAGGAAGTTCAATCTGACAAAAATTATTGGGCATAGATTCTTAATCTAGGCTCCATGGACTTTAAGAAAATATTTTAATTAATATATTTTAATATATATATTTTTGGTGATCCTATGCATTTAGGCATTTAAAACATTATTCTGAAAAGGAAGCTATAGCATTCAAAGGAATCCATGACACACACACAAAATTAAGAAGTCTGACCTGGGAATTTTCATACACTGCCAATTTAGGGAGACACAAACTCCATGGCTAATTCAAGCTACATTGAGAGAAGTAGAATATATAGCGAAAGAAAGGTGATGGTTTGTTAGTCATAGAATATGGAATAATTTCATTCAATTCGTTGGTGCTGTATTTTAGGAACTACATTGACAAGATACGTTATATTCAGCTTTTCAGCAATGAGGTGATTCAGGCCATTTCCAAAAGAATTGTGATGAAGGAGAACCATCTGCATCCAGGGAAAGGATTTGGGGACTAAAGGTATATCACAACAGAGTATTTTTGCCTTTGTTGTTGTTGTTTGCTTAGTTGTTTTTTTCTCTTATTTTTCTATTTGATCTGATTTTTCTTGTGCAGCATGACAAATGTGGAAATATGTTCAGAAGAATTGCACATGTTTAACCTATATTGGATTGCTTGCTTTCTGGGGGAGGAGGAAAGTGGGAAGGAATGGAGAAAAATTTGGGACACAGAGTTTTGTAAGGGTGAATGTTAAAAACTATCTTTGTATCTATATTGAAAAAAAGTTATTATTATATAAAAAGATTATATCCAGAGAAAAACAATCAAGTTAGTGAGAGCACCAGCAATCATAACATTTGAGGAATGATTGAAGATATGAGGAATATTGAGAAGAGAAATCTTGGACGGGCATGATCACCACGGTCTTCAGGAATTTGAAGAACTATTACATGGAAGAGGGATTTTTGTTTATTATTTTGTTCTCCTTGACTCCAAGAGCAGAATTAGGAGCAATAGGAATGCAATGGGAATTAACCAAGGACATATTTTAATTTAATATAGGAAAAAACTTCCTAACAATTAAAATTGTCTCAGAGTGTATTATATTGTGTGCATCAGTAGGATAAAGAAACCAGAGGCTCTCAAATGGAAGCTGGATAGTCACAGATATCATAGAAATGATTTTTTTTTTAGGTCCAAGATGGACCACCTGACTTCTTAGATTTCTGATAACACCACACATTTTCTTTTCACACAACACAATTTCATATCCTCTCATCTGGGTTGTAGTACCATAGAGAAATGAAACAGAACTAAGATCCTACCCTAGTTTAACCTTTTTATTTTACAGATGAGGAACGTAAGATCCAGAGAGATCAAGTAATTTGCCTAAAATGGAATAGGGAGTAAGGATCACAGATAAGATTTGAAATCAGGACAGTATTGTTCCCATTGTATTGAAGTCTCTCTTGAAGTCTACTCTAGGGTTGTAGTGTCAAGCTCAAATTCAACGAGGAGCCACTAAACCATCCTATAAGGATCCCTGCAGCGCATATAGTGACTTCAAAAACTATGTAGTAACATTTGCTATTACATAATTTTAATAACTGTAACAAAATAAATGAAAATACAATAGAACATTGAAAATATGAGAGATATTATACAATCTATTATACAATCATACAATGTTACTAATGCTACTAAATCAGAAAGCCAGTTTCAACATTCCGTTGTATTTTCATTTATTTTATTACATCTTTTACAATTATATAATAGCATAATTATATACGTTTTTAAAAATCTATTATCAATTATGTAACAACAATATTATTTTATAGCAATGAAGTTGTGTGTTTGTCACTTCTGCTTGGGAGTATCAACATTATCTTTAAAATAAGCATCCCTTCAGAAGTATGTCTCAAGCTTTTTTAATCTTCTGTTCTAGCATGAAGGATCTTGTGTTTGTACTACATATAACTGAGTCTTAGAGGGCAGCTAGGTGGTGCAGTGGATAGAGCTGGACCTTGAGTCAGAAGGACCAGTGTTCAAATCTGGCCTCAGACACTAGCTCTGTGATCTTGAGTAAGTCACTCAATCCTGTTTTCCTCAGTTTCTCATTTATAAAATGAGTTGGAGAAGAAAGTGGTAAACCACTTCAGTATCTTTGCCAAGAAAAATCAAATGGGGTCAGGGCCAACTGAAATAAATCAACAACAGCTGAGTCTCAGTCTAGGAGACATATAGTACACAGGAAAGTCTGAACTCAAATCTGGCTGTGCGTTCTTGGGAAAAGTCACCTAATTCCTAACTCTCTCAAATTTTTCAACCATAAAATGGGCATATACTACCTCAAGGGGTTATTATGAGGATAAAAAGAGATAATATTTGTAAAGCACTTAGCACACTGCCTAGAACATGGTTAGTACTATGTAAGTGAAGTGGTACCTATTCTTATTCTTTTTTTTTCCCCTGAGGCTGGGGTTAAGTGACTTGCCCAGGATCACACAGTTAGGAAGTGTTAAATGTCTGAGACCAGATTTGAAATCAGGTCCTCCTGAATTCAGGGCTGGTACTCTATCCACTGTGCCACCTAGCTGCCCCTCCTATTCTTATTCTTATCTGTTATACAACCATTAAGCACTCAAAAGAACCTGTCAAAAGAATTCTTAGTAGAATCTCTCAGAATGTCTCTGATCTTCTGGTCTAATTTATAAATAGTATCTTGCTGACCAACCTTTTCATTTATCATCCATCTTGCTACTTCTGGAAGTAGTTTGCCGTTTGTAACATGTAAGTTATAAATGGCAAATTACTTCCAGAAGTAGCAAAATTACTTACATGATTACTTATGTCTGTCTTTTATAAATGATGGATTCCATGGCTATCAATCATCAGGGGGCTAGTAATCTCAAATATCAATGTATTTAGGTGCCATTGAATGTTAGTAATTAGTGTATATAAATATATGTATATAGATACATATATTTATATACACTAATCAGCAGGAGGAAATATTTTAAGACATTAAGTAAATTTAGCTTAGCTGGTTTTTTCTTAATTGTAAATATTCACAATAGAGTTATTTTTTCCTTTAATGCTCAATGATTTATTATCAGTTTTATTATGTATTTCTCCTAAACCAGGTGAGAATTTTTTTCTCTGTGTTTCAGATATGGAAAATAGAACAGAGAGAGAAAGCATGACTTTCCCTGTACTACACCCAGAATTAGTTGCAGATTTAGGAACAATACATTGTATTACACTGAAAATTTAGCTGGCTTCTTACTTCCCTCTGACAAGCCTCCAGTGCCAGAAACCATTTAAGTCAGAAAAATTTCATCCTCATGGAAGGCAACTCATGACAAAGTTCTCTTGTATATGCAGCTGCAAGGAATATTTTCAACTTATGTAATTTCTCTCTTTGAGATGGAATAAAAAAGAAAAGAATAACTTTCTATGGGTATTCAGGACTCCATGGCAGGCTAGAATACATGCAAGACTTTTATGATTTGAAATCCACAAGTCAAACCAAAACAAACTCTTCCTTACTCATAGCAGATATGTGATGCAGTTCTAGAATCTGATGACTAAGCAATTTAAAATTCGAATGGACATTTCTTGAGGTTTTTCCTTGAAATTTCCTTTCAGTTGGCTGCCTCCTTAACACTGAGCTTTCCCAATGGTGGATGAAACTGTCCACTTCAGTACCAAAAAGACAAAGACAAAACAACTGTAAAATAATTTTCAGAATTAAATCCACTTGCTAGAAAAAAAAAAGTTTTACAATTTTAAAACATTTAAAGAGTCTTCAAAAAATTTCCCTTGAATATGGTCAAAATATCCCCCCTCTCAGCACACTAGACACCTCTGTAAGGCCAGAAATAATAGATGAGTTGTCAATCTGCCATCCTGATCATTAAAAAAAACCCCAGACTTTTAATTATCTAGAATGATTTAGGAATATTTTTATTTCTATGTTGGCATTTCTGATTCTAGATTTTTGCCCTATTCATGATACTACTTTCTGGTGATGCATCTTGACATGTGATAGATGATAGTTTAATGTTTTACAGCTTAACTCATAGTACTGTTATCAAAGAGGGTCTTAGAACTGCTTTCAGTGCAGATCAGAAATCACAATTTCAGATTACAAAGATGTAGGGAAGACTAGAAAGCAACAATGTCCTTTTTGTCATACTCTAGAAATGTTTTTTTTCCTGTCTTATGTTTAGATGCATGTTCTTTAATATAGTCATTTGTAAGGTCTAATTTTTGCCCATTTTACACAGGAGAAAGACCAGTTCACATCCCTCTAGCAGGTATCTACAGTCAATCATTTTTCTTGAAAACTTTCATCAGGCCTTAAAAAGAAGTGACTTTAAAATAACCAATCAGCATTATGATTAATAATGAAATATTAGTAGCATCTTTCCCACCCATTCTGAATCTGACATGTTTAAACTAATTCTTTCATCAATTTACTTCACTCTTCTCTCTGGAGAAACTTGGAACAAAATAATACAGCTCTAATTGTACTTTTCCTGCAATGAGAGAGCTTTAATTTCCAGAGCTTTTAATTTATTTTAGTTTTTAAATTAATAATACGTGCATGATTGAGAGTAACTCATTAAATTTAAGTGTCATGTAGTAGCCTCTTAGAGAAAAAAGTACAAAGTGATCCTGATGTACTCCTAAGTGTTACATTAGGCTCATAAATCATATTTGTTATCTCTCTGCTTATAGCAGAAAATAGCTGAGGAGGTAAACTTAATTACTATAATTCTATTTCAACAAAGGCCACTCTCCTCCAGGAAGCCCAAGAATAGAATGTTCCACAAACAGATCAGACCTGACAGCTTTTCTGACCAATCAGAACCTTTTGTGTGGTTCTACTGGAAAACACAGGGTTTAGCCTTAGAATCAATAATTTTTATATATAACCGGGTTGCTTCCAAGGCAATTATGTAGATTCTGAGTCTCAGAAACCCATCAGCATAGTCTGATTCATTTTCAGAGGATAATCACCTAGGTTAAAGGGAACACTCTTGAGATCCCCAGAGAGCCTGATCTGGAGACTCATTAATGCTTGCTAGGATAAGCACCATACATACCCTTGCTAGAATCAGAGGTGGTTATCCTGGAGGGCATTGCAGGATTAATGGGAAGAAGGACTTCAAATAGCTATATTTTAATAAAAAAGTAGGTTACAAAATACAAAGAATTATGGAAATATGTTCATTATTGTTTCTCAGGTAACATGCCTATAGGTGATCTTTGACAACAGATTAGTCAATTAGTAAACATTTATTAAGAACTGATTATGTATTGGGCACTGTACCAGAGATAAAAATATAAAAACCAAACAGTCTCCCCTTTCAAGAAATTTACATTTCTGTGGGGGAAATGATATGTCTACACATATAAGTATATGCATAGTACAAATAAGAAAATACAAAGTAATTTTGGTTGGGATTGAGAGATACATCAGAATTTACATTTGAAGTAAGCTAGGGATTCCACAGTGTCCAAGTGAGAAGGGAAGGCATTCCAAGAAGGGAGTACCAACTGGAGAGGTAGTACCATGTGTGAAGAATAGGAAGGTCGGTTTGGCTGAATTCTAGTTTATACAAGGGAATAAAATAAAACACACTTGGTAATGGAGGTTAGAGTAAGATTGTGAAATTTTGCCTCAAGTGACTATGGGTATGAAGGGCATTTGTTCCAGTTTTGTTTTTAAAATAAGGTATCTAGACAGAAAATGATAATAAACGAATGTTGGAGGGGACATGGGATAATTGGGACACTGATACATTGTTGGTGGAACTATGAACAGATCCAATCATTCTGGAGAGCAATCTGGAAATATGCTCAAAAAGTTATCCAACTGTGCATATCCTTTGACCCAGCAATGTTTCTACTGGGATTATAGCTCAAAGAGATCTTAAAGTAGGGAAAGAGACCCATATGAACAAAAAATGTTTGTGGCAGCCCTTAGTGGCAAGAAACAGGAAACTGAGTGGTTGCCCATCAAATGGAGAATGGCTTAATAAGTTATGGTATATGAATCTTATGGAATATTATTCTGTAAAAAACGACCAACAAGATGATTTCATAGATGCTTGATGAGACTTACAGGAACTGATGCTAAGTGAAATGAGCAGAATCAGGAGATCATTGTACATGGGAACAACAAGACTATATGATGATCAATTCTAATGGATGTGGCTCTCTTCAACAATGTGGTAATTCAAACCATAGTGATGAAAAGAGCCATCTATACCCAAAGAGAGGATCATGGGTACTGAGTGTGGACTACATTTATAGCATTCTCACTCTGCTGTTGTTTCCTGCATTTTATTTTCTTTTACATTTTTTTTCCTTTTTGATCCGATTTCTCTTATGCAGCAAGATAACTGTATAAACATGTACACATATATTGGATTTAATATATATTTTAACATATTTAACATGTATTGGACTACCTGCCATCTAGAGGAGGGGGTGGGGGGAAGGAGGGGATAATTGGAAAAGAAGGCTTTGCAAGGGTCAATGTTGAAAAATTAACCTTGCATATATTTTATAAATAAAAAAACTTTAATAAAAAATAAAATAAAATAAAAATGAATGAAAATAAAATAAGGTATCTATCAACCATGATTCCAGAAGATAGATGATAAACTCTGCTACCTATGTCTTGTTGGAGAGCTGGTGGAATTCAAAATGTACAATAAGACATACATGTTTAGAAATGCTCGATTTATGAATTTGTTGACAATGTATTTTTGTTATAAAGTTTTTTTTCCTTTTTAATGGGGAGAGGGGACTGGGAGTGAAAGAAAATAAATGCTCATTAACTGAAAAATAAAATAAAATTAAGAAAATACACACACAAATGAAGTAAGTTATAAAGCATCCTGGAATATGCTCACAGAATTACAAGTCTTATTGAAGAAGCATTAGTTCAACACATAGCTGAATGGAAATCTACCCTACACATTGAGCTTGTGGCTCGCTAATAATCAGATTTTTCAGACCAACTGCTGTTAAGCTAATTTTCTTAACTACAGTACTGTATAGGGCTTTATATTTATTCCTATAAAGTCTATTCTTGTTAGATGTAGACCAACATCAACCTGTCAATGTCATAGATAGCATCATGGAATTGTAGACCCCACATTGTTACAAGACCCCATATGGGGCTGTGACCCACAGAAAGATTCTCATCCAACAGCTTCATTTTATAGATTAAAATTTTGAAGACCAGATAGACTATATTTTTTCCATGGTATCATATGGGGATAAACTGGATACTCCTAACTTTGAGGAAATGGGTTATGCTGATTTAACTATTGCTGTTGTTTACTTGTGTTCAACTCTCTGTGGCTTCATTTAGGGTTTTCTTGGCAAAGATTCTGGAGTGGTTTGTCATTTTCTTCTCCAGCTCATTTTACAGATGAGGAAATGGAGGCAAATAGGGTTAAGTGACTTGCCTAGGGTCATACAGATGTGGTCAGATTTGAATTAAGTCTTTACTGACTTCAGATCTAGTGTTCTATGTATTTCACCATCTAGCTGCCTCTGACTTAATCATAGTAAAATTAAAGTCGTGTTAATATTAAATTAACATTATTAAAGCTTGAAGTGGTATTAGAGGCCATCTAAAACAGCACCCTCACCAGACAGAGAAAGAAACTGAAGTCTAAAGAGGCATAAATTCAGTTAATGCATTACTGAGCTAGAATGAGACCCTATTTGGATTCTTAAAACTTCTCACTACGTCATCCTTTTTCAAGTGCTTTGCAATATGAGGAAAATCATTATAATGCACAGTAGAAAGAAGAGAAGTCCAGATCCATATAAGTGTTCTGTGAAACAAATGCAAAGAAGAAAACATGGTTGCTTGGGCAGCATGTCATGGCCTTCTGGAAAGATCAACTTTTGAAAACTGTTTTAATTTTCAAAAACAAACATTAAGAAGATTTGACAGCACATTACTTTCAAGATAAATGAGTCATCTCATGTTCCTGTCTAGCTTTCAGCTTAACTTCTAGAATAAAATGACAGTGGTATGTACCATGCAAACTCCCTACTCTCCTTCCCTCTGCCAAAACTTGCCTAAATTCTCACCTCTTCCAAGAAATCTACCATGATTAGTAGTTATGGAAAGAATGCCTGACATTCATTATAAGGATTTTTCTTCTAATTTTTTTGAGGGGAGCAGAAAAGTGGGGGTGGAAGGAAGAAAAATAAATGCTTGATAATTGAAAAAATAAATACAATCAAAAAATAAAGAATGCCTTCTTAACCTGACATTAGCACCACTCTAATTACACATCCCATTTCCTGGAAAACTTAAAGCTAAAGGAATAAGTTTCTTGGGGTATGATTTGTTTACTTTTACTAAGTCTTGGGGTATGACTTGCTTACTTTTACTAAGAACCAAAAGAAAAAAATAAAACTAAATACCAAACCTTATTCTCCTTAGAGAGCAGGAATGATGGCTTTTTGTATTCTTCATAGAGAGCCTATTACACTACAGATACTTATATTCTGGGTCCAATAAGCATGCTCAAGAAACTCTTTCTACTATTCTTATACTCCATTGCCTTTATTCTGGCTCTCCTTACATGGGTTTAGGCTAGCTCATATCCTTAGCAAACACTCAGTAACCACTTTTGGGGAGTCAGAGTATCATAGAATTTGAGATTTGAAAAGAACCTAAATGATCACCTTGTCTAACCCATATTCAAAGACAATTCCTACTACCAGATTCCTCTCAAGTACTTCTCCAGCATGTGCTTGAAAATTTCCAATTAGAAGGAAGCCATCCCATTTCAATGTAACCCATTCTACTTTTGGTTATTTCTTATCTATTAGAACAATTTTCTAGATATCACCCATTGCTCCTGATTCTATTAGAATAAGACTAATATTTCTTATATATAGTCAAGTCTCTTTTGTGGGGGCTTTCTTTGGTCCTAAAAATGATGCAAAAGTAAAAAATGAGAATGTTGACACATTGAACCTAAGGGAAATAGAAAGTTAGGTTCCCATGACCACCAAAATTGGAATCTTTCACTTGAGATTGCTGAAAGCATGTTTTTCTACATACAATTTTTATACAAAATATGAATTCTGATAATATATACTTTCTCTAATACAGTGACCATGAAATAACCCATAAAATGCAGTTCATAAAATGAAATTAGTAACATTTCCCCACTAATAATTCCCTAGAATTCTATGACCTTTTGTGCTAACATCTCAATAAAAAACATTGATTTCAGACAATATTCACTTTTCATAATATGTAAAATCTATAGTACTGCTTATTTCAATAAATTGTATAATTTTTATAATTGTTATATAACTGTGTTTTTATAATTATATATTATTGTATATAGTTGAATAAATTTACAATTTACAATTGCATATTGTAAATGCTTTTAAAACTGTATCTTACTTTCTACTTTGTCAAATGGTGGTGTTGTATATTATATTGCTGAGAAACCTCTTTACCTTGGTTGCCTTCTAAAAACCAAAAGAGAAATTGCTGGTATTTCAATAACTGCTATTGGAAGACCCTGAGATTGGAGATATCATAATATTGCCTCTAAGACTTTGTCTTTCATGGCTGGGAGATGGCATGGAGATCCTGAAGTATCTCAGAGTGTGAGATCACAGTGCACGTGAGCTGATTTTTAATCTTGAGGTTACAAACCATGATGGGATCAGTAGCCTCGAAGTTTCTAGTTAGATGGTCAAAGAGGCCTACAGTGGCTGCAGACTTTCTGGCACTGTTTATCTTTTCTCATTGAGCCACATCACTGACTTTGTACTTGGATTTAGAGCCTGAAAATCATAGACTTTGCATATTGCAACACAAATTTTGAGTTTTCAAGTCAAACAATGAATATTTACAATGAATGCATAGAAAGTGCTTTACAACTATAGAGTGAACAAGATCAGTAAAGGGCCTAGTAGGATACAAACTACTCTACAAACCTGTATGCTTCATACTCTTGTTTTTTCCCTACTGTGTATAGCCGCAAAAATGCCTGGTTGTCTGTGTGAAAACGAATATCTAGTTACTAATAAAATCATGTGAATGCTTGAAGTCAAGAAAGTTAAATGCCTAAATGTTGAGAACTGAATGTATTTATCTAAAGACTTAAGATACTTGAAGACAGCAATCAGGTCCTTGTGTCTTCTCTTCTCCAGATTAGACATCCTCAATTCCTTCAAATAGTTCTCCCATATCAGAGACTCAATACCACTCACTATACTGGATGCCTTGCTAGGGGAGAAAATACCCCTTTAAACCACAGGTCTCAAATTGAATATAACACCTCATTTAAATACTTGCAAGGGCAGAAGACAGAAGCATTATTACCTCTTTATTCCTAGATGCCATATTTCTTTTAATATAGCCCTGAAAACTTTTTTAATACATACATACATATCTATCTATCTATATATAATCTATCTATCTATCTATCTATCTATCTATCTATCTATCTATCTATCTATCTATCTATCTAAACAATGGCTCTAGACAGCTGCTGAAATCCCTTCCAACTTTGAAACTATCTAATTTATGTGGTTCTATGACTTTGGCAATATATGTCATTCTCTTTATTTTGGTTTTCTCATCTGAATGAAACTTGGTACCCTTTCTTCTTTGGATATTTTATTTATTGAGATAAACAAAAACAATGATGTGTGAGAAAACTAAGAAGAAGGCAATCCTTAGTCAAAAAGTTATAGAACATTGAGATGGATGATTTACATAGGACTATACAGGAATTTTAAAGATTTTGAGGTTAATAGCTAGCAAATGCTAATAACTAGAACTTTTTGGCAAGTATAAAATACTTGTATTTTGCTTATCTTGGCTGTTTCTGATAGAAATATGAATTTTGTTTCACAGAGGTGAGTCATTTCACATAAAGAAACTGCTTTGAGGCAGGAGTCAGTCAGAAACTGAAGATAAAAGATTGAAAAAGCAGAGGAAGGGAAAAGAAATTCAATTTTCTTTTTGATTCAAAGGAGATAAGCCTAGCTGAGTCCATCCTAATAACTGGTTCATGGAAAACAGCTAATTGGAGAAGAAAAAAGTTTCGAAGTCATGTTACCTTCCTATACAGCTGATTGGAAGAAAAACTGCTGCTGAGAGCTCATTGGAGAAATGAAGACTCCTCAGCTGCCAAACAGTTTGGGATAAAAAGGAGGCTTTTCAGCCTTTCTTTTTTTTTTTTAAACATATACGACTTTTTGTTTATTTCTTTGTGTTGGAAATCACACGGTACACTTGAATAAATCTGCGATTTGATTAATTTCCAGATTTCCTTCAGAGATGCAATCCATCCATGCCTTACCAACCTGTATAATTCTTTTTATCCCAAAAGACTGCCGCAGTAAATCCCAGTGAATACTAAAGCTATCTGCCTATCATTCTTCATTAAAGAAAGAGTCCATCACTTCCTGTCATATTTTTTGATGACACTCTTTATTCTTGTAATTTTTCAGAATTTCATATTGTTTATATATTAGAGTTTCTTGTACCTTACCATTGCCCTCTGTGTAATACTTATGCTTAATCCTTCAAATGCAGTGATATTCCAAGTTGTTGTTTGTGCTTCATTTTTGAAGAGGTCTAATGACATAATCGATGATTCCAAGTATTACTGTCTTAATCTACCTTGGTTTTTTTTTTTTGTTGTTTGTTTTGTTATTGTTGTTTTTTTGCTAATGAAAGAGGAACAATCAAAAATTTGTCTGTTTTTATTGACACCTCTAGTTTAAGAGCGTGCTTGGATAGTTTTGCAAATCTCTAACTTAGAGGAACTGTTTTTGACTAAAAGAACATAATTCTGCATACCAAAAGATCCATTTGAATATACAAATCAGTAGAGAAGATGTGATTTTTAATGCCATCCAGCATTTTTAATGCCAGCTATTTTCTACGAAGACCAACAACATGGTGTAGACCAGAGTTGTCCCTATACACATAGGTTTCCTTATGCATATATCTATCTGTTACATTTCTGTAAGTTTGCAAGTGTCCCACTGGTGGGAGAGGATGACATATTTATGGGTGGACTATAATGTTATGTATTATTAGTCTTTACATTATGTTTAGTATGATTAAGACTAAGTGGTCCCATCATGGCTGATTCATTCAAGTGGGAATCATACTTATAGGGGGCTAGAAGCTGCAATTATAATTATTAAATATATAGTTTTCCTGTATCACATTTACAAGTAGGACACTAAAACTGAGTGGTGTTAGTAAGTGGCCACTCCTTTATAGGAAAACTCCCAACTTGCCAGCATTAAGAGCAGACAAGATAAATCATTGATGCTATTCTTAAGGAGAGTTAGCTAAGAGAGAGAAAACTCATCCTAAAAAGAACAGGTACCTGTTTATGTCCAAGTTGCATGCAACAAAAGACATTTGTAGTAAGCATTTTCAGACTCCTTCTGGTCTGAATATTCTAGGATTCTATGATTGATTTAAAGGTAGTATTTGAGAGGCACTCATATCATTGTGCTATGGAGAAAGTAATGGATTTGAAACTGGACTGCTTGTTACCTCTGAGAATTTAGGTAAATTATTCAGCCTCTCAATTACCTCATCTGTAAAGTGAAGGAAACCGATGGGTGTGGTATCACATGCCTATCTATAATCTCTGCTACTGAGGGAGACTGAAACAGTATTTCTTGATCTTGGGAGTTCTGAGCTACAGTGGGTGAGGCTGTTTAAGTGCCCACACTAAGTCTAGCAGCTGTGTGGTGAACCTCTCAGAGAATAAGTGTGGGTGTGTAGAGGATTTGGGCAGAAATAAGACCAGGCTAGGGAGGGACAAACTAGATCAGGTTAGAAATGGAGCAAGTCAAAGCTTCCATGATGATTAGTATCTGTGGCACATTTAGCCGGGGCAAGATAGGAAGACCCAGTCTCTAAAATAAAATTAAATGAAAGCATCAGAGTAGGTGGCTTCTAAGCTCCAAAGATACAATGCTATAAAAAGGTGATTTGTGAAATTTCAGTACAAACTGGATGATATGACTGAATTATTTTTAACTCTCTGGGAGTTGTGTAAAACCTCAAACAATGAACTCTAATAGCTAGGGATACAGGAGTGGGGGAATATTGTTTATTCCCCTTATCATTACTTTATACCACTCCTCTTTCTCTCTGTCCCTCAATATATGTCCCATTTTTATAATCCCAACATGTTCATTTTCTTTGATCATATCATTCTTTGATCACTCTGTCTTCTGTGCCTATCTAAAACTGATGCATTTTTAAAGGCTAAACTTATGTCTGTCTTAGGCTTCATGAGCAAATATATTTTACAATTACCATTTCTTCCACTAGACTCCTCTTGCTGTTGTTATTTGTCCTTTGTTCTCCAAGAGGACCATGACATCAGAAAGGGGATGCCATGATATACAAATGAATTGAATTTAAGTGAGGGAGGGCTGTACAATGTCACCTGCCTCATTTTCCCTTCCAGAATCATCTGAGTCCAGCGGCCAGATATAGATCAGGATGACTGGAGATGGCCCTGGAAGACATAAGGGATCTTGGCTTTTTTAAGCTAAGATCTTCAACAGGTCTCAGTTTGACTGAGACCTCACCCATTCAATGCTTAAGACTAGGTAGCAATTGAGGCAAACAAGCCCTTCTTTGATGTAATTTTTAAAAATCTGCTGCCTGATCTGCCATCTTGTTTTAGATGTTGAAAATATTCAAAGAAGTACTGGAGCTTTTATCTATACAGGTGACTAGCTTTCTTGGTTGAAGCTCAAAATCAGGGCACTCAGCAACAAAGCAAACTGTATTGATACTAATTATCATTAGTTGAATAGCTGTCACTATTACAAGATCATTAATGTACTAAAATTCAAAGAAACGGCAATATAAACAATATAACAGCTATAGTAGAAGCTTTACATAGACTGAAAAATATAAGATTAAAAATGATAATTTATCTCCTTTTTTCCTATGGGTTGAAACATCAGCATTAGAATTATATGGGGATAGAGCTTAGAAAGACTCCAAACAACTTGCTGCTCTATAGAGTTGGTCCAAGTAAACAATCACTGAAGTTGAGTCTATGCAATGATGAATAATCCTACCTCATTTCAGAGAAAGTCTAAACTTAGTTATTTGGAGAGTATTTTGGGGGAGTCTGTGGGGGTGTGCGTCTTTATTCTATTTTACTGTATCAAGTCAGCAGCTGTCTACTGGTTTTGAGGAAAAACACTCACAAGTTATATTTACTATTAATATTAACATAGGCCAATGGCTCAAAAGACATAGCCAAGCAAGCAGCATCTGGGGGCTATTTGATAAATGTATACAGATAAAAGCATCTTGAAGTAAATAAATAATGCTTTGTGCTTGATTTTTTTACACTGAAATATCAGCTTATGTTTCTAACTGAATCTTTAGCGGGACTGGAATTTCCAAAGGAACTATCAAAATAACCCTCTACTCTCCTACACACCACATATATCTCATTTCTCTTCCATATCTTTTATTGGAGATGCTGAGCACCATTGTAATTGTCTACACCTCAGACTTAGGGTATTAACTGGCTATTGTACTGTCTTCATACCATTTGTTTGCTTCTTATATATGGATATCTTTACTCTGCTTATAGAATATAAATTCCTTGAGAGCAATGATTTCTTTTGTTTGCTTTTTTATACATTCATTTGTTTCTGTGAGGCATTTGGGGTTAGGTGACTAGTTCAAGGTCACATAGCTAATAAATGTTAAATGTCTGAGGCCAAATTTGAATTCAGGTTCTTTGGACTCCAGGGCCAGTGCTCTGTTTGTTTATTTTTAACTCCTCAATGAATAAGAGACCTAACCTCAGAGTCAGGAAGATGTGGATTCAAGTCCTTTCTTTATACATACTGGCTGTGTGACCGTGGGTAAGTTACTTGATTTAGTCTTTCTAGGATTATAAATTGTAAAGAAGATGCTAACCTGCATCATAGAGAGGTTTCCCTATACTAGTGAAACCAGAGCTACTATCATATTTCACATACAGGAGAAAGTTGCTGTTGATTGGTTGATTGAAGGGGTCAGGGTATATATGTCTATACTTTACTAAGCCCTGAATATGATCAAATACTTCTGGCTTAGGAATATTTCTGTGTTACCATAGGAAACCTTAAGGAAACATTTAAGAGATCCTTTAAAACTTCAGCACCTAAATATAAACTGTGACCATCTTTTCCTAAGTTGTCCATTACAGAGAATCATGACAAAGATGATTAGGTCCAAAGACCTCAGGAGAAATGAAGGTATGACAGCTGGCAACTAGTTTTGCTTGTTGGCTTGGAAGTTGCCTAAAATTAAGTCAACTTGAACCCCCAAATCTAGACTTGGCTCTCTTAAGCCAAAAATAAGCTTTAAAATAAAAGATGAACTGAACATTGGAAATTCTCCAGAAATGCCTGAACACAACAGTTTCAATGCAGTGGAAACCATAGTCAATTATGGTGGTTCTATGAAGTGAGTTCAGTAACCTGGGCATTGATCTCTCCTCATCCCCAGATTCAAAGTCCCCTTGGGCCATCTCAGTGGTTTGGAGAAGAACCATGGGTTAGTGGAAGTATCAATGGATCCACAATAAGAAGACAGGATTTTAATTCTAATTTTAAAAAATGACTATCTTTGCAGTCACTTGATCACAGTTTCTACATTAATAAAAACAATAGGGTTGGAGTAGACAATTTCCAATTTGCATTAATTCTCTAAATCTAAGTTTCTCTGTTAAGTGTTGGAGAGCATCTGAGGGGTTATGATAACTCTGCCTAGAGACCCAGGAAGATTCACAGTCTGAAAGAATCTGTTGGACTCAAACTTAAAATAATGGCTGACATGACTCATTTTACCAAGGCAACCTCTTAATTTCTGGAGTAGTTCTGGTATAAAAAGTAGACTTTTGAGTAATATTCTAGAGTAATTTACAGGAAATTGTCTGGTGAAATTATGTATTATAGGGTTCAGAAATAAGGGTTTGAAATGGATTTATTACCCCTAGTTCCAAACCAGCTTGAGGTTTTTATGACAGGAAGGCTGGTACGTCTTAGGGGAGGCAAAAGGAAATGAAATGTCAGATTTCTACTTGTTTGGGCTGATTGAGTTGTGATTTGCCATTTGTCATAGTACCTGTACTAAAATGCACCAGAATTTTTACAGCAGATTTTCTCATATTTTGGAGACAGAGGGAAAGGAAATGGAAATGTTTCATTAATACAAGGGGTTGCTGCAGGCTGGGAATCCTGTATGTTGACAGTTTAAAGCAAGAAACTTGACATTAGTAATACTTCACATTTTTGCCCTACAACTTGCTGGATTTTGTTGATGAACTAAAAAACCATCAAGAGTTCTAGAAATTAGGAATACTCCTACCACCACCACCACCACTACTACAACTACCACCACCACCACACTACTACTAGTACTACTAGTACTACTACTACTAGTACTACTACTACTAGTACTACTACTACTACTACTACTACTACTACTACTACTACTACTACTACTTGTTCAGGATTACAGAGGTAACAAGAATCTGAAGCGGATCTTTCTGATTAGAAATCCAGTGCTCTCTCTACTACATTGCTAACAGAAAATATACAATGAGCAGGATCTAGAACTTAATAGTGGGAAGATACTGGCCTAGATTATTCTTGGGAAATTCTTTAATGTTCTCTATTATTCCAAACCTTTTTCTATCAACAAGAGCATTAAAAATACAAATACCTCTTTAAAGAGGATATATTGAGATAAATCATGGAGCATCCTGATCTTAGAAAATTACAAACAACCCTAAAAGCAATAAAAAGTTACAGGAAGAGTAAGATTACACCATGATGCCAAAGGATATGCCTTCACAGCCAAGACCAGAAAAAAAAATTGGTTAGGCATGTTGCAAGAGAGGCAGCAGATGGACAATACAAGTGGCATGTGGTATTCCTGAGATATTAAAAGAAAGAAGAGTGGTCTTCTACAAATAGAATGATTTGGGATTAATGAAAAGCATGGATACCTGTCACATGGATTAGGAAGGGTTACAATCTTCATCAGTTGAAAAAATAGTTTTCCAGGGCAGCTAGATGGTGCAGTGGATAGAGGACCAGTTCTGAAGTTAGAAGGACCTGAGTTCAAATCTGGTCTCAGACATTTAATACTTTCTAGCTGTGTGACCCTGGGAAAGTCACTTAGTCCCAATTACCTCAACAACAAAAACAACAACAACAACAACAACAACAACAAAAACAAAACAAAGGTAGTTTTCCTAATGAAATCATCGCTTTGCTAAAGTAACAAAACATTTTTTGCAAGTAGTTTTGCAAGTAGATGGTACTTAATAAATGACTGATCAACTGAATTATGTGAAAGACATAAATAATCCATAAATCTCCTTATTAATATTTTTAGGAACATTAAAATGCATAAGAACTTATGAATCCCTACCTATAAAGCAATCTACAATATGTATTCTGTTTCTCTTATCACTCAGATCAATTAAATAGATCTTTGTTAAAGATCTTTTTAAAAGATCTACAAGGAGCAAGACACTTAAATACAAAAGCAAAATAAAAGTTTCCAATCAAAAGTAGTTTACAAAATTTTGAAGAGTCAAAATGATGATGATGATGAGAATTATAATTAGCATTTACATAGTATTTTGAGGTTTGCAAAATGTTTTCACAAATTTGATCCTCAGAAGAATACTATGAAGTAGGCTCTATTATTAGCCCCATTTTACAGATGAGGCAATTGAGGCAGAGATAAGTTAAGTGACTTACCCAGAGTCACACTGCTAATGTATGAGACTGGATTTGGATTCAGATATTGACTACAAATCCATCCTTCTATTTATTGAACCATCTGTCTGCCTCAAATAAAAAACACAAACAGAACAATTTTAAAAGCGGCTGAGCTCTGACAATGGGGGTATCACTAAGGAACTAGTGTGGAAGATGGATCTGAATTAGGTTCTGAAAGAAACTTGGGAAATATTGACTTGTTAAAAATAAGGGCTATTTTAAAAAAATAGCAGTGATCCCAGTGTTGACAATAGTGATTATTAGAAACACATTCACTTTTACCACTTTTGTTCAGGGCCAGTGCTAAATGGGGCAGTTAGATAGCTCAATGGGCTTAGGATCTGGAACTAACTTCAAATCTAGCCTCAGGCACAGTACAAATGGCTTACCCTCTCTGTCTCAGTTTCCTCAATTGAAAAATGGGAACACACATGATTTTCAGGGAGTACAAAAGAGAAGTAACATTGATAGCAGCATTATCTACTTCATTCAGGAATCTCAAAACATTGTAAAAATTTAAAAAGGAGTTTCTCTTTATGAGATAATTTGGGGATTATGTCTTTGAATTCAGAGAAGTAAAAACATTTCATGTACAACCTCAATTTTTTTCCTCTCAAAATACCTCTCTCAGCAATATCAATATGATCTTACTAATTACTAATCACAATAATGCCTAGTGAATGTAAACACCAAATTGTGGAACCCTAAGTATCCCTGCATACTGTAGTATCATGCATGTGATAAAGATGGGGAAGGAAGAGGGCTGATAGTCCTGGAATCTATTGTCATTGGGAATGGGTTAAAGATGGAACTATACATATATATACACACACACACACACATATATATATATATAAGAGAGGGATACCTTCATTGGGTGGGTTAAATAATAGGATGGCAAAGGATTGGATAGAAGTAAAGTAGATAAGTCAAGAGGGACAGGGATGGGGTAAGGGGTAGAAGCAGAGGAGAAGAGTGAGGAAGAATAAGAATAGCGTGAGAAGGATAATGAGGAAATTAAGAAAGGAAAATAAACAAGTAATTATAGCTTAAAATGTGAATTGGATGAATTCATCCATAAAATGGAAACAGATTAAAAATCTGAACTCAAAGATATTTTGCTTTCAGGAAATGTTTTAAAAATAAGAGATACACACAAACAAAAAAATCAGGAGTAGAATTTGGTATGTAAAAAAAAAAGCAGGATTATTGATCATGATGGCAGACAAAATTAAAGCTAAAACAGACTCAATCAAGGGAGAAAACTAGGGAAACTACACCAAATGCCAGTCATATTAATCAATATTGTTTTAGATGATTTAAAATAACTAGACAGTATAAGCTTGGAATGGAATGATGAGTAGAATTTAGAAACATAAGGAAAGGCTTGGACTTATGAAGGAAAATGTTATCTATCTTCAAAAAAACAGAAGATAGTGTGGAAATAAGTTTAGTGAGGTCTTACACATATGCATATTATTGTATATGTATATATATGTATATAATTATCAATATGTATAATATATGTATGATGTGTATATATGTGTATGGGTGTATATAAATGTGTATGTATATGTATATGTATATATATACACACACATAAATATATCCTCACTTAATTGTAACCTTCTTGATGTGATTAAAAAGAAGAAAATAGTAAAGTAAAAAATGCATAACAGAGAACAAAAGAAAATCTACAAAGGAAAAAAAGTGGATTTTGAATACAAAGTGTAGTTTTATTATATTAACTTTTTTGAAATGGAAATTTATTGCTTTGTATTTTGAATCCTTTCATGTGCTGCTGTGCATATGGCAATGTTTTTTCTTTTCTTATTTTGTATTTATGCTTAAAATAAAATAAAAATCCCCAATGAAATACTAAATAAGAATTATTTAAAAATTAAAAATGGATTCTTGAGTGTAACAAAACCATTGAAGTAATAAATAAAACTAGGAGATGATTTTATATAAAAATCTAATAAAATAGATGAACCATTGGTTAATATTATTTTAAAAAGAGAGAAGACCAAGTCACTAATATTAAAAATTGTTAAGGACCATGCCTAAAGGAAGGGGCAGGTCAATTCTTCGAGAGCCTCCATAGCTATGAAGGAGTTGCAAAGCAGCCTTAACTAACAAAGAAGTTCCTTGTGGTTTGAGAATGAAATAAATTGGGGGAAGAGGGAAGAGGAAAGATGTCAGAGAACAGCAACTGCCTCTTAGTCTCCTTGTATCATCATCATCCTCTCACATGAAGAGATCCATTCTATAGGTCTGAGTTAGACCTCTAGCAGCCACTAGCAGGTAGCTCCCATATCACAACATAAAATGAAAAGGTTGAATATACAATTAATGAAAATGAAATCAAAGAAATTACAAGGAGTTATTTTGTCTAATTATATGTTGCTAAATTTAACAATCTAAGTGAAATGAAATGATAGAGATGAAATACTACTAACCATAAGAAATGATGAGCTAGTTGATTTTAGAAAAATAAGGAAAGACTTGAATGAAGCAATGAAGAATGAAATGAACAGAATCAAGAGACATTGTACACAGAAAAAGCAAAATACTTCTAAGAACTACTTTGAATGACTGTCAATTTAAATATTATATATATGTATTAAGTAATATATATATTAAGTATTGATATATATATCAAATCATCTACCTATGAAGATGCTATCTACATACAAAGAATTGACAAATAGATATATAGTATGCTTTTGTCTCCTACCTACCTACCTATCTATCTGAAGATATAGATATCCATATATACACACATATATGAACACACACATACATGTTTGAGTTTAATGGTACTCTTCTCTAGGGTAGGATGAGGAGGGAAGAAAAAAACCAAAAGTGCATAGCAGAGAACATAAGAAAACTTGGAAGCACATAAAAACAGGATAGTTTTGAAAATGATGTATAGTTTTTTTAAGTAAAAAAAAAGTGTGAAAGGGAAATTCATAGTTTTCTGTTGAATCCTTTCTTCATATTTTGCATATAATTTATACATTTTCTATAACAGTAACACTTAGAAACAATTTTGTAAAGTCTAAGAACTCTGATCAATGCAATGACTAATTATGATTCCAGAAGAATTTCACCCACTGCCTGAAAAAGAGGCAATAGACCCAAGATAGAGAATGAAATGATATATATTTTTTGGATAAGAACAATGTGGGAATTTGTCTTGCATATTTACTGCAAATGTTTTCTTTTCTTCTTTCTAAGTGGAAGAGGGGGTTTGAGGGAAAGAGAAGTTAAAGGCTTATTAATTGAAAAGTAAAATAGTCTAAATAAGGTAATTTAAAAATCAACATGCCTTTCAGAGCAGGGGTTATAAGAAATACAATTCCCTAAATACAAGTTTAATGCTCCTGTCAATACCTGTTAGGAACTGTACTTATCTTAACATTCACTTTCTTTTGGATCCAGAAGGCCATTATATTACCTTTCTGTCCTGGGCTGTTCTAGGATCTTTTCTGACCTGTTGGCTATTGCCATGGAAAAGAAAGGTGACAGTTTACTCCAATGATACTTTTCTCTTACACTGGTAACATGAATCATTGCTAATTTCTCTCTATCATAAACTCTCCTGGACTTTCTAATCAACCTCAGATCTCCTACTTGTTATCTCTTCACTGTCTTTCTGAATTTCTTTTTTTTTTTAATTGGAGCATTTTGGGCCCATTTATCTAACTCATTCACTCATTATGCATCTCTTTCTCTAGATGAATGGTTCCTTCACTTTATAACATGACTTCTTAAAGGAAATCCCTCCTCCTTGACTAGTTTAAATAACTTGACTAGTTTAAATAATTTGACTAGTTTAAATAAATAAACAAAACAAAACATATTTAAACAAGGTAATGCAACTAATGCAAGCTACTTTGTACTTAAATGCATGTTATGAAATGAATTGATGCTTGTAAGTAGTCAAATGAGAATTACTATCTTGTTTTGTACTTTTGACTCAAATCTAATGTTTGATACAGTCCTTATATGGAGGGGAAGAAGTGCTTCTGGTCTCTGATGTCTGGTTTCTTTAGATTATATGCTCTTGATAAATTGTTGCAATGAATTCAAAATGAGAAAACATCAAAGAGATGTTTAATTTTCACGGCACCAGAACAATTAAATATAACTTGATTTGGAGAGAAAAAATATTTTCATTTGCATTTTCAAGAAAATCTCATGAAAACTTTATGGAAAGAAAACATTACTGCTATAGTGTGCACATAGCCTCAGACACCAAAGGCCAACAATGATCCAACCATAACATTTTTTTCACCTTTCCTGGATTCTTTGTGGGATTCAGCAAAGGTGAAGTGTGGAAGAGCCTTTGAGGCTGATTTCAGAGCCTGAAGTAAAGGAGAGCAAGAATGTCTTATGGGAAGACAATAATTCTGATTCTCCACAGCCTAGGTTCTTTTCATTCCACCATTTCAAACCAGTGTCATACTCTTTTCTTGCCTTTCCATGATCCATCCCCAAAGAGATATTGGAGAACATCCAAGAGAATTTGGATGAAGGCCAAATTATGGCAAATTTGTCTTACAAAGGAATTTTGAAGTTTTGTTCCTGTGACTTCATAGGATTATAGCTATGGTACTACAGGAAGCCTCACAGGCCATTCAATCTGCCTTTCTTCCCCCATTTTACTAACAGGGAAACTTAGGCACAGTGAATTTACATAACTTGCCCAAGTCCTGCCCAGGACCACAGAGGTTGTAAGTATCAAAGATAGGATTCGAATCCCGGCCTTCTGTCTCCAGAGCAGGTATTCTGAAAAAATAAACTGTACTCAGAGTAAGAAAGTCCTAAGTTTGAATCCTGACTGGATTCAAAATAAGTTACTTACATTTATTTATTCATTATTGTAAATTATATTACATAACTGTATATATTTTATGTAATATTATATTATAAATATTGTATTTATATATATTTATAACTGTGCTCTTGGACAAAGCACATAATCTATCTTAACCTTTTCAAGGTGGGAATAATGATAGCGCCAATTCACAGTGTCTTTGTGAAGATCAAATCAGATTGTAAATATCTAGGTATAATATATATCTTTCTATATATATCACTTTATAAATCTTAATGGGCTATATATGTGATGATTTTTTATTATTTTTAATAGTTAACTAGCTTCCTATGAAATCCTTGTGAGAAGATCAAGTGAGATATGATATAATAAGCCCTTTGCAAATCTTAAAACCTATATATAAATATTATCATCATTATCATAATTTTCATTTTAATTATTTACCATTAATGAACCCAAAGCTTTCCCTCTTACAGAGCATAAGCAACAAATTCAGATGTAATACCAAGGAGAAAATAGTTCTCCCATCATCAGTTCTTAAAGATTAGTACCAGTTCTTATTCAGTCCACTAAAAGCACAAGATCATGAAAAGAGTTAGATCATGAAGTCCTCCTTACCTGTATCTTTGTTTTAAAGACTGTTTCTCTGCAGATTTGCAAACATGCCCAATGTAGTATAAAGGAAAGAATAAAAAGTTCCAGTTGGTGGCAAACCATGTCAGGGTAAAGGGAGCATCAAATTTCTTGAAGGTCAGCTTGGCGAGTTGTGTGGAACCTGCCCATGAAGAACAGATACACAGAACCACTGCCACACCCCAGAAAAACTTCTTGAGCTGCTCTCTGGAGCATTTCCAACAGCAATGGCTGGCTCTCCCTCCAGTCTCCACTCCAGCTGGCATTTGAGTCTCTGTTGGGGCTGGAGAGTCCCGAGGGCGCTCATCCCCTGGAGAGAGGGGAAAAAAAATGAAGTGAAGTTTAACAGGGATTTGTGGACAGCACCTGAGTCATCCTCTCAAAATTTTCTATCTCAACAAAGTTGGGAATGGAATAGATTTGGGGTTGAACAAATGCCTATAAGCTAGAATTCGTTTGCAAAAGGGTGCTGGTGAGAGATCCTGTGAGAACAGAAACACTTGACCAATGTCATGTTCCTCTGTATTCAGAACACACACACATTAACTATCAATTATTAACCCCATGTATCTTCATGTATGTAATCTAAGGAAGCTGCAATAAAGATCCAGATTTTATAGTATACCTAATTAGCAAAAAATCATACTTTTCAATTGATCTAACAAGTCTCCTATACAAACAGACCCTCAGAACTTCCCCTCATTATATTTCTTCTTTAAAACCACAGTATTATAAACCTACTCAGTTTTTTTAGAGCAAAAGTTTCTAACCTTTTTTGAATCATGGATCCCTTTGGTAATCTGAGGAAGACTATGTACTTTTTTTTTAAAAGAATAATGTTTTTGAGTTGATAAATAATATATTTTGCTGATGTTCAGTTGTTTTCAGTTATTTGACTTTGCAACCTAAATTGGAGTTTTCTTGGCAAAGATACTAACTAGAGTGGTTTGCCACTCCTCCAGTTCATTTTACAGATGAGAAAACTAAGATAAAAAGGGTTAATGACTTGCCCAAAATTATATAGTTAGTAAGTGTCTGAGATCAGATTTAAACTCAGGGAGATGAATCTTCCTGATTTTAGAACTGACACTCTATCCCCTGTGTCATTTAGGTACCCCAAATGAAATATGTGTGATTACAATAAAACCTATTATTTCAAAATAAAGAGGCAGTTTCCCTCCCATTCAAATTCAAAGACTCCTGAAATCTATTCATGAAACACTTGAATTAAGAACCTTTGTATAGAGGGGTTCTTGTCTCTAGGAATGAAGATAAACATTAATCCATGGTACCAATCTGGTTCCCAAAATTTGGCATTGATTCATGTGCTATTCAATCGTTATAGGAAGGTGGAAATTGAACAATTTCTCTATTACTACTTTTCATTCATGTTGAAGATTTAAATAGCATTATTGCTTTATTCATGGCAAATTTTTTTTATTCATTTATCATCTTTATAACTATCCTAGGTTTGTCACCTAAGCATTGTCCTGGAACTGCTGGAAAATAACTAAAAAATGTTCCATATATATCAGATTTCTTTGTGTGGAATTGGTAGTAGTTATATTCATATAAATAAAACCTTCTACTTCTAGTAAAGCATCAAGTGAAAAACATAGTATCAAAATTCAGTTTTGCAAATCCTTTTTTCTGGATTACTTGCATTGCTCAAAGACTTTTTGTTATTGTTGTTGTTATTGAACATACCTATTTAATCAGCCTTAGCAAAGGGCTGATATAGAGAGTATTTTGAATAATTTAGGTTGGTGTTTGGAGTGGATTAAGAAAACAAATTGCATTTTAGGTCCTCTTAAGTCACACCTTCACTGTATGGGATTTGTTCATTGCCTTGGAACAAAAGACCAGATTCTAAGACACAGCTACTTTCAGGTGTAAACTCAAAATGCGGCATAATTTGTTTATGGATTACCTAACACTTTGGATTATCCAGTCTCCACTTCCCTCAGCATATATAAATAAAAACGAGGTGATTTAGTTGGGTTAAAAACACTCTTTGGTAGGTTGTTTTACCTAGAGATAAATAGGCATTTTTATGATGCCAGTTTTGTTGTTAAAAATCTAAATTTGAGCCATAATTGGAGGGAGCAAAAATCAATGTATAAATGAAAGACTATTTTATGGTACAAGCATATATAAGAATGCATTTTTGCTGAAATTGAAAAAAAATCTATGGCTAGAGTAAGTGTGTTTCTTGGTTTAGCTGCCTTATATTTTTAGAAGTAAAATGTATGGACAATTTCTATTTTGAGCTAATAAATTTATAAAAAGAGAAGTGATTGATTCTGTGGAGGCATCTAAATGAAGGCAGTGAGCATTAAATAATTTAATTTTCTGTTACTAAAATGTTTAGATTATAATAGTTATTCTCTAGTGGGCATTTTTCTAGTCATTTTACCAAAAGAAATATTAAAAATACACAAATGCCAAATGTAAATAAATTCATAGCTAAAGTGAATACCCTATCCTTTTAAAATAATAATAAGTAAGTAGAATAGATTCTCTGAAAAGAGTCAAAGAAAAACAAGCAAATACAGCCCATCCTAACCATTATCCAGGGATAGAACTTAATTCCAGTCCTAAGTACTTATTATCAGATTTGTAGATGACAGGAAGCTGGAAACAGTGACCAAAATTCTGGATGTGAAAATAGGAATTGTGTTCACTTGTGGATAACACATCTTTGGAAGGATAATAACAAGCTGGAATGTGTCCAGAGGAGGGTAACCTTAATAGTAAAGGAAATGAAGATAATTTCATATAAGAACAGTCAAAGGAAAGAAAAGGAAGAAAGGATGCTTATCCTGGAAAGCATGACTTATGGGTCAGTTAGAAAGACTATAATTATCTTCAAGCAGCTCATGGATGATAAAAAGAAGTTAAAGAGGATGTAAAGAGATTTGAACTCAGATCTATATATTAAGTACTCTATAATAATATATTACACATATTATATTTATACATATACAATATACATATACAATGCTATATTATTTCAATGCTATATTACAAATCACATAAAATTACATATATGATATACTATATAAAGTATAAACTGTATTATAAATTATAAATCCTAATAATTAGACCAATTCCAAAATGGAAAGAACTGCTGTAGGAAGTTGTGGAGTCTTTCTCATTACAGGTTTTTAAAAAAATAATTTATGAAATAACACTAGCATTTCCATTAAATAGTAGAAAAGAAAAAGATTGCACATAAAACTGCAAATCTATTATGTACAACTTGATATTTCTTTAAAATACATAGTTGTTATTGTCTAATTTTTTTTCTTTTCCTTTTTTTTTTCTTTCTGTTCCCCCCCTCCCCCCACTATCACTGGACAGATGAAGGATGGATGGCTACTTATTGGATATCTCACAGAAGTATCTTTGTTTTAGATACAGGGTAGATTAGAATGGCCTCCAGTTTCTTCCTTTGGTTCACAAGTTTCTATGAATCAAAAAAAAATTAAACAAGTTGCTATGATGGATAAATCTAAGGACACAAAATTTAATCATCCTACAATTAGGTTCAAATAACTAACATAATGGAGAACGGGGTACAGGTGTTTGTTCAGTGTCTTTCATGTAGATGAATATCTATGAATAAAGTCCCTGACTTCAAATGAATGTAATCAGCTCCTATATTCAGATTTATCTGATCTACTCATGAAGTGCCCAATGTTCATTGATCTTAGCTAGTATGAAGTTTCTAGCTCCCTTTGTCAGTATGAGTATCAGATCCTATGACTCTTAACACTTTTGATGTTAGAACTGGTGAGTTACCTGAGCCCAATTGGTTGCCTGGGACTCAATTATAATGAATTCACTTGCCTAGATACAGGCAATCAGAGAAGGGGATGGTATAAGTCTTGTTCCTTCCTTATGGGTGTTTATCTATGCTATCACATAAAATTCAATTAACTTTGTAATTATCTTAAAATGGGATGAGGATTTTCTTTTTTTTTTCCCTTTGAAATACCAAACCTAACCAATAAAAAGGGCATGCATGGTTAGATAATAGTTTATATTAGATAATAGTCCATGTGAAAAGAGCCATTTAGCAGGTTTCAAGTTTAACATCTTAGTTGTGATATGGCAGGGAAAACAAACAAACAAAAAAACCTAATGTGATCTTAGGTTGCCTGAAATGTTTTCCTTCTCATTTTTGTGGCCTTTTTGATCTGATTTTTCTTGTGCTGAAAGATAATTTTATAAATATGAATGTATATATTGGATTTAACATATATATTTCAATATGTTTAATATATACTGGATTACTAGCCATCTAGAGGAGAGGGGAAATCTGGAACACAAGATTTTGCAAGGGTCAATGTTGAAAATTTGTCCATGCATATGTTTTGAAAATAAAAAGGTTTAATAATAATACAAAAAAGTGAAGGAAGAGGGCGGGATTAGATCCTGCTATATCCTACTTTTCTTAGGCTGCATTTTGGATACTGTATTTAGTATTGGAGACAATATTTTAATGAAGGATCGTGGCAAACAGGAATATATCCAGGGGAGGGAAAAAAGGATGGGTGGGCCAAATGAAAAATCTACAGACTGAAAATTCAAGGGTAAAGGAGGGAGAAGGAAAGATTTAATAGTGTGGGGGAATTGGAGGGAAAAGGAGGGGAGTTGGGAAAGGACACATTAGCATGACACTCATTTTCAAGTTTTTGAAGGATTGTCATATGAAATGGAACTGGAATTCATGTTTTTGATGGCATAAGACCCAGGAATAAGAGGTAGAGGTTACAGAGAAGCAAATTTGAGCTTTGTGGCAGAGGGAATAGCCTGACAATTAAAGTTATTTAAAAGTGGGATAGCTATGTGGAATTCCACATCTCTGGATGTCTTTAAGCAGAAGTTAGATGACCATTTTTTATGAATATTGCAGAGGAGATTGCTGTTTCAGGTATAGTATGGAATAGATCAGAGATGACAAATTCAAATAAAAATGGAGGCTATTAAATAGCACATTTGTATTTGTATTTATGTTGTTAACTATTACCCAATTACATTTTAATGTGATTAGAGCTCAAGTTGGCTGCATGTTTGATACCTCTGCCCTGCATGACTTTGTAAGGATTTTCTGAAGATTTTACAAGATTTTATGAACTCTCATATTTTACAAAATTATGTCTTCTCTCCTCACCACACTATAAGTTTCTTGAGAGCAGGGTGTTAATTTCATTATATAAGATATGAATATGACATAAACTAATAATTCATCATAAATTATTAGTTCATATTTTGTTATGTGCTGTTATATAATATATTTTATATATTACTTATAATTCAAATATAGTACATTGCTATAAACTATTACTTAATACAATAGATTACCATGTTATATAATATATACTGCTAATTATTAGTCAATTATGAATCTTATCCTATCCTATCATTAATAAATATATAATATAGTAATACATATCATTATAAATATGTACAAATATGTCCTTTTGAGTGTTTCAAATAAATAAACCAACATTTATTGACATATTATTAATGACATTATTATTAATAACATATGACAATGACTATATCTTGATCATTTTTAAATTCTTCATAGCCTCTATATAGTTCTTTGGACAGCACAGGCATTAAAAAAATTGTTGAATGGAATTCAACCCAAAAGATTTCAGAAAGGATCTTAACTTCTCTGACTACAGAAAGCTAATTTGAATTAGAATGTCTTATATTTTTTGGAAGTTCAGGGTGTCTGTTCTTTGTGATCATCATCCATTTAATTAAGATAAAGATAAGGTCAGAACTTGAAATTTCATTGTTCAGGGAACTTTGGCATAAAGAAACTCCTTCTACCAGTGCTTATAACATCATCTATATGCCGGTAGTAAGACTTGAATTCAGCTCTTGCTGTCTTTGTAGATGGCTCTGAATCTACTACCCCATTCTTCCTCCCAGAATTGTATTAATCACAAACACTATTAGTCTCATTCTCCTCATCTATAAAATGAGCTGAAAAGGAAATAGCAATTCACTTATTTATCTTTGCCAAGAAAATACCAAATGGGTTACCAAGAGTTTGACATAATTGAAAAATAACAAAATAACAGCAATATAATTTATATAGAACATACCTCTACAATGCACTTTATAGATATTTTTATTCTCATAACAACTATGGGTAGTTTATTTATCCTCATTTTGAGGCAGTCAGAGGTTTAATAAATTGTTTCACAGTACTTCTAAAAGTGTCTGAGACCATATTTGAGCTCATATTTTCTTGACTCTATTAAGTTTAAAGGCTTAACTGGTGAACAATGTTAATCTAAAATTATTAATTTGAAGAGAAGTTATAGGATCAAGATACTTTGTGTAATTAATTATGAATAAATTAGCTTTCAGTTTACTTCTCTTTTCTACTCCTTTAAAATTTGCCTAGTGAGACTCTCAAATTGGGACTCAATTTCATTCAATTCTGGCATTCCACTTCTCAGTATAGGAACAAAGACACTTTTGTGTCCTATATCTACTCTTCTTCTCCCCTTTTACACATTATTCTTATTCTAAGATTAGAATGAACTCAAGATTAGAATGAATAAAATTTTAAATAGAATATTAGGAAGGAGATTAGAACAATATATCACAAGGAAAATATACTATAACCAGGTAGGATTTATGCTAAAAATGCAAAACTGGTTCAGTATTAGGAAAATTATCAATATAATTGACTTTATCAATAATAAAATTAATAGTAGTTACATGATTATCTCAATAGATACAGGAAAGACAAAATCCTATTCCTTATTCCTATTAAAAACACTAAGGAGCATAGGAATAAATGGAGCTTTCCTTAAAATGGTAAGAAAGACCTACCTAAAACTATCCATAAGCATTATCTATGATGGGAATAAGCTACAAGCCTTCCCAATAAAATCAGGGGTTAAACAAGGAAGCCCATTATCAGCACTATTATTCAACATCATACTAGAAAAGTTAGCTATATAATTTAAGGAATAAAAAGAAATTGAAGGAATTAAAACAGGCAATGAGAAAACAAAGCTCCTTCTTTGTAGATGATATGATGGCATACTTAGAGAATAGACAATTTGAAATAATAAACTATGTCAGAAAAGATAGAGGATGCATAATAAACTCACATAACTAACATTTCTGTATCTATATTACCAACAAAGTCCATCAGCAAGAGATGGAAAGAGAAACTCCATTTAAAATAAATGTAGAAAATATAAAATACTTGGGAGTTTAACTGCCAAAACAAATTTAGGAACTATGAACACAATTACAAAACACTTTTTGTACAAATAAAGTCAGACCTAAACAAGAGCCAAACTGATATGATGAAAATAACAATTCTATTAAATACATTTATTTATTCAGTGCCATGACAATCAAGCTATCAAAAATTATTTCATAGAACTAGAAAAAGTAATAATGCAATTTATCTGGAAGGTCAAAAGAACAATAATTTTAAAGGAATTAATTAAAATAAATGTGAAAAAGGTGACTTAGCCATCCAAGATATCAAACCATATATCAAAACTCTTTGCCACTGGTAAAGAAATAAGAGTATTGGGGCAGCTAGGTGGTGCAATGGATAGACCATCATCCCTGAAGTCAGGAGGACCTGAGTTCAAATCTGGTTTCAGACACAATACTTCCTAGCTATGTGATTTTGGGCAAGTCACTTAACCCCAATTGCCTTAGCCAAAAAAAAAAAAAAAAGTGTTGAATCAGTGGAATACATTGAATATAGAGGATACAGAAAACAATGACTACAGTAATCTATTGTTTGATAAATCCCCAAATCCCAGATTTTGGGATAAGAACTAACTATTTAACAAAAATGCTGGGAAAACTCAAAAACAGTATGACAGAAACTAGGGATAGACTAACATTTTATACCATAAACCAAGATAAGGTCAAAATGGTCACATGATTTATATATAAAGTCTGATATCATAAACAAATTTGAAAAGAATAGTATACCTATCAGATTTATGGAAAAGGTAAAGATGAATAATTCTGATTATATTAAATTTAAAAGTTTTTGCACAGAGCTAAGATGCAACCAAAATGAGAAGGAAAGCAGAAAGGTGGGAAATAATTTTCATAGTAAGCATCTCCAGTACAGGACAGATTTCTCAAATATGTAGAGAAATTAGTAAAAATTTATAATATGAGTCATTCCCCAATTGATAAATGGTAAAAGAATATAAACAGGCAGTTTTCAGATTAGGAAATTTTAAAAAATGGTCATATGGATAAACTGTTCTAAGCTACTATTGAGTAGTGAAATAAAATGAAAACATCTCTGAGGCACGGCCTCATACTTATCAGATTGGTTAAGATGCCAGGAAAAGAAAACAATAAATGTTGGAAGGGATGTGAAAAAATTGGGACACTAATGCTTTGTTGATGGAGTTGTAAACTGATCCAACCTTTCTGGGAAGCATTTTGGAACTATGCTCAAAGTTGTATATGCATACTCTTTGATCCAGCAATACTATTACTAAGACTATATCCCAAAGACATTCAAAAAAAGGGGAAAGGGCCTATTTTCACACAAAAAAATCTTTAGAAGTTCTTTTTGTAATGGCAAAGAATTAGAAACTGAAAAGTTGTCCATCAATGGGGGCATTGGCTAAACAAGTTGTGGTATATGATTTTGATGGAAGGCTATTGCTTTAAGAAATGATGGGCAGAATGATTTCAGGGAAATCTGGAAAGACTTACATGAACTGAAAGAAAGTGAGGTGAGCAGAACTAGGGGAACATTGTACATAGTAACAGAAAAATTGTAGCATGATAAACTAAGAATGACTTAGCTCTTCTCAACAATACAGTGATCCAAGATAATTTCAAAAGATTCAGGATGAAAAATGCTATCCACATCCAGAGAAAGAATAAATGGAATGCAGATTTAAGTATACTATTTTTACTTTCTTTATTTTTCATGGTTTTCTCCCCTTTGAGTTTGTGTCTTCTTTTAAAACAGATTAATATGGAAATATGTTTTGCATAATTACATATGTATAACATATCAAATTGCTTACTATCTCAGAAAAGGGAGAGAGGAGAGGGGAAGGGAGAAAATTTGAAACTCAAAATTTCAAAAAAAAATGTTAAAAATTATCTGTATTTGTCATTTGGAAAAATAAAAATTTTAAAAAAGATTGTAATGAGTCCCAATGCAGAAATACCTTTGAGCTATTATCTCAAAATTTTTCATCACCTCTATAATAAGTATGGTCCCAGAGCTCCTCCTGCCTTGACTATTAGATAGGTTTAGAAATAGACATTTTTCTCCCACTCTTTCCCTTCTTCCCCCATTTTCATCCATTTGTCAGGAACTGACAAAAAGATTGATATTTTCTTTGTTACTGTACAGAGCTTGATAATCTATCCGGATTCCTCAGTATTTCTGTACTTTTGAGCTATAGTTTGATGAGGTCATAATTTCCTTCCTATACTCTTACTCTGATACTTCATATTCAACCATATCAACCCCATCAGACTAAAGTTCCTATTCCTATATTTCCTTCCCTGATTTTGTGCCCATTGGACCTCCTTTAATACATTGTCCTTCATGTTAGAAATGTATTCTGGAAATTACTTTATATATATGTTATATTTTTTTATATTTTTATGTGTTGTCTCCCCCATGAGAATGTAAGCTTTATGAAGGACTCGATTGCTTTATTTTGTTTGCATTGCCAGTACCTAGGATGATGCCTGGGACATAGGAGGTATTTCATGCCCGTGGAAGGGAACTAGATTCAGCAAAAATTTATTTAAGTATTTATTTTGCAATAGGCACTGAAATTTCTTATTTGTTGTGGGGGTAGGAAGGAGAAGAATGATTTCAACATTATAGGTATCTCCCAATATTGAAACTCTCCTCCACCAAAGCAGATCAACAACTTGCTTGTTACTTGTAGTTTTAGAGAGTTTCTTGGGAGCATCAATATATTAAATGGCCTACCAATGGTCACAGTTTGTATCAGAAGTAGAACTTGACTTTGATCTTCCCAAATCTAAGGCTGACCCCTGATTTAGTATACTATGCTGCTTTTTAGTATGAAGATTCAAAAAATGAACACAAGATCCTTGTTTTCAAGCACTTTATATCATATTGGGAAGGGGAAAATTAAAAAGGTAAATAATGAAGCAAAACTAACATAATTTGAGAAGTAAAAAGAAAGACTTTTTAGAGAATGTGGCATTTCAGGGGAACCTTAAAGAAAGCTAAGACTTTTAATCAATCAACAAACATTTGTGAAACACTTACTATGTATTATTCACTGTATTAGTGCTGGAGATCCAAAAAAAAGGACAAAAGACAATCCTTGTCCTCAAGGAGATTATGATGTAATGGGGACAACAATGTACAAACAAAGCAAGCCATATACAGACTAAAAAGAAGATGATCAATAAAGGGTAAGCACTGGAACTAAGAGGGGTTGAGAAATGCTTCCTACAGAAAACAGAACTTTTAATGGAACGTGAATGTGGGGAAGTCAGTATTTATATTAGAGAAGGAAAGTGTTCTAGGCATGAAGTATAGCCAGAGAATGAGAGCCAGAAAATCTCTAAGCCCCAAGCTGAAAGATGGAAACTTTCTTTAAGGAACAACCGAGAGGTAAGAGTACATATGTTAGAGTAAGGTACAAAAAATCCTGGAAAGATAGCAAGGAAATAGTGAATGCCAAAGAGAACATTTTATATTTGTCCTTAAATGCAATAGGGAGCCAGTGGAGTTTATTGATTAGTAGCTTATTAAGAGTTAGAGGTGAGGCATTATTTCATTATAGGTATGGAACTTGGCTGTGAGTACAAGAAAACAGAGAAGAAAATAGACATGTGTGCACTAGACTCAGGAAATCCCCATAACCTTTTCCTTGCCTCCCTATCTCTGAATATTGACAATGGATAAGAAGGGTGCCTTTTAAGAAGGCTGAATCAAGGAGAAGAGGCAATACCCTGATTCTTTTGTTTCCGGAGGCTAGTTTCTGTTGGAGGACTTCCATGTGTCTGGGATGTGGCCCCAAAGAAACCTTTTAGTTTGAAACTCAAATTGCGAAAGAGAATGAAGAGTTGAATTTTGATTTGAATGGAATTTGACTCCTTTTTTTAATTTGGAAAAGAATTTTCAAAAGTTAATCTTGGCTATGAGAAAGAAATGAGACATCATGGTTTGCTTTGAAAATATGTATTTTGATAGTCAGGTGATAATAGTTGAATTTACTACATTGGGTATATCATTGACTTTGCTCATCTAATTCTTTTGAACCTTAGTTTCTTCATTGTTAGATGAGCTCTATATTTCTTTCTAGGAGTCTGACTTGGATAAAATTGCATGAATTAGAATTGCTTTTGTTGTAGAGCAAGTCTATGAGGTCTCAAGTAGAGCTAGGGAGAAAAAGGGAAGTTGTTTTTATTACATTACATGTTATTACATTAGTATAATACATGATAAAAGCACTTCCTATTTATGAAGTTCTCTGGTGAGTTCTCAGCCAGAACAGTTCTTCAAAGGCTGAGAAAGATACTTGACTTCTTTTTGCATGAAGTCCATCAAGGCTGCCCGAGGTTCCCCAGTGAGCCAAGATTAAAGCTAGAATTAGAATTCAAAATTCCGACCCTAAAAGCCTTGGTTAAATCTGCTGGATATACTGCATCAACAAAAAGCCATTTTTGTATTGTTCTTTCTTTCTTCTTTTTTAATCTCCCAGGGGATACCTGAATGACTTTCAAATGTTCAAATAGCATGCTTTCATTCATCAATATTAAGACAACTTTATGTGTAGCACATGCTGAAAGATATGGATTATTGGTCCATGAAAAACTGAATGAATGTGGATTAAACTTTAAATTATGTTGAAAGAGTCAAGGGACCATATCTTGAAGAAAATAATTGATTACTGTATCTTGATGCCTAGACTGAAAATACATTTTAGCTTTAAATTAAAGGGATTAAAAAAACCTTGCTTGCTATTCACATAGTAGGCATTCATTAAATGTTGATTGATGTTATAGGAACTAAAACACACACACACATACACACACACACAGACGTGTGTGTGTGTGTGTGTGTGTATGTGTGTGTGTGTGTGTGTGTGTGTGTGTGTGTGTGTGTGTGTGTGAGTGGTGGAGTAACCATTCTCCAAGTTAAGTTTCAAAGCTGGAATTGGCCTGAAGATTTGACCTACAGATCATACTCTGGGCTCTTAGAAACCTAAAAGAGTTTGGGTATTTTGGGATGCATTTACAAGAAGAGGCATTGAGATGAGAAAGAGTCTACATGAACTTCCTATATAGAGAGCAGATTTCTGGCAGCTGCTTCATTCCTGCAATCAACAAGTTTCTAAGGGGTCATTCTTCTTGGAATAGATGTATTTCAATCAGGACCTTTTCAGAAAGCAACAGGGATCATAACCCACAGGAATATAACAGCTGCTAGCTACTGCTCAGTGGTTTTCTGTTCAAACTGAGTTGGCACAGCATTTAGAACTAGAACAAAGATCTGAGATAAACAAGCTAAGAAGAGAATAAGACAGAATGATAACTGATTGAAGGAGACTTGCAATGTATCCTTTGAGTTCAAATCCCATTTCAGATAGTTAGTAGCTGTGTGAGTCACTCAACATCTCTAAACTTGTTTCCTCAAATGTAAATGGGATTGGACTCAATGACCTCTAAATTATAACTGAACTCACAATCTATGGAGGTGGAGTAGGGGATAAACTCCTGACTTTCAAGTCAAAAGACCTAAAATCAAAATTTCCCCCAGATATGTATTAGTTCTGTTGTTATGCCACAGTTCTTTTTTATTGTCCTGACTCAGTTTCCCTAATTATCTTGACCCAGTCCTGACTCAGTTTCTCTGCTTCAGTTTATAATTATCAGCTCAAAGCTCAGTCCTGCAAAACCTCCCCACCTTCTTTATAAGAATATTTGATAAGGATAAAAGATCTTATGTTTTAGAATATCAGAATGCCTCTCCCCATCCTAAGCCATCAGAATGTCAGATACCATCTTATCAAGATGCCTCTCCCCATGTCCGGGATGCCTACACCTATTACGTCATCCCTCTCCAGAGGCTCAATACCCTGATATCTCCCCTGCCTCAGTATACCACCTGAGTCTGAGCCATGTGTATATAGGTCATTGAGAACTCACACTGTTGGCTGGATTCACGGAGACAATAGTCTCATTCGGCTCTGAGACCAAACCATGGATCCATTTGGTCCTAGTAAATCTTTCCCATTTAATAAATTATTAAATATGCCCTAATCTCTATCTTACCTCAGTTTCTCTGGCATTATACTTTGAATAGCAATTGGTTTTGGTTCTGGCCAGAAACTTTGAGGACCTTGCCCTCTTGGCATGATATTTTGTGATGGTAAATTAGTTCATTTTCCCCTCAATTCTCATCAAGCACTTATTTATTGAATGGGCATTGACTCAGACAAACTGAGACTTGGGAAAGGCCTTAATATAGTAAGTCATGGTTAGCCACTGCATCCTGGTCCATCATCACTTATCTTGACTTTGATGATTCTGAAGGAGGAAGTGAGGCTGATAACTTTGTGCAACTCTGCTTCTCTTAAATCCAATCGATGAGTAAGTCAAGACATCATCCTTGTGATGTCATTGGTTCTCTTTGAGAATGAAGGATGAACAATGACCATGGATGAAACATTTCACATTTATTTGCCTCATTTTCCTCATTTGTAGACTGAGGACAATGATAGCACCTTCCTCCTAGGATTGTTGTAATAAGAAAAATGCTGGCTTCAAAAGCATTCTTTCTTCCCCAATTCTCTTGCCTCCAGTTGATACAGGAACTGAGCATCCATAAGGATGTGTTGAGATTTTTTTCTTAAAAGGGGGTTGACTTTTATATCTTATGGCTAACATCATTTCATAAACTGCTAACTGGCACTTAAGAATGAATATTTCTTATAGAGTTAGTGGTGAGATTATTTTTACTATAAACCATTCATAATTAGTGCAAGTCACAAACAAAACTGTTTAGCAGGAAAAAAATGTTGCTAGTGCCTTTATTGTCCCCAGTCTTCTTTCTATGAATTCATTTCAATCAATCAAGAAATATTTAGTAAGTCCCTCCCATGCCTTGAGCTGGGTGTTGAGAATACAAAGACAGAAAGAAAGAAATAGTCCTTGTATTCAAGTAACTTACATTTTGTTGTGAGAGACAATATATACTTAGTTAAGGATAAAAAACAAATACATAAACATGATTTTTGACAAGGAATGGTTAGGAGCAATAGATGGTGATTAGGGAAGTCCTCATAAAGAAGCTGGGACTTGAGTTGAGCTTGAAAGGAAATTAGGTATTGTAAGAGGAAAAGGAGGTGAGGAGGGCTGAGGATCATCCTTTTCCAAAAGAGGATGAGAGAAGTATCAGTTTGGTTAGATTTCAGAATACAGGAAGGGACATATATAACAAAGTTGGAAAGGTAGGTTAGGATGGATCTGGTTTTGAAAGGGCTTAAATATTAAATATTTCAGGTGTTCACTGCTCTTATTCTCTTCCATCACTGACTCCTGGCATGGACCTAACAGCAATGGCCATGTATTTGAATAGTACCCCATATACTTGATCTTGCCCAATTCTAATTCCTTTTATCTAGTTATAGGCAGTTAAGTGACATAATAGAGAGAGTGCAGGGTCTGTGGTCAGGAATTAAAATACAGCTTTGGATACCTACTAGTTGTGTAATCCTGAACAAGCTACTTAACCTCTGTTTGCCTCAGTTTCCTGAACCATTAAAATGGGGACAAAAATAGTACTTATGCTTCAAGATTGTTATGAATGAAATAATAGTTGAAATGAAATTTGTAATATAATGAAAATTATAATGAAATAAAATAATTGTGAAATGCCTAACATAATGCCTGGCAATAGTAAGCACTATATAAATGTTAACTATTGTTATTCTGAACTGTATCCCATTATCTCACCATCTTGCTCTCTGATTAAGACAAAAAACATTAATTAGGCAAACCAATCTTGACAAGGAAACGAAGAAAAAAAATCTAATCTTTTTATTCCTAACCCTGGATAGGGTCTTCCTTTTGAGGATAGTGCCTTTTCATATGTCAGTGTGAAAATGATTTCAAATTTAAGATGTTATGAAATCTTCAACTTCATAAGGTCATGGGGATATTTTCTGTTCTCTGCTTCTTTTCTTGGTATTTTTTATTAGCTAGATATTACTACATTACTACTAAGGAATGAATCTAATGGTAGGAACTCCAAGTTTGTCAAGAAGTCAGAGGAAGAGATATTTTGAGCCCGAGATGCCTACAAGTAATGTTTCTGAAATTATTGCAAGAGGTATCATAGAGCAATGGTTAAACCATGGTGAATAGGGTACCTCAAGGTTGGGTCCAAATCCTGTCTCTTACATATACTTGCTATTTGCCTTTGGATAAGCCATGCTCCAGGCAACTCTTTAAGACTAAGTTGCAATGAAGGCATCTGTTTTATTGGTAGACAAAGTCTTCATACTCAGATATTTTCAATGAAATTGATGTGTCCAGGTCTTATGCTTATTTAGAATCATACCACACAAAATATTGCCAATTAAGATGACAGAAGTAGGGCTGACTCTGCTAATATCACAGGAAGGAGAAGTAGCCAGTATTATCAAGATAGGATACATCTATGAGAGTAACAATAACAGACATGCTGCCCTCCCTTGGAACTGAGACGTAACAATCTTACTGGAGCAAAAACTTTAGGAAGAGTTCGAAAAACAGTTGTAAATAGTAATTGATTCTGCAAAAGTGTATACAACCCCAAACCAAAGGTCAACCCTTCCTTGAGAATATTTGGTGTCATAACCAGTTTAATTATGCACAATTATTGCTTCTTAATACAGGAATGGATGCTAGTGGGAGGCTTAGGGGAAGAGATTTTGAATCTCATTGGTAGAAAGGCAGTTAGCATTATGGGAGAGTGATACCCCTGGAGTCAGCAAGACTTGAATTTGAATCTAGCCTCAGACGCTTACGAGTTGTATGGCAATGGGCAAGTCACAACATAAATTTTCTCAAATATAAAATGGGTATAATAATAGCATAGACCTTGCAGGGTTGTTGTGAGACTCAAACAAGTTATTTGTAAAAATACTTAGCACAGTGCCTGGAACAGAGTACGAGCCATATAAATGTTTATTTTCTTCCCCTATGCAGGGAACTCCCAACGTAGATTGGTTCCTGCAATTTACAGCTTTTGAGAGTTGTCTCTAATGGCAACTTGCCCAGAGTTAAATAGGCAATGTATGTGAGTGATAGGATTGAGTCTGGTATTCCTGATTAGGAGGCCAGTTCCCTATTTACTACACCATATTATCTCATTATTTGTATTTTTTTAAACTTAGTGTGAATGAGATATTTTTAAATATTGATGATCTAGGTACCTATTGGTTTTGTAAAAACCTTTCTGTCTGCCACTCTTAGGATCACAGAACATCTAAGACTTGGAAGCCAAGACTGAAAAATGGCAACAATCACTTCTCCATTCTCCTTTGAGCCATTCATATCTTTATTCTGATTACCCACTTAGAAATGAAGATTTCATTTCTAAATTTGGTTTCCTAGTCCATACAATGATGCCTTCATGATGCATTTTGGGAGACTCATTACACAGTCTAATAAATAGTCCTTGTAAGTTGAATTCCCTCTCTGTGGCCTTGTCTCTCATCCAAACAGAAACACCACAATATGGGAACTACCTAGCATCAAGCATCCAAGGCAAAACAAAATGATTCACTGCTTCCAAAACAAGCACACAAAATGCAAATTATTAAAAAATAGAACTAAAGCCAAACTCAACATGAAATGCTGAAAAGAGAGAATCATAAATAAAGAATGTATGTGGGTAATGAGTTTATTATAGAGAAGAATCTTTTTTTTCCCCTTTTCCTTCTAATAGGCTTAAGACACTGAGAAATGGGTCCTGATCTGCTACAAGGAAAGGGATTAAATCTCTTTTCTTTCATGTTAAAGGGAAGGAAAGAAGGAAATATTTAAGTTTTTATTAAGCACCCATATTATCTCACTTGATCTTCACAACAACCCTGGGAAGTAGTTGCAGTTATTATTCCCATTTTACCTTTGAGGAAATTGAGGCTGGGAAATGTTAAGAGACTTGCCCAGTGTCACGCAATAAACATCTAAAAACATATTCAAGCTCTTGTCTTCTTGACTTCAGGCCCAATGTTCTATCTACTGCAGCTGTTTCTATGTAGCACTCTGTATGTGGACAGAAAGTATATTTAATCCAAAATAATAGCTTACTTATTTTATCTCAACACATCAAGCAGAATTTGGTAAAAACAGCTACTGTATTGAAATATGATTCAAGAAATCAGTTCCCATGTGGGATGCTTGCTGGACTATAGGGTTTATCAGTTACAATGGGAGACATAGAAATCTAAATAATGCCATGTGAAGATTATTTAAAAACAAATATGTTAGTGATAAAGGAAACCCATGGAGTATGAGCAATGCTGAATTGATACCTCTCTTCACTTTCAGGGACATATGTACTTAGGACTAATGAATTTCAGAATGATGAAGCAGTCCCTTAGTCCTCATGATTGGCTATAGGGGAAGAGGGGGCTGCATCATCAAAGAAGATTTATTATTTAACCAAGAAGAGCCATCTAGTCATAGGCTTAAAAGGGAGAGATGATTTCTATTTTTGCTTTCTTCTTCTTATATTCTGAATATATGGCTTGGAATTCTCTCTGAAGCTTCTTGTCCTTGAGTAAAGACAGTCTCTTCTGAACCCTTGTAGCAATGCCAATTGCTTTCATGTGGCAATGAAAACATGTGTAGCTTAACTAAGCATAAGACTGAATAGCAAGGCTCTGTATATTTCTTCTGTCTTATATTTCTTTTCCTCATTATAAGTAAGAGGATGGGTTCAAGCCATGAAATGACTTGCACAAAGACAAAAGCCTTAAGGGAGTTTTTCAGAGAATGCAGGGTCACAGGGAAGGTGAAATATCAGTTCAGCTAGACACATTTTTGTTTTAAGTGTTGACTTCTCAGAAGAGTATAATAGGAGTTTTGGGTTATTACTTCCTATTTTAAGTCTTTGTCATTTTGAATCTTTTTGGTTTTAAACATTTTGGTTGTTGTAAAGAGAATAAATAGCAGTCCAATATTGAACCTCTGCATAATGATAATGGTTACCTTTCTAATCCCTTTTGAAGAGACCCTAGGCATGAACCAATCCTAAGCTTTGTTTAAGTAATTGTCTTCATGGTTCTGCTCTGGGGTTGGGGTATGATGAGCCAGAAACAATAAGAAAGAATCCGATTCCTTTCTTTATGAGATTAATTTATCCCAAGACTGAACATGTTCTGCATGTAAACTCAGAGATGGGACATGTTAGTGGGAGAGGGTCCCTAGTCTCCTGAGCCATCAGCAGGTCTGTTAAATAAACATTTTAATTCATTAACACTTGAAGGACTAGGCCAATCAATTGACACTCAAATTTCATTATAATTTTCCTTTAAAAATAATCATTTTGAACCTATATTTTTTCTTTGCCTTATTGATTAAAAAATGCTGTTCAATTTATACAGCTTGATCCTTCAAGATATTCTTACATTTCAATTCTTCTAGTAAGGAAAACCTTGAGGGTGTTCCCCAATAGGAGTAACTCCACTGTTGGTACCTCACTCACCACTCAAGTGTTTGTCGCACAGCACAAGTACAGCCATACTGCTCAGCTCAGGCCTGTTTAACAACTCCATGTCCAGCCTCATTCCCAGCTTGTCTCAGGATTTGAAGCACCTGTTCACAAAGTGGGGGAGAGGAGGCCACATTTCATAACCTCAGGCCTTATATGGATCTAAGCATTAGAGCAGGTGAATAACATCAATAGTTGACATTTATAGACTATTCTAAGATTTGGAAAGTATGATACATTCACTATTTCATTTGAGCATCACAATAACCTTGTAAAGTAGAACATCCAGGTAATATTATTCCAGTTTTATAAATTAATAAACTGAGGCTAGGAAGAGATCGAGTTAGTTGCCAATAGTCACACAGCTACGTGTCAAAAGTGAGATTCAAGATCAAATTTTTCTGACTCTAAGGTCAGTACTTTACCTGTTAGGGTAGGGGTTCTTAACCTTGTATAGATCATAGACTCCTTTGATGGCAGTCAGGTGAAGGTTATGAATCCCTTCTCTAAATCATGCTTTTAAATACAAGCATGACATACATAGGATTATAAATCAAAACAATTCTATTGAAACACCGTTTTATATATATATATATATATATATATATATATATATACACACACAGACACATGTATATATAAAACTATTGCATTTACATATATGTATATATGTGCATATATAGAGATATTTCAACATAATTGCTTCAAACATACTGTGTGGGATATATATTTTATATTATTTGTATATATTATATATTCACGTTATTCATACACACATATATCTAGATGATATAGCATCATGGATTTTGGTTTACGGACCACCGTATTAAACCATGTCATTTCACCAAGGTATAATTAAAAAAACAGTAGTAGCTAGTCCTACATATGGGGCAAAGTAGAAGGTTCTTTACAGGATATAATTTTAGGAGTTCAGGAAGCCTTTCTCCTCCAATATTTCCCTTATTTATTCATTGATAACTTGAAATTATTTTTAAAAGCTACCTATGAGAGGTAATAAATGAATTCATTTACACTAAGGTCTAAATTACAACAGATTCTGAGGACAGATTTTATAGAGACAGATGGTAACAGATTTAAAAAAAAATGCTTTGGGTACCTGAGTATGGTGGAGGTGGTGGAGTGGGGAATAGGAAAAGGGTCATAAAAGGCAAACTTCATTTACTTCATAGTTTTACATAGTGCTAGGCTAACAGAATAGATATCATACATATTCTTTACATGGGGCAAGGAAAAAGTTGGCTATTTATGTCAGATAGTACTAAGCTCTTTCACTTAGACCAGGATCACTGCCACATAGAATTTTAATTCAGTTCAATTAAATACTACTGTTGTCAGAGCAATTTCTATCTTTGCCATCTTATCATATCTTATTTCACCACCTACATGCCTTCTGCTTTTCTACCTCTTGCTTTGGGAATGGTCATCAAATTGATGCTACCATTATTTCTAAAATGGACTTGATAATTAACTGATTTATGGTTTTGGTCACCAAATCTACTCCCCAGAGCCAAAATCCATTCTCTAGATATAATCTCCATTTAATTTTAGCCGTCTATCACTACATGAATGTAAGATTCTTGGGGGTTTGTGGTGTATTTTGTATCTGTATCCTAAGTATTAAGTATAGTGTTTGACATGATAGTAATTAATAAAGACTTATTTACTTAAATGGAGTCTCTGCTATTATGAAGCTTAGTAGAGTGGACTCAAATTAAAATGTACTGATCCAAACAAGTCATAATAAGACTTAATACCTATAGATAATACCTAAATTGCATGGGCACATGGACCTTTCTTTTAGACAAAGCAGTTCTATCCTTTCCTTATTCCTGTGTGACTAGAGGTTAGTCACTTGTTCTTTATGTAGGCAGGAAAAATCAATTTTTCAAGGACAGAAAATTACCAGGAATAGGAAGGAGGGTTTCATTGCACTTGAGCAATACTCTGAGTATTTGGTGTCACAGGTAAGCTAATGGGGAGCATTATATTTTCCACTGAGAATTGTCTGTAAAAAATTCAGTGAATATTTATTAAGCAGTTTTAGGAGTTCTTGGAAGTGGCAGTTCTATAAGTGGTAGACAGAAGAGAGACTGCTGAAGCATATGGTAATGAGGATTAGGAGCATGTAGGCACCTTTCTTGGCTGAGTGGTGTATTCACTCTGGTTATGTAATTTCATTGCCCAACATCTTCCAGAGAGGGGACTCCCTAATTTCCTGCCATAAAACAGACATACTTTGGAAATAAAATTGTTTCTTCTCATCAGTGGCAATGATTCATAGAGATATAAAGACCTGGGCAAGGCAGCCTAAGAGTTGGATTAATTAGAATTTATAGTCATCCCACATAATCTTAATGAGTTAATTTTGGATCTTGGATGGCAACAGAAAGAGGGCATTGACAATCTGGAGCCAGGATAGTGAGAGGACTATAGACATGTTACATTCAACTCATTTCAACAAGCATGCATTGATATGAGGATCATTTGGAAGAAGTAGAGATATTTAGACTGAAGATGAGAAAAGTCAGAAGGGTCATGATAATCTTTTGGAAAAAAAAAGAAAAAGAAAAGCATTCTAAGTGCTTTCATGAGGAAGAGAAATCATATTGGTTCTCTTTGGCTCCAGAGGTCAAAATTAACAGTAAATGGATAAAACCCACAGAAAAGTATTCTTAGATTTAATGTAAGGAATAAACTTTCTAACAATTAGAGCTATCAAAAATAGATTAGTATGCCTTAGAAAGTGCCCAATCCCCTTCAATGGAATTATTTAAACACAGATTGGATGATGACTTGTCAGGGATATTGTAGAGCAGAATTTCTGTTCAAGTAGATATTGAATTAGATCACTTCCAATGATCCTTTCATGTCCAAGACTATGATTATTTCTGACTGGTCTTGTGCCAAGTTTTTTTGGGGGGCCTGTAGCAACTTTATATCTGTTACACCTGAAACTGATTGAGGAAGCATTTTTTATTGCTTTTTTTGAGGGTCCTTGGAGGAAGTTGGAGTTGGGGGAGACAATTTACTGGCTTCTTGGCTAGTGGTTTGAGATATCATGAATACTAAAGTTTCTAAATGGAAGTTTCCTCTCTAGGCCTGTTTACATGATGCAAACCTGGCTGGAGTAGATAGCAAAGAATAAGGGAAATCTTTGAAAATGGTGCTGGTGATTGATGCCAATATGGGGATAAAAATTGAACTGTTGCTTATGGGAGAGAGAAAGAAGAGGATATCTGTCAACCTTCCCATGTGAAGGAGTTCTGATTCATGAAGAGTTAATTATAGTTATATCTTGTAGAGACAGCCCATTTCCTTGTAAGATCATAGAGTGGAAGGAGTTAAAGAAACCAAACTGGTTTTTGACTACATTTAGTCCTGTCCTTCTCCACATGAAGGCAATTTCCCCCCTCACTTTAGCAAAATTAGAGGAATCTGAATGAGACACATCTCTTCAGGGATTCAGAGGATGTTTTCCTTGCTGTTCCTCCCTCTCCTCCTTCATGTACACATGCCCAGTGCTGTGAAGAACTGCTGCATTTCATACGTGAAGGCCAATACTGTGATAGTCATGTAACAAAGGGTCTCCTGTTAGCCTGATGCACATAGAGGATGCTGAGGAATTCAGGAGTAGGGGGAAGATTTTTTGAGAGCTCATCCCTGTGGCTTTGGAGAAAGAGGCCACGAAGGCAGAACAGCCTCTGAGATAGCATAGAAAATCCAACTTGGAGAGAAGCCAGTTACACTCATTGCCTTGCCCATTCCTGCAGAGTTTAGCATCTGTTGGGAATGACACCAGTGTAGACAAAATTTCCCAACCATCTGATTTCACTGCAGTATCTCTGTCATCCCAACCCCCAATTCCGTCCTGGTCTGCCACAGTGTGGATGCTTAAAACTTAATGGTAACTTAAGGGGGAAAGTTTTCTCAGGGATTACCTGCTATCTGGTAGGCAGGTGTCCCAAGGCAGGTGGGGGCAGGCCAGCTTACTAGAGGGGTACAAGAACTAAGGGGGGCAATAAGACAGAGACAGATGGGTTAGGTCTGAACCAAGGGATTCCCTTTCTTGTAATCCCAGTAGAAAGTCAAGTATCTGCAGTTTAGTTTGCACCCCAGAGGCCAACACTCCTCCAAAATCACTGCAGCAAATCGGCTGCTCCTGAAGTCTGAGTGCGGGGGAGCCTTGGGGCGGCAGCAGCAACAGCAGCAGCTGGTGCCAACTGATCCACCCCACACAGTCCCACGCATTGCACTGCAGACTCAGGTCTCCGTCAATGGAGCAGATTTTACATTCCCACCTGCTCCCAGGGAACCTAAGGGAGGCATGGCTCAGGCCACAGTGGGCCAGGTCTGGCTGAATGAGATAGAGCATCTCCTCACTGAAGACTTCCCGAATGTCTGCGGACGACTTAAGGGCTTCCGTCTCCCTGAAGTCTTCCCTTCTCCCCTCCCCCCCATAGGGCAAGTGGGATACATGCGTTACCTTCCACTTTGGTTAGAGTAAGGACCGGACTGTTGCAAGCGCTGAGAGGGGCTACCCTGGCTGAATGTTTCTTCATGATGAGCCCGTCTGCCTGCAGGAGCTCTTCAGCTGATTGCCTACATCCTGGAGCCGGCTGCAGCAGGAGTCCCTCTCCTTTCCCTATTTTCAACACAACCACTCCTTCTTATAGAAGTGTGAGTGTGGGAGCTTCTTGCGTGTTTCGTGTTTCTATCTCTTTTCTCTCCCTTTCTTTTCTCTCCTCTTTCCTCCTCTTCTCTATCTCTCTCTTTCTCTCTTTTTCTCCCTTTCTCTTTCTTTTCTTCTTTCTCTCTTTTATTTTCTCCTTTTCTCTTCCTTCCTTCTCTACTTCTCTCTGTCTCTGTTTCTCTGTCTCTCTCTGTCTCTGTCTCTCTGTCTCTCTGTCTCTCTCTCTCTCTTTCTCTCTCTCTCTCTCTCTCTCTCTCTCTCTCTCTCTCTCTCTCTCTCTCTCTCTCTCTCTCTCTCTCTCTCTCTCTCTCTCTCTCTCTCTCTCTCCCTACTTCCCTCCCTCCCTCCCTTTCCCTCTCCCTCCCTCTTCTCCTTCTCTTCTCTTTCGTCCCTCTGCTGCCTGTTTTGGATACCCTGACTGTTCTCGCTGCAGCAACAGCACAGCAGCTCCTCCTTGGGCTCTCACACACGTACACACTCACACATACCACACACACTCACACAATCTCCTACTTTGAGGTTGCTATAAATCACAACGTCACAGGCAAATTCTCTCCACTCCAACCCCATAGCCTCACCTGCTCCACCCTAGGCATTTAGGAGCAAAGATACATCCAGTGACCCTGAAACTCTGGGTTCTGCAGATGGAGGAGGAAGCCACCTTACAGGGGCGGGAGCATTCCCCACCCCACCCCTGCCTCCATCTGTACAACAGAGTGGCAGCTTCTTAAGAGCTCCCAGACCAATTTTCAAAGGGGATCAGCTCACCAATGGGATGGTGGTGGACACCCACTATTTATAATATTTAAACCAGATGATTTTGCTGTTGCTATTCATAGATAGTAGCTAGATTAGTTAGACAGATAGATAGTAGGTAGGTAGGTAGGTAGAGTTTCAACTTGGGACTGGTAGAATTAACAATATTTCAGGCAAATTCCTGAAATAATATCTCACAGAGGAACACAAAGGAAATTAAACAGTAGGTCTGTAGGATCTTCTTTAGTACCAAGAATGATACATTATCATTTTTTATTCTATAGAAAGTTGTCTTCCAGAAAGGCAAGGGCAAAAAGAAATTAGAGAAGCTTGGAGAACTGAGAAATAGAAAGGATCTGAGCTAATAAATCTTTGCTCCCTAAGTCCTTCCTATCCAAGGAGTCTCACTCCCTTTGTGAAGCTTACGCAGGATAGTTTCCTATTATAATTATTTGCCAAGGGGCTTGTGGATAAGAAAGATGTTGGGCTTTTGTGGGACAGACATTGTGACCAATAACATCCATTCAGAAGTCTTCAAGCTTCTAGCCAATGAAGATTTACATACTGCTAGAAGCAGTAGTGTATAGACCACAGGACTTGGAATCAAAATGTCTGTCTCAGACACTTACTAGCTGTGTGACTCTCAGTAAGTGACTTAACTAATTTCCCTGAGTCTCAGTTTCCTTCCCTGTAAAATAAGGATAGTAAGAAGTTACCTCACAGAATTATTATGAGGACCAAATGAGTTAATTAATATGTGTAAGACTTTGCAAACCTTAAGGAGATATATCAATGCTACCTATTATTAGATGGAAATGATTTTATTATTGCATGAACATCCATAGGTAAGTATTGAAGGCCCAGATTATGCATGAATTCAGGGAGTTCCAAAAGTTCTAGTAAATTGAAAGCTCTTAAAGCTTAAAGTTGAAAAATTCAACAATCCTCATCACCTTGCTTCACTTTTAAGATGTCAAAGCTTAAAACTGCATTAAGACTCCAGAGGCAGCCAGTAGAATGATCACAAAGTGTATTACTTTCATCCCAGCATATTAGGAGGTGAGCAAGAGATGCTTTTGCTTCCCAAGTTTTTCGAATGTTGTTCCATTAATTCTTGTGTCTAGGGAGGTGGAATGTTCAGGCATTTAGGAACCTATTATAAAGATATGATCACTAAGTATACGTTGGCCATGGGTTTTAGACAAGGTCAGACAGTGAGGCCTGTGGCAGCAGAAGGAATAATAATGATGTCTCCTTCACCTCCCTCAGGTTCCCAGAAGCTTTGTTGTTTCTTTGAGTCTTTTTGTCAGGGCCTAAGGGAAGCAATCTTTTACCAAAAGAGAATGCTCTTTAGATCACGTCCTTCTACCTAGAGCACCTGAACTATTCCTTTTTTGAAACCCAATGTAGACATTACTCATAATTCATCTGAAGTTTTGTTTTGCTTTACAATTTCCATAGCTACACCAACTTAGCATGTGCCAATATTTCCATTAAAATCAGAATTTTTAATTTAGTTATCACACTGAAGGGCATTTCAACTCAATTCTAACCTAAACCACTAATATGTGTGTGAAAACACTGAAATGATAAATCATATTTTTTTCTGAAAAGGAATGATATTTTCAGGTTGGCCATGGAAGTCTTTTTTTTTAAATTCCAGAAATGTAAGAAAACAGCTTTTAATTTTCATTCAATATAATTGTCAAGTTTATTTTCTTGTCCTTAAAAAATTAAAGACAAAGTAAAATTGAATAAAAATTAATTTATATCAAGCATATGAAAACTGATTTCTTCCATGGGAACATTTGGTTTCCAACAATATTCAATGAAGTATTTATTTTTTAAAATATATTTTTTTAAAATTGATATCTTTTTTGGTTCCATAGATTAAAGGTCTTCTTATATATCTCCTTCCCCTACTTCTTGGAATGTGTCATTTCTAATTTTATCTTTACCAATAAATAATTATTGAGTACATAAGGTGTGTAGAATATTCCATTAAATAAAATGTAAGCAGTTTGCCAATCTACCTTTCTACTTTGACGGATACAAGATCTCTTCAGTATTAATACTTCTAACTGATCAGGTACAGATTCTCCATACCTCCCATTATATGTGACTCTTGCCCTCTTCTTTTTGTGAAATCTCTAGAAAGTATTTACCAAATGCACTGATCCTTTTCACGTAGGTGGGTACCAGTATACAATAGGGCTGTCAATCTCTTATTCTCCATTTCTGTTACATAATCAGTTCACATTTTCTGTTCATACATATCTCTGATTATATGTAATCACTTATAATAAACATTTTTATGTTTCTCCATTTTGTGATATTTATGAGTCCTTTCTTTGCTTCTGATGCTGTGAAAAGAAAACTAATTGCATTCAGAATTCAGAAGTTACACTTCAAATACTGGTTTTATCATCTTTGGAACTTTATGGAGGTCACTTGACCTGTGTATGACCTTGGCCACTATGAAGCTTGGCTTTCTCATGTTTGAGATGAGGACTGGGAGAGATGGTTGCTAAGGTCCTTTCCAGTTTTAAATGAGGCAATTACATGGCACAATGCATAGAGCTCTGGACCTTGAGTAAGGAAGTTCAGAGTTCAAAGTCATCCTCAGAAAGTAACTAGTTGTGTGATTGTGGGTAAGTTACTTCAACTGTAAATGGGGATAATAATAGCACCCGGTTCTCAGAGTTGTTGGGATAATGATGATATAAGATGATGATATGATAATAACGATGAGATAATATTCATAAAACACTTAGCAAAGTGCTTGGTACATAGTAGGTACTTAATGCATATTTCATTCCTTAAAATTTATGATCCATTATATTGACAAAGAAACTACTACTGATCTAATGCTCTCTCCTTAAATATGAGTATTTTCTATCATTGTAAATATTGATAACAAGCCATACACACCCTCACATCTGGCTCCTATTGTGATAGGCTCAACAAGCATCTGCACTTAATAGATAATTAACCAGGATAAGGAATGAAGCTGGAGGCCATGAAACTTTTTTTTTTCCCCAGAGGAAACTAACTTATCCTTTTAGAGTTTGAACTCATAATCTTGACCACAATAGAATAGCTCACCAACCAACTGAGCCAAACAACTGCAAAGTGTTGGAAAACTGCCAGGCTAGCAGCATTGTAGCAATCCATGCTCCTTCAGGAACACTGTTGGACTGAAAATGAATAGAGAATAAAAGACAGCAGGGTATCCAAGAGATGGGAAACTGAAACATAGCAGCTACAGGGAAGGTGGATTGTAGGAATGCTGTCAAATACCTTGTGACACAGTTTCAACTGCTGTCAGACAAGGGGGGAGAGAGGAAAAATTGTACTAGGCTGAGATATCACGTTTGTTTTTAGTAGTCCCAGATAGGATAGATCTTTTCAAGCCAGTCTCTTAAGGACTTGATACAACATAATGTTTAACAATTCTGCCTGCTTAATACAGTTTCTTAAATATCACAGATAATATCACACTTTGCAAATAGTCAATACAAATAGGAAACAAAAAGGAAACTTCAAAGAGATACTTTATTAAGCAAGACTGATGATTGCGTTATTGAACTATAATTTCACACCATTGGGTTTAGTGTTTATGCTCATAAACTAACAACAATTTATTATCTACATAGTTACCAAGAAAAAGCATTCCTGTGAATCAAGTTTTACAGATGGTAATAATATTATAACATATAATAATAATTATATTATTATAGACATTTCCTCCAAAAAACACGTTAAATACATGAACTAAGAGGAACAGTATACTGTGTAGTCAAATAAAGGTATCATACCTCATCCCTGTTGGAATGAAATAAACATGAAAACATCTTATTTCAACATTTTTAGAGGAAGAAGAATAACTATTTTGTTGATAATGATTCAAATGCTAAGATAGAAGAAATTAAGTAAAAAGTTAAGGAAGAACAATGACAGAATAGGAAAAAAGGATGCTTATTTCCAGTTCTTCATTACCTTCCAACTGTTGGCCCATGTTTCATAAGCTTCTCCCCATCAGTTTGCCATTAAATTACCCTAAAACATTGAGCCCTTAAGTTGACAAAGTTGTTATGATTTCCTTATGTACATAATGAGGGGGTGAGAGCTTCATTGAAAGCCATTTGTTTCACGGAATTCTTCAAGCTAATGATAATAGGGGATGCCTCTGGACTACAGTAGAAAATCCTCAGTACTGGGAGGAAAAATATCCAGTTCTAATCTTGGCTCTATTACTCATTAGCAAAGTGATTTTGGGGAAATCACTCAGACTCTATGCTTGTTTAATCACATGGATAAATTAAAAAAAAAAAAAAGTACTTAACAATGTGTCCAGCACTGTGCTAAGTCTTGAACATACAAATGAATGCTTGCTAATTGAATAGTTGAACGATATATAAAATGATGGTATTACACATCCAGAGAGAGAACTATGGTGTTGGAACACAGATCAAAACATTACTTTTACATTTTTTCTTTTACATAGTTTTTCCTCTTTTGTTATGATTCTAAATTTCACAATAAGATTAAAGTGGAAATATGCTTAACATGCTATATCAGATTGCTTGGTCTTTTGGGGAGAGAGGATAAGAGGGCAAGAGGGAAAAAAAACAATGGGAATCAAAATCTTATAAAAGTAAATGTTGAAAACTATCTTTACATATAATTAGAAAAATACTATTAAGTGGAGGAAAAATGAAGGGGTTAGATGAAAAGATTTCTAAGCTCTCCTTCAGCTCTAATATCCAGTGGTTTTGTGACTCTGATTGCATAAATGTGCAATGATCATACAGAAAAACTGACCACATATAATGTTTGGATGATCTTTATTCCCTTGTTTATGTCCTGGTTCTCTTACTGCACATCTGACTGTTCCTTCTCTCTTTGCTAGATCATTATCCCTTAATTATGTATGTTTTCTAAGGCTCTGTTCTGAATTCTCTTTTCTACTTTGTCTTTATATCCTTCTCTCTCATTAAACTCTTAATGATTCAATTATCTTTCCTATACAGGTAACTCCAAAATCTATATATTCAGCTTTAATATCTCTCTGAGTGAGCCAGTTCCAAATGAACTGAAGGGTTCTTAGAGGTAGAAGTGAAGAGAGAAAGAGAAGAGAGAGAGTGAGACAGACAGAGACAGAGACAGACAAAAAGAAACAGAGAGACATAGAGAGAGACAGAGAGATGAAAGAGAGACAGACAGGCAGACAAGCAGAAAGAAAGGAGAGACAGAGAGACCCAGAGAGAAAGACAGAGAGAGAAAGAGTGATAAAGAGAGGGAGAGACAAACACAGAGAAAAAAGTGTATGAATGAATGTTGTAGGTTTAAAGGTTGAATGTGGTGACAATGCCATATCAAAATTATCTCTTTGTCTATTTTTTCCTCATTTTTTGGGGGGAGGAAAAGCAATAGGGGGTAAGTGACTTGCCTAGGATTACATAGCTAGTAAAGGTTAAGTGTCTAAGGTCACATTTGAACTCAGGTCCTCTTGACTTCAAGGCCAGTATTGCTGCGCCATCTAGCTGCTCCTTCTCACATCTTTTGTACTGTTGAATTCTGAATAATATAATTCTTAGAATATCCATTTTTATAGATTCCTAATTTTTGCAACTAGTAGATCTAGATCTTATCATCTTATCAATATACTCATAGCTCTAAGCTTCTGACTAGCTATGTAATCCTAGGCAAGTCACTTACCCTCTGACCTTTGTATATTTTAATATCTTAAATTTAGAACTATTTTTAAAGACACAGTCAAAATATTGCAAAATGGTTCAAGATGATAAACTTAAGAATCTTTTAGTAGCTTATTTCGCAATGGTGAATTGAATTGAAGTGGTCACCATTTACACAAACCATGAAACCAAAAGGCATGCTGCTTTTTCAATTTTCTTCAGCTCAAAAGATATATGTCATATAAATGAATAGATATGGCTCCCAGACAGTATTGGATAGATGTTCCTGAAGTTAGACTTACCTCTAAGAGAGACTGATATTTCTGATCTGAACGAACAGGAGATATAAGTACTGGTCTTTGATTTGCAAGCCATTTGACCTCTCTGATCCTGTTTCCTCATTTGTGAAGGAATATGTGTAAACTAAGTTATTTCTATGGGCTCTTCTAGTTTTTAAAGATTTCAGTTTCAGTTGAGAAGAGAGGGTAGAATTGGAATTTAAGCAATAGACATACTGAAGTATATTCAGGCCTGGATAATTAAGAGAAGTAGGAATATGAATTGTGATCTACTTATCAATGAAATTTTCACAAAAAAAGAAAATGATTCAGACAGTCAGAGGCAGCAGCATCAAAACAATTGACATTTATAAAGTGCTTTAAGATTTGCAATGTGTTTTGCATACATTATTTTATACTCTCTTCCCTGAGAAAAGTGAGAGGACATGGGTTGAAATATTGCCTTGGTTGCCAAGATGTGTGTGGCACTGATGAGACCCCTAATTAGATCTCATTTTCCTCATCTGTACAATGTGAGGGTTGGACCTCTATGTTGTCTTCTAGCTCTAAATTTGTGATCATTGTTAGATATACAACCATAATCCTCTTGCTTTAATAGAAATTTCCCCTTAAGGCACCGTGTGACATTTCCCTCTCCTTGTCACCCCCTTCATCAATGATCACTCATTTCCTCTTTAAATTTCCTTTTTAAATTCCAATTCTGATCCTTCTGTTCATCTGAAACTGTTGACTCATTAAGTATCATCAGTGATTTCCTAATTGTCAAAGTCAATGTTTTATTTCCCTATCTTCATTTTTTTTTTCCTTCTCTGAATCATTTGAAAGTACTGACTTTCTCCACTTTCTTGATATTCTCTTTTCTTTTACATTTCAGCTTGGCATACTATCCTAATTTTGAACTTCTACTCTCTCACCTTTGACAGCTAATGTTCCTTCTTCAACTTAAATGTAGGAGTTCCCTAAGATTTAATTTCCAAAAAAAAGAAGAAAAGAAGAAAAAAAGAGAAGAATCCTAAAAATTTCTCCTTGTTTTGTCTATTTAGATTTTTTTTGTTTGTTTTTTGTTTTTAAGAGAGGCAACCATCTTTAAGAAATTTAGTGGAAAGAAGCAACATAAGAGCCAAGGCCTATGCTGTTAAATAGAGATAAAACTCCTGGATGTCAATCTCAAAGTCAATTTTTATTGCCATTGAGGTGTCTTTTGAATGATCCATAAAGAAGTTACCAGGCAAAAGATAATAAAGGTGAGAGCTTTAACAGGTGGGCCTTTGTTGAAAGAAATTAAAAGCAACCTCTTTTTGACTTGAGTTAGAAGACTTCTCTGAGATTAGAAAAGAATATTGAGATGGCAGGTATCACATTTTTAAAGTAGTCAGGAAGAAGCTTGGGGAAATGATAATCAGCTAATAACTAAGATTAATTCAGGGGCAGCCTCACAGGTGAATCAAAAATTTAGTTAACTTTCATTTGATAACAGCATGGTTTTGACAATTAACTCTATGTGAATTTCTCTCAAATCTACTTTTCAAGTTGTGATTTTTCTTTGAAGTTTCAAAATGTGTATTAATTATTTCTACTTATATTTGCCACCATTACTTGGAGATCAGCATGTTTAAAAGTGAACTGTTAATCTTTCTCTAACAAGTAAACTCTTTTGATAGTCCTTTTTTTCACTGTTAATAGCATCAATATTTCCTAAGTTTACTAGTCTTGAAACTTCGATGATCTCTGATTTAGAACTCTTTTTCAACTCCCAAATTGAAGTAGTCACTACATATTGTCAAATTTTCCTTTATGAAATTGTCCATATTCATCCTTTCTTTTTGGTCCCATAGTGTTAAGGACCTTATCCTGAAAAGCTTATACCAATAACTGATCTCTCTACTTCTGTGCTTTTTTCATTTTGAGTCATCCTTCACATTTTTGCCAGGTAAGCTTTCCTGAAACATTGTTGGAATTGTCATGACTTTGTTGAAAACCTTCAGCTGCTCTATAACATCTATAAAATAAAATCCAAACCCAAGTCTTCCATGTTATGTCTCTAGTCCTATCTTCTACTGACTAGGGGAACCTACTATGTGTCAGGCAGACATTGTTCTAGGTACTTTAAAAATATAATCTTGAATCTCACAATAATTCTAGGATATAGGGACTATAATTATCTCATTTTACAGCTCAGGAGACTGAGACAGGCAAATCATGACTACATTTGAACTCAGGTCTTGGCTTAAGGCCCAGCACTCTATCAAGTGCACACAAATCTGCTATTATTTTAAAACTTTTAAGATTTATAGAACATTTCATTTTCAAAGATTTTATTTTTCTAAAACACAGATTAACTAAAGAAACTAAAGGTTCCTAAATAGGTTAAGTGACTAGTCTCAGGCATTGCATATCAGATAAGTGTCAGACAGATTTGAATTGCCCATATCTGGAGAGTAGGTTTTTAAAATTATTCTTTTTTTTTTAAACTGTATTACACTGTCTTCCATTCTGTTTTTCTTTATACCAAGATTATATTATAGAGAAACTGACCTAATCACTTTCCTTTGAATGTATCATTTAGCTTCCCATATCTGAGAAGGAAAAAAATGTTTATTGATTTTTAAAAAAAAATTTAACCCCCATTTCTATTCATTAATAATAGTGTACACATGATGGAGGAAAGTTAAAAATAATGGGTCAGAGCCTATGTTACCAAACATTGCTGTTGTCAAACGAAGTTTAACTAAATTTTTGACTCACCTTTGAGGCTGCCTACAGAAATTAGCCTTGATTAATGGCTGATTATCATTTCTCCAAACTTCTTCCAGACTACTTTAAAAAAATGAATGTCACAGTTACCACCTTAATATTCTTTTCTTATCTCAGAGATGTCTTCTAACTCTGGAGTCAAAAAGAGGTTGCTTTTAATTTCTTTCAATAGAAGCCTACCTGTTAGAGCTTTCCCTCTTACTATCTTCTGCTTGCTAACTTCTTTATGGCTCATTCAAAAGACACCTCAAATAAAAATAAAAATTGACTTTGAGATTTACATACCAAAAGTTTTATCTCTATTTTAGCTCCTGACTATTATTATGTTACCTCTTTCCACTAAATTTCTTAAAGGTGGTTGCCTCTTTTAAAAACAAATAAACTCAGAAAAATTTAAATAGGGAAAACAATGAGAAAAGTTTTTGATTCTGTTCAGCTGCAGTGTTCAACTCTTTGTAACATATTTTGGGATTTTCTTGGCAAAGATATTAGAATGATTTGGCATTTCCTTCTCCAGCTCATTTGACAGATGAAGAAACTGAGGCAAGCAGGGTTAAGTGACTTGGCCAGGGTCACACAATTAGTAAATGTCTCAAGCCATATTTGAACTCATGATAAGTGTTCCAGATTCTAAGCCCTTCTTTCTATCTACTGGGCCAACTTTTTTTTTTTTAATTGCATATTAGATATTTTGGAATTTCAAAGTACAGTCTGTAAACTGAAAAAAGGCAGTTTTCAGAATTTTTTCCTTTCTCCATAATATAATTGTTCTTTAGAATTAAAAGAAGGAAGGAATCTTAAGGCTTATCTGACCCAACTTCTCATTTTACTAATGAGAGAAATGAGTCTCAGACACATGGAAAGATTTGCCCAATTGCATCATAAATAGTGAGTGGAACAGGTCTCAGACTCAGTTCTTCTGTCAGCAAATGCAGCATTGTTTCCACTATACAACTTTGTCTTTCCATGTCCCATTTACCAAAAATTTGGAGAATTGTTTCAGAATAAATTCTCATCTTCCCATCTCAAACAGCTATGTTACCAATGACTTGCTATTTCCTCCATACCAGACCTGAACCTTTTCACCATATACATGCAGAATTCATGTCTGAGAAAGTTAATTCATCATTGGTGATCCTTTCCTAGAGCCCCAAACCATTTGATTAGGGACTGAGTCTAAACTAGACTGATTAAGACATTTACCAACTATTGCTCCTAGAACCAAACCATGCTTCATCTTTTCATCCTATTTGGCTATTCAGCCACCCATCTTTTATTTATCTGCTATTCTGCTTCTCCCTATCTAGATTGGTATCCTTAATACCAGATTTTGACCATCCCTTGCTATGGCACAGTAATCAAATCTGAAATGTTATTTCTGGACAGAATATATCAAATGACTATTTTATGCATCAACTTAACATCTGTATGACCTCTAGGACAAGGTATTCTTCCTTGGCCAATATATCTTTATATGTGTTCTCTTACCCTATAAGAATATAAGCTCTTTGAGAGCAGGGGCTGCCTCTTAAAATTTGCAGGGTTAGCATTTAACAGTCTGGTCTGTAAAAAGTGCTTACACATATTTTTCATTCATTCATGAGGACAGACTTTACCTGAAAGTGTTAATGTTAATACTTTCTTGTCAAAAGGGTTACTGTGAAAGAATTTCATTTAATGTTTCTCTTTATAGGGGAATAGGTTAAGGATCATTTGGTGCCATCTCAAATATACCATTAGGCTCATAGTCTTCAAGAAACTATTAAAATAATTCATGTCAAAAGAGAATTGAGGTGATGGGTTCATAGTCACCAAATCAATTTTTCATGTTTTCTATAAATTATCGTGCAACTTTTATAAGGTGACCCAAAGCCAAAAAGCTTAAAAATTTTATGCTGGCATCAATTCCTCTGAAATGCTTTATTCCCCATTACTAATTCCTCTTAATTTCTGCCTTTGTGGATTAATTGTGGTTGGGGAATAGACAGGGATGCTTAATTACTACTCATTGTAATATAAATTAGATGATGATGAATGGGTGGGTTTTGTAATTTAGCATTATATTCTGCAAAAACAAAATGAAACTAAGTAAAGAAAATAAATAGCAGAAAGCACCTAATGCATTTTTTGAATAAAGTTAAATGAAGAAAAGCTGAGGATCTTAAAGTTGAACATAAGTCAATGGTGGCAGCCCCAAATAATTATTCTTATTCTGCACTAAGAGAGGCAAAGTACCAAGGTCTACAGTTATGATAGTCTTGCTTGATCATGTCATATCAAGGTTATCAAGTTCAATTCTAAATACCATATTTTGGGGATAATGAACAAGCTGGAGAATTGAAAATTGGAGGGAGTAAGAACACACCATTTAAAGAATGGCTGAAGGAACTAGGGATGTTTAATGTGAAGAAGAGGATACTTAGGAGGCACATGATAACCATCCTCCAGTAAGTAGAGGAGGATTTAATTTTATTACTTGGCCCCAGAAGGCAAGAACTAGTAGGTATGGGGGTGGCAGACAGGTGAACTCTAGGCTATGTGTGCAGAAAAACTTCTTAAGCATTAAAACTACTCCAAAGTGGGATAGACTATGGCTTCCAAGTTCAATGAGTCAAGTTTTCTGCTCTGATTATGACAAACCAGCTTAGATGATAGATTGGTAGAGTGATAATAGACAATGATAGATAATAGATAGAGAGAACATTTGTTAAGCACCTATGTGTCTGGCACTGTACTAAGTGTTGCTTCATTTCTTCCAAATAAACCCAGTGCTCTCACAATCTCCACAACCCCTAGTGACTAGATTTCCTAACCATAAACCCCAGAAGTTGGGTTTTTAGTTTCTTGCTGCTAAAACTTATTTCTTTGTTTCCCAACTAGATGTCCTCATTTATACTTTTCTCCATCAATTGCCTTGTCTCTCCCTACATCAACACCATTAGTGTCATTCTTGCATTGTGCTTGGTACTCACGTGGCTTATGTGATTCAGCTGGTTCATTGCCTTTGAATTGATCTCTCAGCATCAGATTCATATTTTGGACTCCTGTATTCCAGATTAGGCAAAGTCTTCTGGCTTTTCTTCTCTGTTTAGAACTCCAGTCTCTGCTCTACCATCTGGGACTGACTAGAATTAAATTTTTGATCTTCCCCCTTAGGTGCCACCTGAGCCATAGCTATTATAGGACATTATGACTAGATTATAGAAGAACATGAGTTCAAGAGATTGATACACAAATAGAGATAGGATCTTTTTGTCATAGACAAGTGATGGGTAAGCCTTAATAGAAGTCTTTGGGAAACAAAATAGTAGCTCCCAAGGATTGAATATTAATTGAATTACTTTGCAAACTTTAAGCTTCTTAGCAATTTCTCCTCTCTAGCTATTATTCCTCCATCTGTAAAATGAAAGTTAGATTAAATTTGATAAAGCACTTACGAAATGTTTATTATGCACTAGGTATTGTTTTAAATTCTGGGCATACAAATATAAACAAAAAAGAAATATAGTACCTGGAGAACTTACATTTAGAGAAGATAATAGTAATTTTAAAAAGGAACTCAGAAAATCAGAAGTTGAGGCTGGCTAGAATAAAGAATTGATGGCATGGATGCCTCTTCAAATGGAGATTCCAAAGAGGAACTAACCAATTGGAGGACAAAGCTTCAGGAGTGGAGGTATCTCCATTTGGATGTATGTGGCAAAGAAGTCTAGAAACTGAGCTGGGTTAGAAGGGGAAAAGGTTAGAGTAGATATTTTCTAAGGCTTAGTTCAGCTTTCATGTTCTATTTTATGAAATTTTAAGCTTATATATGAGTATTGCAACTGACTCACAGAAGATTCTGTAAGAACTTAACCTTTCACGAATATCTTCTACTAAAATTCCTGGCAAGATCCTACTTTAATTTAAGGCACAATCAGAGCAAAAACACATAAAAACCTTTACTGAATCCATTTAACTAAAAGACAAAATACCCAAAATGAACCCAAGGTTTTCAACATTCAAAGCACAGACAACTTTGATTTATTTACTGTTCTGCAATATCAACATAGTCCCACAGTTCTTTACAGTAATAAATAGCACAATGACTACTACTACTACAATAACCCCCCAAGACAAAAATCAAACAAGCAAAAATCCAAACCCAACATATTGTTTTGGTGGTTAGCAAGGTATGAAAAGACCACAAATCACTTGAACAACTAACAAATGGATTTTTAAGCAACAAACAAATTTTTACCACCTAGAAGCTTTTACCATCATCCAGCATTTGTATTTTCAATAGGAGAGAAAATGTTCCAAAATGAACATAATGATCTCAAGGAAACTGGTTCTCAGGCCCTGGACAGCTCACTTTCTACATCTGGAAGGAATAATTCATAGACTCTTCACATGCTTTCAAGTACAAATAACTGCACAAGATAATAAACCGAGTTTTTCAGTCTTTCCCAAGTGTTGAATGATTAGATTATTCTTTCATCATGCTGCATATAAAACTTCTGTTTTGTCCAGATGTGTCTGCTTATATTCTCTTCTCTTTCTTCCCCATTTCTCTTTCTCTCTCTCTCCTGCTTTCTTTAGGAGAGGGTTATGTCTGGAATAAATGTAAATGTATTCAGGACAGGAGAGTGTTAAGGTGGGTGGGTTCGAAATGTTTAAAAGCAAATAGCCACTTGGATATTAGTTGATTGGACTCCAGGAGATATGTTTGTCTCTTCCTCATGGGACCTCCACAGACCCTAAGCCACAGGACCTGGCCAGCTGCTAGAAACTGCATTCTATTAGAACACAGAATCACATCTGTTCAAAGTGAAGTGTTGCCAAGAACACAGAAGCTGAGGGTGGGGATGCTGCCTTCAACATTCCTGTCTGTGTAGCAGGGGATGCCAAACATGTCCAGGCTGCTAACTTTTTTTCATCCTGAGCCAACTGGTCCATTCTTGTGCTTAGCAACCAACAAAATGGGGGTGAGTTGTGGAAACAGCTATCAAGACAAGTGCCAATTGCACCTAGGTAGCTGTGTGAGATCAGGGTGGCAGGACTGATTTAGTATTTAATTGGTTGAGAAGGGAGAAAAGCATTTGGAGTTTTCTTGACAAAGATTGCAAAATGGTTTGTCATTTTCTTTTCTAACTCATTTTGCAAATGAGGAAACTGAGGCAAACAGGGTTAAGTGACTTACCCAGTGTCATACAGCTAGTAAGTGTCTGAGACCAGATTTAAATCAGTAAGATGAGGTTTTTTTCTTTCTATTGACTTGAAACCATCCAGCTTTTCAATTTTTTTCCTAAAATGTGGCTTGCCCAGAACTATATGAAGTACTGTGGTCTGATGAGGGAAGAATATAATATGTCTATGTTATCACTTCTTTTGTACATTATTTCTATTCACTGGATTATGATTTTTGAATTTCATGTAGTTTTGGAATACTAATCAGGAAGATCCATTTTCCTGAGTTCAAATCTGGCTTCAAACACTTACTAGCTGTGTAACCTGGTTTAGCCATTTAATCTTATTTGTCTTAAATTCCTTATCTGTAAAATGAGTGGGAGAAGGAAATAGCAAATCATTCTACCTATCTTTGCCAAGAAAACACCAATTGGGATCATAAAGAGTGGGGCATGATTGTAATGACTGAATAACAAAGACTGTAGACCCATTGACATAAAATGCTTACAATTTAATATATGAACAATCTTCAAACCTGTTCCAGTCTCAAATGAGTTATCTAACAAATTGTCATATTGAGACTGGATTTAACATTATTGTTCATTACTATTGACTGTCTGAAGTAAAAAAAAAAAAAATGTCCAAATTCAGAGCCTGACTAGCATGGCAGAGCCATGTCTATCTCTGGACCATTGACCCTTCCAAGGTTGTTTTGGGGAACAAAAACAGCTACCACAAAAGACCCAAAGTACGTGGAAACTGGTTAAATGAGGCATATACTCAGCATCTCCAATATTTCTCATTCCTTAACTTTTGATTCAGTACTGATCATTAACCTTGAAACTCTGTTCCTGCTAATTATCTTCCTCATTATCTCAGCCATTTTGATTTTATCCCTTTGAAGAAACTTTGATACTGATCTGTCCTTTCATTTATTCTTACAGGGGTTCCAATTTCAACCCTACTTGCTACTTCTAGGCACAAGCTACCTATTTCCCAGATGGATTTTTAACCTATTCATTCCTCCTGGGTGATTTTGGGAATCATCTAATACACTGATCCCCTTTACCTCCAGATTATCATTTGTGTTAAGTAGAATAATGAGACATGTGAAGGATCTATGATTTTGTGGGTATAGAGAGTGATCTTGATATATGAAACAAAGTACCTCAAAAGTAGATTTGTCTTGTTTTCATTTGTTTTTCTTTCTCCAAGAGAAGCATGACATCAGAAAGGTGATTCAATCAAAAAGAGCCTTCTGTTTCCAGTGGTAAAACATAGATCAAGATAATTGGAGATAATCCTATTTACAAATTGGTAGATAAGTCCTGGGGAGTTTGCTTGAGACAATCAGAGGTTATATTTGTCTTGCCCAAGGTCACATAGGAAATGTAAGAGAAAAGATTTGAAGCCAGACCTTCCAGACTCCAAATCCCAGTCTATTTTCCTTTGTTACTAGAGTAACAAATTTACTTTCCACTGGCAACTTCCTTTTTTCCCCTTTGCCTCTTTTCTTTGCAGTCTTGGTCAGAGTTTATTGAGAACAGGATTTTGGACCCAAAGTGAGAGAACAGAATCATTACTATGTGATTTGGAAAATGTTACCTATTGATGTTCTGCATGATTTATTTTTTTATTTTTAAAACTATTTATTTAATTTTCACTTTTTAAAGCTTTTTAAAAGTTTATTAGCTTTTTGAGTTCCAAGTCTCTCTCTTAGTCCTCTTCCACTTACTGAAGAGGCAAGCAACATGTTATTAATTATACATATGAAATCATGCAAAACATGTTTCCATGTCAGCCATTTTGCAAAAAAAGCAAGAAAAATAAAAATAGAAAATTATAGTTGAATTTGCACTCAAGTTCATCAATTCCCTCAAATGGAAGATAGCATTTTTCATTAAGGAATATTAGAATCATCTTGTTGATTAGAGTAGCCAAGTTTTTCATAATTGATCATCATTATAATATTACTGTTACTATATATTATGATTTTTTGGTTTTACTCACTTCACCCTTCATAATTTCATATATGTCTTTCTAGGTTTTTCTGAAACCATCTCCCTTATTCATTTCTTCTAGCACAATACTGTTCCATAACAATCATAATACTACATCTTATTTGTATGTTCTCCAATCAATCAACATTTCCTCAGTTCCCAATTCTTTGCCCTCACAAAAGAGCTAATATAATTTTTTTATATGTAGATCTTTTTTTTTTTTTTTTTTCTTCATCTGTTTGGTATATAGAGCTTGTAGTGGTATTGCAAGATCAGAGAGTTTTCACAGTTTTATAGCCTTATGGGCACAGTTCTAAATTGTGTGGAACATTTTACAACTCCACCAATAATGCATTAGTATCCCAATTTTCACACATATTTTCTAACATTTATCATTTTCATTTTCTGCTCTAATAGCCTTTTAAAAAATAAATTTGACATTTCCCTTTATATTTGAAAAATAAAGCTTTTGTCAGAAAAAAATTATTGTAAAAATTTAAAATATTACTTCATTGACTATGATATCTTTTAGTAAAAAGAAATGAAGTTTCCTTGAGTATCTTTTTAAATTAGGTTCATTTTTGCTTTTTTTTAATGTCTAAGGTCATGATTGCTACCCTTGTCATTTTTACTTCAGCTGAAATATGATAATTTCTATTTCTGCTTTTTATTTTAATTTCGAGTGTGTGTGTATTCCAATTTCAAGTAAGTCTCTTGAAATAGCATATTATTAGGTTCTGGTTTCTAATCCATTTTACCATCTACTACTATTTTACAAATGAGTTCATTCATATTCAAAATTATAATTATTGTGAATTTTCCTTTATTCTTTCTGTTTCTCTGTCTCTGTCTCTGTCTCTTTGTTTCTGCCTCTCTTTTTTCAATCTCCTCCTCCTTCAAAATCTGTTTTGCTTCTGACTACTATCTGTTAGGATTACAAGGTGAGAACTCAGGTTGTCTGGACAATTCTCTAGCTAAGAATTCACACCTTTATTTTAGGGGGAATTTACACCTTTGAACTTCTGAAAAGGAGTTTGCACAACCTTTAAAAGGAGCAAGTTCATTGATTGAAGTATTTTCTCATAAGCCCCGTTGAGTTCTCACTACAATCTCTTTGAGAATAAAAGAGGGCAGCATTGGGTCTGGAGAGAAGTCTAGTCTGGGATTGAGTTTAGATGACACAGAGGAAAAGATTTTACAGAAAAGAGATCTCCTCCCAGAGAAGGATTCCAATTGAGAGATGACAAGAACTTTACAATTTGGCGCCCAACGTGGGGATTGAACCCATGATCCTGAGATTAAGATCTAAGAAGAGTAAATGAACAGATGGAAACTATGGGAACTCTTCAGCCTGGACTTCCATCTCCTACTTAGTTGGCAAGAGAATGGCCTCTTTGGGTTATAGACATTAAGGATTGTTTCTATTCTATCCCTCTAGATAAGGAGGATATGAAAAGATTTGCTTTTTCAGTGCGAAGTATTAGTTCGGCTGAGCCTTATGAAAGATATGAATGGACAGTTTTGCCACAGGGAATGAAAAACAGCCCTACTATGTGCCAAATGTATATTGCTGCTGCTCTTGCCAATAAGAAAAGCATTTCCAAAAGTAATATTGTTACATTATATGGATGATATTTTGGTATGTACACCTGAGGAACAAATGTTAGAAGCATGTCTACAAAAGACCATGGAAATATTAAAGTACTACAAACTGCATATAGCTACAGAAAAAAATTCAAAGACATGCTCCTTTTCAATATTTAGGATATGAAGTATATCCTGAGACACTCACAGTACAAAAGCTTTCTTAAAGAACAGAGAAGTTGGACACCTTAAATGATTTCCAAAAATTAATAGGAGATATCCAATGGATGCGTCCAGTGTTAGGCTTAACTACCAATCAACTGCAACCTCTATATGACATTTTAAGGGGAGACAGTGCTTTAAACTCACCAAGCCAGCTTGCAAAAGAAGCACAAGAGGCTTTGAGAGAAGTTGAACTGGCTTTATTCAATGTGGTTGAAAGAGTCACTCAAAAACCCTTGGAAATATCAGTTTTTGCTACAAAAGAGGCACCCACAGCAGTCCTTCATCAAGGAGACAGTGTGATTGAGTGGGTGAACCTCCCAGCACAACCAGAATAAAGCCTTACTCCTTACCCAGTGCTTGTGGCTAGAATTTTATTAAAGGCTATTAAGAGAATAGTACAATTATCTGGGATAAGTCCTGAAAAAATATACACATTCTATACTAACACACAAATTAATGTATGCTGTAAGACCATCCCAGAATGGCAAATTTTATTGGCCACAGCTCCAAATTTTGCACATGGATCTCCATTAAAGATACCCCGGCTACTACATAATTGGTGATGGATTTTTGAAGAAAAGATTTCTAAGGTTCCTCTTAATGGACCAACAATCTTTACAGATGCCTCCAAAGAAAATATTTGTGCTGTATACTCTCATGATTTAACCATAAAGAGAGTAGTCAGGACTCCTTTTTAATCCACTCAGCAGAGCTCTTACTTATTACCCAGGAGACGTAAATATAATTATTGATTCAGCCTATTCAGTAGGTGTAGTACAAAGAATTGCCACAGCCCAAATTTGCAGCCTCTAATATTTATCAGCTCTTTAAGGAACTTCAAGAGCAAGTGAGAAAGCATCCAGGTAAGATTTATATCTTGCATGTCCACTCACATAGTGGACTTCCAGGTCCTATTTTGGATGGAAATTCAAAAGCAGATAGCCTTCTAACCATGTTAGCCAGTACTCCTTTAATTCAGGAAGCACAAGAATCTCATTCTAAATATCATCAGGCTACTTGAGCTTTACGTTTACAATTTGGAATAACAAGAGAGGAAGCTAGGAGCATAATAAAAAGCTGTACAGCTTGCCTTTTTTTCCACGCTCCTACACTCCTTCCAGGGAAGAATCCTCATGGTTTGAGACCCAATGAAATCTTGCAAATGGATGTGACCCATTATAAATCTTTTGGTCATCTGTCTTTTATACCTTTTCAGGATTCACTTTTGCAGTGCCAACAGCAAAAGAGACAGCCCGAGTGGTCACTGAATTCCTTATCCAAGCATTTGCAATTATGGGTGTGCCACAAGAAATAAAAACAGATAATGGACCTGCATCTACTTCTAAACATTTTGCGCACTTTTGTGCGCAGTATAAGATTTTACACACCACTGGCATACCTTTTAATTCGTAAGGTCAGGCAATAGTAGAGATAAGAAACAGACACATTAAGAAACTCCTCCAAAAACAAAAGAAAGGGGGAGCCACAGGTAACCCTAGAGAACTTCTAAATTTAGTTCTCTATACCATTAATTTTCTAATTTTTGACAAAGATGCACTGGCTCTGGCAGACAGGTTTTATAACCCACCAGAAGGGCAGTGTCCAGTGCGAGCAGCTCCACTGTCCTTAGAATCGCCAGGTGATGTGGAGAGACCCAGAAAGTGGTGAATAGAAGGGACCAGATAGATTAACTGCTTGGGGGAGAGGGTTTGCTTATATTTCTTCAGATAGAGAAGGAATCAGATGGGTGCCAACGAGTCGTATTTGCCTTGTCCATCAGAGAGAGACAGAAAAAGAGAAAAACCTCAAAACAAAGGAGAAGATCTGAGAAACATCTGACACTGAAAGAGCATGGCTGATGAGGAGACTGTTAAAGATTCCCTAACACAAGATAAGACTGTTAAAGAATTTTAAAACCAGCAGGAATCATTGGATTTCCTAACACAAGATGAGACTAATGGACAATGGACTTATGGACATGTATAAATTCTCAATTTATGATTATTTGATCATGTTATTTGTTACATACTTCTAGCATGTGTTATGTTAATATGTATTTATGTAATTTATGTAATTATGTGTAATACCTCCCATATTGATGGATTTATGTTTCAAGGTCATGACCACCCTATGTTCTAAATCAAAAGAAAGGGTGAGATGTTAGGGATTACAAGGTGATAACTCAGGTTGTCTGGGCAATTCTCTAGCTCAGAATTCACACCTTTATTTCCGGCCTTTAGGGGGAGTTTACACCTTTGAACTTCTGAAAAGGAGTTTACACAACCTTTAAAAGGAGCAAGTTCATTGGTTGAAGTATTTTCTCACAAGCCCCATTGAGTTCTTTCTCATTACACTCTCTTCCAGGATAAAAGAGGGTAGCATTGGGTCTGGAGAGTAGTCTAGTCTGGGATTGAGTTTAGATGGCACAGAGGAAAATATTTTGCAGAAAAGAGCTCTCCTCCCAGAGAAGAATTCCAATTGAGAGACGACAAGAACTTTACAACTATCTATTCTTCCTTTTAAATTCTGCTTACCTTTTTCTTATCAATTTCTCCTCTTCCTACTGGATAAAATATATTTCTATACCCAAATGATAGAGAGAGAGAGAGAGAGAGAGACAGAGAGAGAGAGAGAGAGAGAGAGAGAGAGAAAGAAAGTGTGTGTGTGTATGTGTGTGTGTACTTTTCTTTCTTTGAACCAAATTTGATAAGAGTGAGATTAAAGTGTTTTTCATCATCCCTCCCATTTCCTCCACAAGTCACTCTTTCAGACATAAAAGCTCTTTCTTGCACACTTCTTTTATGTGAGATAATTTTCTTCATTTTTCCTCTCCCTTACTCCTTAGCACATCCCTCTTTCTCATTAAATTTTTGTTAAGATTATCTCCAAACAGTCAAATTCACACCCATGTACTCTGTCTTTGTATATCCCTTCTACCTGCCTTAAAAATGATAAAATCTTAGGAGATACATATATTATCTTCCCATACATGGATGTAAAGAATTTAACCTTATTGAATGTCATGTGATTTCTTTTTCTTGTTTACCTTTTTAATGCTTCTCTTGAGTCTTGTATTTGAATGTCAAATTTTCTATTGAGCTCACAATTTTTCATCAGAAATGCTTGAAAGTCCTCAATTTCATTACATATCCATATTTCCCCCCTGAAAGCTTATACACAGTTTTTTGGATAAGTTATTCTTGGTAGTAATCCTAGCTCCTTTGGCTTCTGGAGTATTATATTTCAAATTCTCTGCTCCTTTAACATGAAAGCTGCTAAAGCTTTTGTAATCTTGACTATCCATTGTGTTTGAATTGTTTCTTTTTGGATACTTGCAATATTTCCTCCTTGACTTGAGAGATCTATAATATGGCTGTAATATTCCTGAGAGTTTTCCATTTTGGGATCCTTTTCAGGAGGTGATCAGTCATTTTTTCAAATTCTATTTTTTTCTCTCTGGTTTTAGGATATCAGGGAAGTTTTCCTTGATAATTTCTTCAAAGATGATATCTAGGTTCTTTTTTTTTTTTTTTTTTTTTTTTTTGATCCTGCTTTCAGATAGTTCAATAATTCTTAAATTTTCTCTCCTGGAACTATTTTCAGGTCAGTTATTTTTACAATGAGAAAATTTTACATTTTTTCTGATTTTTTTCTTCTTTTGACTTTGTTTTATTATTTCTTAATGCTTAGAAAATCATTAACTTCCATTTGTCCCATTGAAAAACATTTTTTTTTGAAGGTAATCAGGGACAAATATCTTGCTCAAAGTCACTTAACTTGTGTCTGATGCCAGATTGGACTCAAGTTCTCCTGATTTCAGTTCCAGGGCTTTATCCACTGTGCCACCTAACAGATCCTCCTTCCCATTCAAATTTTTAAGGCATTATTTTCTTCAGTGAAGTTTTGTCTATCTTTTTCCATTTGGCCATTTCTGTTTTTTAAGGAGTTCTTTTCTTTTGTAAGTATTTCATGCTTCTTTCATCATTTGGCCAATCCTATGTTTTTAAGGCTTTACTTTCTTCTGTATTTTTGTACCTCCCATACCAAGGTGTTAATTCTCTTTGCATAAGTTTCTTACATTACTCTTATTTCTTTCCTCATTTTTCCAACTGCCAATCAATTTTTTAAAAGTTTTCTGGGAAGTCAGGTTTAGGTTATTTTAATTTGCAATAACTTCTTTGAAGCTTTGCTTGTAGTTGTTTTTATGTTGTTATCTTTTGGGTTTGTTGATCTTTTCTGCTATCAGAGTAGCTTTATATGGTCGAATCCTTTTTTGTTATTTGCTCATTTTTTCTAGCCTTTTCTTAACTTTGAACTTTATGTTGATATTGGGGTTTGTTCACCTGGAGTAGGGAGGCACTCTCTCATCTTTAGGGTTTCTTGGGCTACTGTGTTCAAAATTTTCTAGGGGCCTGCAAATTTTTTATGTTTCCAAGGTTTTGTGAATCCAGGGAGAGGGGTGGACACTGCTCTCTTGATTTTCACTCTGGGCTGTACCCAGGAAAGGCTCTGGCTTACCTAAAATTGTAAATGCTAGGACTTCTCTTGGGTCCAGAATTGTAACTAGGACTTTTGTTCTTCTACAGTCACAGGTGCTAGTGCTCTTTTCTGCCTTAGAACTGAGACCAGGGTCCCTAATTCATAGTGACTGACAACAAGTATATCTCTCTGTCCTAGAATTGTGACTCAGAGAATAACAATAGAATTGCCTAACAATTCCCAGTTTTGCTCCCAATGTCAATTTAGGGGTCCCCTATAATATTTTTTTGACTAGATGTCTGATCCCCTTGCATCTCTGAAAGCTCATGAAGCTGCATGGTTGCAATTACCTCTCAGGCATGCTACTGGTACTGCCTCCATTCCCTCCTATCCCAGTCCCCTGGAATTACAATTTTTTTTCTGGTCTCTTAAGTTGTCTTAGATTAGAAAAATGTCTGTCTTTGGAACTCCAGAATTCAATTCCAATTGTTATTTTAAAGTAATTTGGATGGAAATGCTGAGAGAATTTGACTGCATTGTTGCCATCATCATCTTGGCTCCACCCTCTTCTGTATTATTTGCTAACCATAGTTAGCCTAAAGTAAAAATTTCTCTTCCCTTTTGGTTCAATGCATATACACAACGCAATACCCAAATACAAATACACTCCCCTTTATCTATCTCTATCTCACTGATACTTATGAAATCAACAAATAAAATGCTCTGACACTGTTTATTTTTGGCCACAACTCAACTTCATGCTCTTACCAACTCTTGATTGGACAACATTAATGGCCTCCTAAGTAGCCTCCCAGCTTCAAGTATCTACCACCCATAATTCACTCTTTCCACTGATGCCAAATAATAATCCTAAAACAGAGGTCTTCTAGGCTGGATCAAACTTGTATTGATTCATATGAGAGCTGATTGTTAAATTTTTAGTGTGAGAATTTATAGGTCATAAACCAGCAAATGCTACTGATTGATTGTTTTTTTTTTATTGTTTGGAAAGTGATGGAGAAAATTAGGGAGCACTGTGCCCACAAATATTCATAATAGACAAAAATAAATCAGAGACTTGCAGGTAGATCTTGACTTATTACCTCATGAAGTTTGTGAACTAGAATTATTGGATGATCCTGACATAAGGTTTTCAGAATATTATGTACGTCCAAAATTACATAGGCAATTATTCAATAATATGAGAGGTTAAGCAAATGCATAATCACAGATTTATTGGTACTTATAATCAAAGGTTTAGGCATATAAACGCTTTTGCTCCACTGTATCATCCTAGTGTAGCAGAATTATTGACTGGTGAATGCCATAACTATTCCCTAACAAAAAGAAACCAATGTGCCATGAATGTGGAGTTAGCAGAGTGCATTACTAAGTGCAGTGCTACAAAAGAATGAAAGAGTTAGTAAATTCCCAAAGTATCTGTCAACAAAATCTGAAGAGTGTTCAGTACTCATATTCTTATAATCAAAGACTTTCAAACCGCAATGGAGTTTAGAGATCATTTAGACAAACTTCTTTATCATTCAGTTCCCATTTTAATTTTCAAATTTCACAATCTTTGGATTCAATGTATAAAAAGTCAAGAATATTTTAAACTGTTGAAGACACGCAAAAACATGATTTAATTTTCTTTTAGGATTGCATGCTCTTTGAGAAACATTTCTATATTTAGAACAGGGATTCTTAACTTGGGGTTCATGAACTTTATTTTTCAGATTTGATATGTAGATTTTGATATGGGCAACTAGGTGACAGAGTTGCTATTATGCTGGACCTGGAGTTCTGAAGAAGTACCATCTTTTGCCATGTAGCTTTTCTTGAATCTTCCTCCTCTGCAGTTGCTAGTGAATTTTCCACAAAATGGCTGTGTATTCATTTTGCATATATCTATATGTGCATATGTTATCTCTTTGGTTAAAATATAAACTTTCAGAGGGAAGATAAATTTTGTCTTTGAAAACATAAGGAACAAAGTATTACATATTTAATTTTTTCTTTCATTTACCATCTCATAGCCTTTAAAAATTAAAAAAAAATTAAGTGTTTACTATGTGCTTCTAATAATTCATTCCTATAAACAGAAATATCAACATTTGAACATTTTCTAAAATACTTTTATTAGATATAATAAAAAGAATAGAAGTCATATCCTTCACACTAATTCACGCTTGAATTTGGTTGGTTTGAGCATGAATGTGATGGGGTGGTATTACGCCTGCTTTCCATCTTTGTGCAAAGCAAGTAGAAAACTTTTCATTAATTCTTGTTTTAGATGAAAAGATAGATCATATTGCTATGGCTTGGAGTGAATTGAGCCTGGGGTGGCTCACTAAGGACAAGAGCCAAGTTTAGCATCTGTCACTTACAGCACTCTAACTCACTCCAAACACTTGGATGTTAGGCCAATCAATTAAAATCCCAGTTGCCAATGGGAACTTAATATGAGCTAACATAGAATATTCATCAGTAGAAAGATTCTGATTTTATATTTTTGACACAAAAATGACCATACCTTAAAAAAAAACTGTGTCAATAACTTCATATCCAATATTTACAAAACTTTTTCCCTCATTCACAAATTCAGAAGCATTATTTGGATCAATAATAAGCTGAAAAAAAGTAATCCATAGGAGAATCAAATGAACAGGCCTTGTAATTGCTTGGAGATAGTTGACAAAGAATCACCACAGGTTGGAGCTAAGATGGCAAAGAAAAGGTAGGGACTCATTTGACTTCCCTAAATACCTCCAAAAATCTTTATATAATGCCTCAAAACAAATTCTGGATAAAAGGATAGGGTAAAAAAATTTCCAGTCCAAGACAATCTAAAAGGTTGACAAGAAAGGTTTTTGGGTGCCAGGATGAAAGTGGAGCTCACTAGCACAGGATATACCCCAGAAAACTAATTCCTTGGGAGCAATTATCAGTGGTGGCACTGGTGGTTTCTGACCTTTTCTGCCAGGGTATGGTAAAGGGTCAGACAACTGATTAAAAAAAAGATTATAGAGGTCCCTTTGTTGGCTTTAGGGACAGTTCTCTATTGCATTGACACACTTGGATTGAAGTCCTAAGATGATGAAGAGCCAAAACACAACAAAGCTTGAGGCTGAAGAGGACTGGGACTCTGATCACTTCCAGAGAAGAAAAAAAAGTGCTTGTGATTGCTCATAGACCAGAGTTCAGGCCAGAATAAGCCTTGAAAAAAAAACCCCAAAATGTATGAGTCCTCAGAATTATCTCTGGAAATGATTGTACAAAAAACATGAAGTTTAGGGCAGTCCACCCCTCAATCTGAAAGCAGAGCCCTACTTTGGTATAGAATTAAAAGTCAAGAAAAATGCTGGAAAAATGAGCAAACAGCAGAAAAAGACTCGAATTCTAGAAAATCAGTCAAAACTGCTACATCCAAAGCCTCAAAGAAAAATATGAATTGGTCTCAGACTATGCAAGAACTCAGAATTTAAAAACAATCAAATACAAGTGTTAGAGGAAAAATTGCAAAGAAAAATGAGAGTAGTGCAAGAAAATCATAAAAAACATCAACAACTTGGTAAAACACACACACACACACACACAAATACTGAAAAACATAACACTTTAAAGAACAGAATAGGCTAAATAGAAAAGATACATGCAAAAATTCCCTGAAGAGACTCTTTAAATAGCAGAATTAGCTAAATGGAAAAAAAAGAAATAAAAACTCTCTGGAAAAATAATACCATAAAAATTGGAATGGGGGGGGGGAGCCACATGGTGCAGTGGATAGAGCACCAGCCCTGAAGTCAGGAGGATCTAAGTTCAAATCTGGCTTGGGACACTTCACACTTCCTAGTTGTATGACCCTGGGCAAGTCACTTAACCCCAATTGCCTCAGCAAACAAAAAATGGTATTGAGAAAACAAAAGATAATGACTTTATGAAACGTCAAATAATAATAAAACAAATGCAAGGGAATAAAAATAGAATAAAATGTGAACTATTTTATTGGGAAAGAATTGACATGGAAAATAGATCAAGGAAAGAATTTAAGAATTATTGGATTCCCTGAAAACTATGATTGAGTCTGGACATCATCTTTCAAGAAGTTATCAAGGAAAACTGTTGTAAAAGAAAAGTTGAAAGAAGTTACATATCACTTCCTCAAAGAGATCCCAAAATAAAACTCCCAGGAATGTTATAGCCAAATTTCAGAGCTCCTAAGGCAGGAAAAATATTGCAAACAGCCAAAAAGTAATACAATTAATAGACTGCCTTGTAGGTGCTCAAGCAATTTTGTTGTAATTTCCATCATTATAAGCATTGTAATGAGTAGAAAATTTCTAGTTAGGATAACACAAGATTTAGCAGCTGTCATGTAGAAGACTTGAAATATGATATTCCAGAGGGTAAAAAGGCTAGGATAATAACTAAGAATCACCTACCCAGAAAACTTAGTATAAGCCTTCAGAGGAAAAAAATAGACATCCAATGAAATGGGTGACTTTAAAACATTCCTGATAAAAAGTCCAAAGCTGAATAAAAATTTGACTTTCCTACAAGATGCGAGAGAAGCACAAAAAGATAAATAGGAAAAAGAAACCATAAGAGACCTGATTAAGTTAAACTGTTTATATTCCTACATTTCTACTCCTAAATACTATCTTAGCCTTAGGGCAGTTAGAAGGAACATACATAGACAGAGGACATAAATATGAATTAAAGGATAGGATAGGTTTTAATTTGGGGGGTCATGATGTTGAGGTAAGCATGTGTTGAAGTCTAATGCCATTTTTGGGCATTTTTCTAGGGGCTACTCTGAGGCATATGATGATCTGGTTGCTGGAGGTTGCCTGTTTGCCCAGAGCTACTCCAAAACACATGATACTTTCTGGAGTTGGAGTCTGCCAGCTCCTCTGGCTATGCTAATGCCTATGGAGTGTCTTGGTATTGGTGTTCACTCATTCTGTCACAGTGGGGCTCAGGATCTCCTGCTAGTTTGCTGAATTGGGTCTTGCTATTGACTCACTAGGAAGCTTCCTGTCTTGGACTGTGCACCATCCTCCTTTACCCAAGTGAGACAGATCCTGATTGCCAATTTTCCAAATTCCCTGGGCTGATGTACTGTTTCCACGCCATCTCCTTCCTGGTTCTATTGTTCTGGGGCCTTCTTGAAGTGCTATTTATGGTTGCCCAAAGATGAATATGGAACAGTTAATCACTAAGCCTCAGTATATGCCAGATACCACCACTAGGATCCCAACTCAGACCAGATAAGCTACCAGATCCCTATAGCCTCCAGCACTATCTGCTACTTCCCAACTTTATTCTCCCAGCATAGTAGCAGACATGAGGGTAAGAATCATTCAAACAAACCGAAAAGAATACAAAATGGAAGGAAATGTAAAATACCTAATGGGAAAAATTAACTTTGAAAATATATTTAGAAGAAACAATATCAGAATTGTTGGACAATCTGTACAATATCTTTTAAGAAATTATCAAGGAAAATTTTACTAATGTCCTTAGAACCACAAGGCAAAATAAGGCATTGAAAGAATCTACTTATCACCTCAGGAAAGAGACCCCAAAATAAAAACTCCAAGAAACATTATGACCAGATTACAGAGCTCTCAGGTCAAGGAAAAAATACTCCAAGAGTTGAGAAAGAAACCATTTAAATATTGAACAGGCACAATCAGGATGACATAGGATTTGGCACCTGCAACAATAAAGGATTAGAGGTCATGGAATATGATATTTTGGAAGACAAACGAAATAGGACTGCAACCAAGAATCATTTCTTGGCAATATTAAACATAATATATCAAGGTTAAAAACAATCCTTTGATGAAATAGAAGGATTTCAACTTTTCACAAGAAGAACAGAACTAAATCTATAATATGACCTCCAATATCAAGAGAACCATAAACCATGTTTGCATCCCTACAGAGGAAGATGATCCTTGTAATTAAAAAAAATGTATCACTAATAGAACTAGAAGGAATATACATAGACAGAAGGGTATAAAGTGAATTTGAGAAAATGAGAAAGATGTGTATAGAAGGGAGAGGTATAATGGGGAAAACTGTTCCACATAAAAAGACCCTAAAGACCTGGTGTAGTGGAGAGGAATATGGGAGGGTGGACAATGAGCATTGCTTGAACCATTTTCTCATTAAAATTATTATTTTTTAAATATTAACTCAAATAGGGAATACTATATAAAATCAATTGAATATAAAAACCTATCTTTCCCAAAAGGAAAGTAGAAACAGAAGAGATTAAATAAAAAGATGGAGGAGGAATGAGGAGTTAGAGAAAGGAGGGAAAATCAGGGGAGATGACAGAAGCAAAACATTGGTGAAGAGAAAAGAAAGAAAGGGGACAAATGGGAGTAAAAATAAGATGGAGGGAAATATACAGATAGTAATAATAACTGTGAATATAAAAATTAGAAGAGCAAGGAATAATCTATCCATCAGATTTATGGGGAGAGGAAGAATTCATGATTGAAGGAGAGATGGAGAGCATTACAAAATACAAAACAAATCATTTTTATTATATTAAATCAAAAAGGTTTTGTACAAACAAAACCAACGCAAGCATGATTAGAAGGAAAACAGAAAGATGGCAAATGATATCTATAATAAGTGTCTCTGATAAAGGTCTTGATTCTCAAATATATAGAGAATTGAATCAAATTTATAAGAATACAAAGGATATGAATTGGCAGTTTTCAGATAAAGAAATCAAAGCTATCTATAAGCCCATCAAGTGCTGTAAATGACTTTTGATCAAAGAATGCAAATTAACTCTGTGATATCACCTTATGCCTATCAGATAGGCTCATGTGACAAAAAATGATAAATGTTGGAGAGGATTAGGGAAAATTGGAATAGTAATGCACTATTGGTGGAGTTGTCAACTGAACTAATCATTCTAAAGAGGAATTTGAAATTATGTCCAAAGAGTAACCAAACTGCATATCCTTTGATCCATCAATACCATTACTACTTGTCCTACCTCTGTGTCCTAGAGAGATCATTAAAAAAGGGGAAAGGAAGTACAAGTGCAAAAATATTTATATTACAGCCCTTTTTGAAATAGTAAAATATTGAAAACCGAAGGGATACCAATCAATTGGGGAATGGCTGAACAAGCTGTGGCATATGAATGTAACAAAATACCATTGTGCAATAAGAAATGACAAACAGGCAAATTAAAAAAAAAAAAAAACAAAACCAAAACAAACAAACAAACAAAAAAAAACAACCTGTAAAGGCTTGTACTAATTGATGCAAAGGGAAATGAGTAGAACCAGGAAAACATTGTGCATGATAATAGCAACATTGTCTAATGATCTACTTTAAATGAGTCAACTTTTTTCAGCAACATAATGATACATGAAGGACTCATGAAGAAAAATACTATCCATAATCAGATAAAGAAGTGATGGACTCTGAATGAGGATCAAAGCATACATTTTCACTTATTTTATTATTTCTCATGGTTTCTCTCCCTTTTGATCTTTTTTCTGTGACTAACAAGGAAATATATTTTACATGATAGCACATTTATAAACTATATCAATTGCCTATCATCTTCAGGAGATTGGGAAAGAAGGGAGGAAGGAAAGCAAATTTTTAACTCAAAAAAGTCTTTTAAAAATTAATGCTAAAATATGTTACAGGGGAAATATAAAATACTACTAAACTAGGACAAAATAATATACAATTCTAGACTGGCTTGGTCAGTCCTGGCTAATAGGAAAAAAGAATATAATGGGACAATCATTTTATTTATTTATTTTTAATTGTCTCAGTTTAAAAATCTTTTAATGTCTTTTATTTCAAAGTACACAAAAAGATAGTTTTCAACATTCACCCTTGCAAAACCTTCCCTTCCACTTCCTTCTCTAACAGCAAGTAATCCAATATAGGTTAAATATGTGTAATTCTATTTCCACATGTATCATGCTTCACAGGTAAAATCAGATCAAAAAGAAAAAAATGAGAAAGGAAAAAAACAAGCAAGCAACAAAAAAGTGAAAATGCTATGTTTTGATCCACATTCAGTCCCCATAGTTCTCTCTCTGGATGCAGATCGCTCTCTCCATCACAAGTATATTGGAATTGGTCTGAATCACCTCATTGTTGAAAAGAATCAGATCCATTGCAGTTGATCATCACATAATCTTGTTGAGGTGTACACTATTATTTTGGTTCTACTTATTTCCCTTAGCATTAATTAGTTCATGCAAGTCTCTTCAGGCCTTTCTGAAATCAGCTTGCTGATTATAGAACAACAGTATTCCATATGCCATAAATTATTCAACCATTCCCCAATTGATGGGCATTTACTCAGTTTCCAGTTCCTTGCCACCATAAAAAGCCCTGTTTCAAACATTTTTGCACATGTGAGTCCTTTTCCTTTTTATGAATTCTTTGGGATACAGACCCAATAGAGACACTGCTGGATGAAATGATATGCACAGTTTGATAGCTCTTTGGGTGTGATAATTATTTTAAAAATAAGATTAAGGAGTGAGAAAGAGGAATGCACTGGGGAAAGGGAGAGGTAGAATGAAGTAAATTATCTGACATGAAAGAGGCACAAAAGTTTTTATAATGAAGGCAGAAATGGTAGAGAAAGAGCATGAGAGAAAGTGAGCAAGAGAAAAAAAAATAGAGTGAGGAACAGAAAGAGACACACAGAAGGACGAGAGAGACAGAGACACATAGAGAGAAATACAGAGAAAGAAAAAGATAGGGGGGCAAGAGAGAGGGAGAGAGAGACACACAGAGAGAGAGAGAGAGAGAGAGAGAGAGAGAGAGAGAGAGAGAGAGAGAGAGAGAGAGAGAGAGAGAGAGAGAGAGAGAAAGAGTTATATTATAGATTCAAGTGCTCCTTAAGTGAATTTTCCTAACTTTATGCAATTAAATTCTATTCCTAGAAATTCAATTAAAATCTGGTAAGCATTTACTAAGTGCTTATTAGAAACCAAACAAAGACATGGAATCCCAAATCTACACATTCACTGCTCTCAAGGAACTTACATTCTACTAGGAAGACAGGCTGTAAAACATTTAGCAGTTCTTGTCTGCTGTGATATTTGTCTGCTGTGATATTTGTCCTCATAATCAGAATTTTCTGAAAATGGGTCTATTATTCAAAGAGGGTATATGTAAATGCTAATAATGTAATAATTGCCAAAAATCCTTCATGTATTTAATTTTTTCCTTTTGTGCAAAAAGCCTAGAGGAACCAGTCTGGATATGTAAATGACTAATGTCAAGCAACACACAGACACACAGCTTGTGGCAGACATGAGAAAATTGTCTTCTTCCTTCTCAGAATGCACCCAGGCATCTTGAATTGGGATTCATCAGTTAAACCATCTGGCAAAAATCTCACATTGTGCCCCTGGGTATGTCACTTAGCTTCTCATCTGCAAATATATCCTTCCTGGGTGTATATTTACAGTAGACACAGGTGAAGAAGGTTAAAGGTTGGAAGAGGTTCCAGCAGTTAGATGATGATTAAATCTGTATTTTATATAGCCTGTCAAAAGAGTAAATCTATACAATTGCTGTCAAGAACTAAGAAACAAGAAAAAAATCTACACACAACACAGCTGCTCCTATTTTCCTATTCCATCTTTCAACAGGGCAGATGGATTATTGCTGTAAACATCCTCACCTTACAACATGAAACATTTCTTTTCAAATTTATTTTTCCTTGAACAAGTGATATTGATTCAAGGTCAATAAGAATCCTTTGATTTTCACTGCTAAAAACAGTGATAAGAGTCTGAATCAGTCAGGAGAAAGCACTTATTCTGTGCTTTTGTGGACAAGGCATTCTATGAAGTATTCCATAGGTGGAAATATTAGAATCAACCTAATTCAGGATCATGGATTTATAGATGGAAGATAGTTATCTTGTTCAACTCCTTCCTTTTTTAGATGAAGAAATTGAGGCACAGAGAGGTCAAGTGACTTTCCTAAAAATGGTGTGAAAGAGCTGAGATTTGAATCTAAGTTATGAGACTCCATCTCTAGCATTCTTTCTATTTAAGTACTTTATTTCCTCCTCTGTTAATTTGAGCAATCTATATTTTTAAAGTATTCATTCATTTCACTTAGATTATCAGATTTATTGACATACAGTTGAGCAAAATAGTTTTTAATTATTGCTCTAATTTCCTCTTCATTGGTTCACTCTTTTCATTTTTGATACCAGCAATTTGATTTTCTTCTTTCCTTTTTCCAATCAAATTGACTAAAGATTTATCTATTTTGTTGGATTTTTTTTTCATAAAACCAACTCAGTTTTATTTATTAGTTTAATAGTTTTCTTTCAATTTTATTAATATCCCCTTCTATTTTAAGAATTTCAGATTTGGTATTTAATTAGGATTTTAATATGTTTTTCCCTAGCTTTTTTAATTGCATGCCTAATTCATTGATCTCCACTTTTTCTATTTTTTTCAAGTAAGCATCTAAAGATGTAAAGTTTTCCTAAGAACTACCTTGGCTACATCCCATAAATTTGGGTATGTTGTCTCATTATTGTCCTTCTCTTGAATAAAATTATTAATTGTTTCTATGATTTGTTGTTTCATCCACTCATTCTTTAGAATTACATTATTTAGTTTCCAATTAATTTTTGGTCTGTTTTCCCTGGCCCTTTATTACATGTAATTTTTATGATGTAATGATCTGAAAAGATGCATTTATTATTTCTGCCTTTGTGCATTTGATTTTTGAGGTTTTTATGCCCTAATACATGGTGAATTTTTGTGTAGGTTCCATGAATTGTCAAGAAAAATGTATATTCCTTTATGTCCCCATTTAGTTTTTTCCAAAGGTCTATCATATCTAAGTTTTCTAATATTCTATTTACCTCTGTTTTAAATGTGTTTCTTGTACACAACATATTGTAGGATTATGGCTTTTCCAGCATTCTTTCTACTACTTGAATAACATGAAGAAGGTTATTAAACCAGTGAAGAGAAACTCTCTTTATATTCTCTTGTGGGTAATCATTGCCCTCTCCTTTTCTCCTTTCCCCCTATATTAGGAAAAGGAGAAAAGGATGGATTTTTTCCTTTCTTAGCTTCTTTCTTTTACAGACTTAAATCAGTTACATGTAGGATTTGGATTTTTTGAGAGGTAATTGGAATTAAGTGACTAGCTGAGAATCACACAGCCAGTATTTTGAAATGTCTGAGATTGGATTTGAACTCAGGTTTTCCTAACTCCAGGGTCAATATTCCAGCTATTGTGCTGCCTAGCTGCCCTTCTTTCTTAGTTTCTACTTCAGTGTTGTGCCCTATGGAACTAATGGAAAAACATCAATATGAATAAAGAATATTTGGAAACAATAGTAATGAAGGGTCCAAGCAGAATTATACCCCATCAATGAGATGGGGTAGAAATCATTCTGTAGCTGAGGGGCCTAGAAAGGGAGGAAGAAAAGAAGGAAAGGGAATGGGAATTTATATAACCAAGGAATTACAAATATTAATTCATTTAATCTTTACAACAACCCTGTGGGATTAGTGCTGATATCCTTAAATTATAGATGAAGAAACTTAGGCAATGAGAGGCTGTTATTTTCCCAGGATCACACAGCTAGCATGTGTTTCAGACTGAATTGGAACTTGTCTCTCTGACTTCATGGCCTGCCTTCTATCCACTGTATAATCTTACTGCCTTAGGAGTCAATGGGATGATTTATAGATTGAGTGATGATGAAGCCTTATATCTGTGAGATTTTTGAAGTTTTATTTAGGATGTTTAGTAGGAATCAGAAAGGAAAAACAGCCAAGAGGGAAGAATAGATGATGTTTGTGCCAAATTCATACTCAGGTCATTACATTTCACTTGCTTAGCTTCCCTTAATAGTTCAACTGATCTCCCTTTTCTCTATTTCAAAGATTTGGTATGATTAAGTATCCTCATTCTTGTTCTCTTTCTTTCCATTTTTTGCCATCCTTAGTAGCTTGTGAGACCAGTGATACCATGGCATTTTGTATGGCCTTATTCTTGAGGTCCACACCTGGCAAATTCTCTAAAATATTCTGTAGGAACTCAGGGCCTCATATTAATTACATTGTAATCATCCTCCTCTTTGCTAAGTTCAGATCTATCCTTGGCTGAGCTGACATTACAGTGCCAAAGTCAGGAAGCCATTCCAACCATACCTTGCTCTCTTATGGTCATCAATTTTATGTAAATTATAGTAAAATTTATATAAATTCTTATTAATATATTTTGTTTTTATGTCACATTATTTTCCAGTTTATCACTCTCCTTTTCTTCTCCAAGAAATAAATGCATTATAATAATGAATAAGAGAGGAAAAATGAAAGTATTCTACACCCATAGTCTTCTACATCTGCAAACAAGTGGGGTGAGGAGATAATAGCATATCCTTCACATGGTTGTTGTGAAGTTCAAATTAGATAACATTTGTAAAATGCTTAGCAGAGTGTTTGGTACAGAGTAGGAACTTAATAAATGTTTGTCTACTCCCATCCCCTTCTACTAAAATTTTACTCTAAGGCTTCATCATGAAATGGAGGTATTCCTATATTCTGCTGGTAGACTTCAAACTCTGAGATTTTTTTTTGCCTTGATTTGAGGACCAACTGAAGTAAACTCTGTTGTTCAGCTGGGTCTGATTCTTTGCAACCTCATTTCAGGTTTTCTTGGCAGAGACACTGGAGTACTTTGCCATTTTATAGATGAGGAACTGAGGCAAATACGTTAAATGATTTGCCCAGGTTCACACATCTAGAAAGCATCTGAAACTCAATTTGAACTCATGTACACAAGCTTTTCTTATTTCAAGCCCAGTGCTCAATCCTATGTACCATCTAGATGCCTCACGAACTAAGCTCAGATAGGCTCATTACCAGGCTTGTTAATGAGTCAACAATTGATGAAATTTCCTGCCACAATGACTGTCCAAGACCATTTACTGCAATATAGAAGGGTCATGATCTTGGTACATGGATGCAGTAGATAAAAATCAGAGGGTCCTAGATAGACTATAATAGGTAATATCTGGCCTGTGCATTGTGTAAGGCCTTCTAAATCATTTGGTCTGACCCTGTCAAGGCAACCATGGGTGATGAGGAGCTGCTTGAGTTTTTAAGTTTATAATTTTGTATGGGCTCATGAATGATATTGTAAGTATCCAAATAGCCCTTGGCAAAAAAAAGTTTCATCACCCCTAGATTATAAGACAGGGCAAGGGTAGTCCTACTGTTCCTTATTGTATTCTCTATATACTTTACTACATATAGTAGTACTATATGTAAAGCAGTTTGCACATAGTAGATACATCATAAATATTTGTCAATTAGAATACTAAATTCAATCTGGAGCTCCTAATGGGTAGAAAATATATTATGCATTCCTCCTTGGATCCCCATTCACAATTTAAAAAGAAGACAGCTTGAAGAAATGGGCAAATTTAAGACTGGCACAGACTGTAACCTTATCTTCTAGCTATTCCACTCTTTGGCTAGGAGCTAACATATCAGGAAAGAAATGGGGCAATAAGTGAAAACTCATTATAATGACAGGAACTAGGAAAGTTGGAACATGTGAGGGCCAGGATGTGCTGAGGCAAAAAGATGAATCACTTACCCTAAAGCAAAGAAAGAACTGCAGGTGCCGGCGAAGTGGTCAGAGATTCTTTTCTTTGGCTCCCATTCCTTTTCGTTAGGAAAAAAGGGTTGGGCCCCCTAAGGGAGACATGTGGGCACTCGTATCAAGAAAATGTTCCTACCTTGCTCTACTGAACCTCTTTACCACTGCTCCCCTGTCAAGTCCTTTCTTGACAATCCTTATACAATGGTGGGGCCAGATTGGGATCTTTGCTGCTTGCTGGGGTGCTGGAAAGCTTTAGACCAAGGATTTGATTCAATATCTTAAGAAAATTACTTTTAGACTTTTAAATTTCCAGTTCCTAGAATAGTGCCACACACAAAGAGGGTGAATGATTGAATAATTACTGATAGATTCACCACCAGATAATTGATGGAATGCTGGAAGGGACCTAAGAGGCTGTCTCATCTAATCCTGTTATTGTATATATAAGGAATTTGGAGCCTACTGAGATTAGGTGACATGCCTAAAATAACACAGGTAATAATGATCAGATATGAAATTTGAATGTGGATTCTTTGACTCCTGAGCCAGTACTCTCTGTACTATATGCCACGCTCCCTAATTGGAGTCCTGACAATCCTCTATTTCTTATCAAGTCATTAGAACTTTCTATTTAGGCCCCAAGAAGTGACTGTAAACCTAGCAGTCATCAAATTCTACCTCTGACTTTCTGGATTGCATTAATAATCCATAAGGAAAACTTTAAAAAAAAGAAAAAAAAAGCAACATACACATTCCTTTGCTCTCAGATTATCTTGTGATAGAGATGGAAAAATATGGAGATCTACTTTTAATTAAAATATTTTTCTATCCTCCAGTATAATGCAATCTTCTTGAGGACAGATTCTGGTTTATTTTTTGTCTTTGTATACCCAGGACATAGCAGATTGTTTTAGATATTGTCGTCATTTAATAAATGTTTCTTGAATTTAATAGACTCTATTTTCCTCGTGGGTACTTAACTGGCCTCATAACTTATTAAGGAGAGCAGCTGGGTGATATAGTTGATAGAATACTGGGCTTGGTATCAGGACTACTCATCTTTGTGTTCAAATCTGGCCTCAAACACTTATTAACTGTGTTATTCTGGGCAAATCATTTAACTTTACCTCAGTTTCCTCATCTATAAAATAAAATGAGAAAAAAAAATGGCAAATCACTTCAGTGTCTTTGCCCAAAAAATCCAAAATGGGGCCACAAAGAATCTGATATGACTGAAATAACTGAACAACTTGCCAAGAATGCCTTTCCCAATTGACTGTGAACTTCTGGAAGGCAGAAACTGTTTTCACCCTTTGTTATTTCTCTGTCACTTAGCATAAAGTCTGTCACTTAATAAGTACTTAATAAATGCTTGTTTTATTGACTGAGTCCAGGGATTTTTGAAAGCACCAACATGAATAACCAACATGAACATCTGTGTTATAATGTCAAGACAGAAACTAGATTCCAGCACAGAATGATTTCCAGGAAGTTGATCAGTTGATAGAAAAGATTCATGCTACAATTGGTCTAGTCTAGTCTAAATTCACAAGTATCACTGGAGGGTAGATGTGACTGATAGACGAGACAGGGAAGCTCTGTGTTCTATTGTTAAAAGGAAGAAATTATTGTTGAATAGGTTTGTTTTTAGAATATCTTAAGTGTTTAATTTCAGTTTTATACTTACAAAAGTACTATATGGGTGATTAAAGTACAATTTCTCAATCAGACTATACTAATTTTATATATATATATATATATAGTATGTATATATTAGATATTGAGACTTGTTTTTATACCCTGAAGATCAGGAGTAGGTCAGGCTGTACTAAGCCTGCTGAAAGGTTTCCATTGGGAATTAATGGTAAAATAGCAGAATTATTTCCCTTTCTAGGTTTGCTTGCAATAGGGAACATAAACACATACTTCTATAGCTGCAAACTGTCTGGCTATGCATTTGGTTAGGATGCAGTTTAGGAGTGGGATGGAAGGAAGTAGATAATATTGAGCGTACCCAAAGATCATCCTGAAAAGTTGCTGCTGACATTATGTTCCCTTCTACCTTGTCCTTCCTCCATCCCAATACTGGTTTGAGGGAATAATTCTTTTCTTAATCTGGGAATCATCTTATTTTTCTTGAGATCCAAAAGTGCATGTGATTAAACTATATTTTATGAAGCCTTGCTATATAGGCTGGGTTAATTTTTCCTAGGATTCCATACCATGAAGGTTAGTAGATTAGTTCTTTTCCTAAAGTAGTATTGAGATTGTCTTCAAAACCTGATTTGCTAAAGGGATTGGCTCAAGTTGTTGATGTGACTTCTTGTTCAGTTTAGTAGAAAAGCACACTAAGATATTCATTACTCTGAAGTAGGAATGACTAACATTGAAAGGGATATGCAGCTGAATCAATATGGTGTTTTCACCAAATATCCTTGTTGAATGTCTTTTCTAGGTTATGGCTAAATAAACTTCCTTTTGTTAATTACTGAATTACCTACAAGTACATAATTTTGTTCCAGTATAAGATCTAAACTACCAGGGGTAATACTGAGTCAGGCTCAGTCCACAATGACACGGGGAATAGAATAAAAGTTACACACTGCTTGTACCATTCTAAAAGTACCGTGTTTCCCCGATAATAAGACCTATCCCGAAAATAAGCCCTCCCCTTACTGTGTAAGATTCCTCTAAAATAAGCCCTCCCCCGAAAATAAGCCCTATTGAGATTGCTACTGTAGTGAAGGTGATCCCCTGCGCTACACACTACATTATGGTACCCTCTGTATGCACCGTCGTCCCCGTTCCTCCCCCCCCTCCACATGAAGCACATGCCGCGCTCTGAGCTGCATCCAATCAGAGCTGCAGCAGTGATATTGCTGGACATGACAGATTGGGTCCACTTCTTCTGAAGGAAATGGAGGCGCAAGACATCCAGGACTGAATTCAGGGTACGGATACTTATGATGATGTTGTTGAAGAAGATGATACGATCATTATTGAATAAAGGTACATTTTTTTATTCACATTTACCTGTTTATTAAAATTGCTGTCAATGTTCATTAAAATAAGCCCTCCCCTGAAAATAAGCCCTCTGGTGTTTTTCTGTCCAAAAAAAAAATAAGACAGTGTCTTATTATCGGGGAAACACGGTAGAAGGAAATATTAAGGCTATTTTGCCATACTAAGTAACAAGGAGGGCTTGGCACCAACACCAAATCCTTGGGGTTTTTTGTTTTGTTTTGCTTTGTTTTTTTATTTTTGGGGCCAAGAACAGAATTCAGAAAACAATATATGCAATGATTACCAAGGTAAATAAAATAATGGTAAAAGGCAATAAAACTCAGATTTTAATGATCTTTGTGAGTTGCAGAGAGTTAATGATATATACCACACTTTTCTTTTCTCAGCAGGGAGGTGAGAGATTACAGATGTAGAACATGGTATTCCAGGAGTGAGGGACAGTATAAGGGAAAGTGACTTTGGTATAAAAACAAAGTGTAGCGAGCTGTCGTCTCTAGAAGCTGCTGGATCGCTCTCTGGGAAGAGATCTGCTGTGTCTACTCAAATCTCTCAGACAGATTCTTCTTCCTGTAGTGAACCGTTGTCTCCAGGTAGTTGCTGTTAACTCTTGTCCTTAGAAGTGACTTCCCTTCCTGCAGAGAGCCCCGTCAAGCCTGATGCAATGCAGAGTCTTTCTCTTGAATCCTGGCTCTGAATCTCCTCCAGCTCTTATCCTTCTCCAGGCCGATCTGCTCTCTGCGCCCAGTGCTGTCTCTTTTATCCTCCCAGAGAATGGGCGTGGGATAATGCAAGGGCTTCTGGGAAGAACCACCCCAGCCAATGAGCTTGCCCCCTCTATCAAGTCAACCTGAGTTCTCACCTTGTAATTGTCCAGAAAACCTGAATTCTCACCTTGTCACTGTCCAGACAACCTCAGTTCTCACTTAGTAATCCTAACATCTCCCCCTTTCTTTTGATTTAGAACATAGGACAGTCATGACCTTGAAACATAAATCCATCAATATGGGAAGTATTACAGATAATTACATAAATTACATAAGCACATAGTAACATAGTAACATAACACATGCTAGAAGTATATAACATAATCATAAATTGAAAATTTATAAATGTCCATAAGTCCATTGTCCATTAGTCTCATCTTGTGTGAGGAAGTCCAATGATTCCTGCTGGTTTTTAAAGTTCTTTAACAGTCTTCTTATTATCCATGCTCTTTCAGTGTCAGATGTTTCTTAGATCTTCTCCTTTATTTTGAGGTCTTTCTCTTTTTCTGTCTCTCTCTGATGGACAAGGCGAATATGACTCGTTGGCACCCATCTGATTCCTTCTCCTGCTGAAGAAATACAAGCAAACCCTCTCTCCCAGGCAGTTAACCTATCTAATTTCCTTCTATTTACCACTTTCTAAATCTCTTCTCATCATCTGACAATTACATTGGAGTTGTTTGCACTGGGCACAGCCCTGTTGGTTTAAAAGGCCTGTATTCTCCCCAAGTGTAATCCATTTTTGCAATCTGATTGCCTTTTGACTGACTTATCAGGTAATCCCTTTCTGCCATGTGATTGCTTCTCTGCTGATTGATTAAATCAGAGTCCTGGCCTTCTAAAGGTTCTTTGGGTGTAACATCAGCTGCCATCATGCCCCAAGTCTTTTTTGCCTGGGGCCCTGGACCTGGGCCCCTCATCTCATTTCCCTGAATTATTCTACACTCTGATGCCCAATGGAGTCCTCTGTTGCATTTTGGACATGGGGTTTTAGGTCTTCTCTCACCCTGTCTTCTCACTGTATCTCCATACCTACACTGAGCTCTTAGATGTCCAATTTTTCCACATTGAAAACATCTCCGAGTTTCTCTAGAAGTCCCTTGCCAGGAGGGACCCTGTCTTTCCACATTCATCATTGTCCGGGTGTAAAAAGCATTTGTTTCCACTGTAGCACAGCGTCTTATGATCTCCTCTAAAGGAGCATCTTTGTCTAATCCCCATATAATTCTTTTGCAAATCTCATTGGCATTTTCCTTAGCCAGATGTCTGGTCATTATTTCTGTAGCTGAATTTTCTCCAATAGTTCTTTTGACAGCAGTTTGCAAACGTCCCACAAAATCTGCAAAAGGTTCATTGGGACCTTGCTGTATTTTAGTGAAAGCCTCTCCACGATCTTTCTGTCCAGGAAGGACACCCCAAGCTTTTATTGCAGCCTTAGCAATTTGTTCATACACTGTCATGGTATAATCAGTCTGTTCTGAATTCTCTCCATACCGACCTTCACCAGCCAAGTGCTCAAAAGTGAATTGTGTGTTAACTCCTATTTCCAAATTGCATCTGACTTGAATTTTACATAATTCATGAAATTCCAAAAGCCATAATAAATTTTCTCCAGGTTCCAGGCATATCCTTGCTATGGATTTCCAATCATTCGGGGTTAGGACTTCATAAGACAAACCATCTAGTAACATTTTAACATAAGCTGATGTAGCCCCATAAAGGGTACAACCTTTTTTCAAATCCTTAATTTTATTCAAATCTAAAGGTGCATATCTTCTCCTTTTTTTACCTACAGAGTCAGTATTTTCAATCACAGGATATGCATGTATAAAATCACTTATATCCTGTCCTTCTCTCTTAGCTTTAACCAATGCTTTTTCTAATCTTGTCATAGGCTTAGACTGCTTCACAGACAATTCTGTTTGTGTTTCTGCCTCTTCCTCTCCTCCTTCTTGCTCCACCCCTGAAGGGTTAATTGAGGGAGGAGATGGGAGGTGCTCCTGTTGCTGTTGCTCAGAATTGTACTTAACTTCATTGTTATCTGATTCATCCTTTTCACCTAGTTTAGTTGACACCTCCCCATTTTGCTCCTTCATCTCTTCCTTTAGAATAACATTTTTTAAAGCCATTTGGATTAAATTGTAGGTATGAATTGTATCTTTGGAAACTGAGTTTGGTCTGGAACCAAAGGGTAAAATGTCACAAAGGCAATTGTAGTGTTCACCTAATTGCTCTCCTACTAATTTCCACTCATCTGGATCCAATTATTTTTCCAGAGAAAAAGAAGGACATATGACCTTCACAGTTCTTAAAAGTTCAGTAATCTCCTCTAAAATTATAATCAATCCTTGGCTTTTCATAACCTTGATGATGCTCTCTAAACATTTTCCTTGAACAGAAGGTGTTTGCCCCATTTCACTATAAGAGATTGCTGATTTAGCCCTTAACAAGTTAAGTTCCTTATTTATCTATTAGCATGCTCACTTAATCTTTAACAAAGTTTCCTCGTTACTCACGGTTCTGGGTCAGAGAGACTGAGATCTAGATCGGAAGCTTTTCCACTGGAATCAGGACTGTGTCTGTCCCTGTTCGGGCGCCAAATTGCGAAGGTCTGGTCTAGCTCCTCTTGTCAGGATAAGCAAAAGTCGTTGCCCCACGTTGGGCGCCAAATGTAGCGAGCTGTCGTCTCTAGAAGCTGCTGGATCGCTCTCTGGGAAGAGATCTGCTGTGTCTACTCAAATCTCTCAGACAGATTCTTCTTCCTGTAGTGAACCGTTGTCTCCAGGTAGTTGCTGTTAACTCTTGTCCTTAGAAGTGACTTCCCTTCCTGCAGAGAGCCCCGTCAAGCCTGATGCAATGCAGAGTCTTTCTCTTGAATCCTGGCTCTGAATCTCCTCCAGCTCTTATCCTTCTCCAGGCCGATCTGCTCTCTGCGCCCAGTGCTGTCTCTTTTATCCTCCCAGAGAATGGGCGTGGGATAATGCAAGGGCTTCTGGGAAGAACCACCCCAGCCAATGAGCTTGCCCCCTCTATCAAGTCAACCTGAGTTCTCACCTTGTAATTGTCCAGAAAACCTGAATTCTCACCTTGTCACTGTCCAGACAACCTCAGTTCTCACTTAGTAATCCTAACAACAAAGACATCAATAAAACAAATAAATAACAACAGAAATAATAATTACTTATATCCATACAACCAAAATGTTGATGTGCTTTCAAAAATCCTTGGACTCTGTCAAACAGTTGTAGAACTAGTATACAAGAGTTGGGCCAATATTATTTAGGATAACCATTTTAATGAATGTATTACTGACATGAAAAATAGTCTAAAGCAAGTCATATCAAAGGAACTCTGACCACAAACAATTAACTGGCTGGTTTGCTTGCCATCTCTGTGAAGCATTCATTGAGCAGCTGCAGAGGAGAGCATTAGCAATGATCAGTGGCACTGTAGAACAGCTTGCTAAAGGCATCCCTACTGTGCTTCTTTTAATCTCTTCCTCTGTGGTCACCTCCTATCAAGTACTACTCTCTGTGGAACTGTCTACACAGCACCCAATCCTGTGAAAAATGCATCAATTTGTCTATCCTTTAGCTGTGGAAATCAAAATCAGCAAGGATTTTATGTGTTCCACAAAATGCCAAAATGGGTTGAAAAAACAATTATGGGTTTAAATAGAATAAACTCACTTTAATATGTTAATAATATGGCAAACACATTTAAAAAGCTTATGGAGTATTCCAGTATTGCTGAAATTCAATAGACACTCAAAAATAGTAGTGACTAATGGCTATTTTATCAGTAAACATGGTTTATAATAATGCTGGCAATAAATTTGATACATCTTTCTATGTTCTTAAAATGTTTCCACCCCAGCTCCTACCAGGGCAAATTACAAGGCATATTTTTGTCTTTTTTCAAAGGCTCCAAGAGAGGTTAAGACTCCAGCAACAAAAAGCAGATTTTATATATTTGTGGATAAAATGAAGATATATAGTTTGGTAAGGGTACTATTGGATATATTTAGAACTGGCTAAATGATAATACAACATGAAGGGATTAATATTAACTTGGAGGAAAGTTTCTAGTACAGTGTTCCTATAATCTGTGTTTGGTCCAATTTGTTCTAGGGGCAGTTAGGTGCTTTTATTTGCACTGTTTGCATTAATATTATCATCTATAAAATGGAAAGGATATTAATAACACCTATTTCAGATTATAGTGTGGTTCAAATGAGATAAATGGGAGGTACTTTTCAAATCTTAAAGAGCAATGTTAATGTTATATGCATATGTATATCATATATGGCTACACATGCTATTATCATTCAACCTTTTAAAATATTAACTTGGAGACATTAAATATGTATGTATATGTCTTATACTCATAAAATCTGTAGCAATGATGGAAATGCAAAGAATAGCAAAAGCACTATAACAGAATTAGAACCCCCAAAAGATTTACATATCCTTTTCAATCCAGCTGCTTTCCTAGTTTTCATGAGTCTCATTATTCTACAAGATCATATAAACTCTGAAGCTCATACTTCTTAATATCCCCTAAAATGTCAAGATCCCTCCCTTTTTCTCTCTGATGGGAGACAGTGGAGGAGGTTTATGAAAAATCATGATCTTACCATGGTCCAATACCAGTCGGCTAGAAGCTGTGGCATTAACATTCCATCCTGTGCTCTCAGAGCAACAATAACTGCCAAAAGTAGTCTTTTGACTTCCTGGAACATCAAGTTGCCTTTGGTCTAGTAAGCCCTGTGTTTGACAGATGTGCTGAAATCCATGAATCTATGGGAATCATATGTACTGGCTTTTAAAAAACATCAGAGGGGACCATTAGTTAGACTTGTTCTTAAGTGTTTTTAGACCAAAATAGTCTCCATTATGGTTTATTGAGTGAACATTCAGCTTAAAAATCATTTATCAAACACCTTTAAGTTCTAGCCATCAAATAAGGTCTTAAAAACACCTGTCCAAGGGTTTGAATAGAGTAAAAGACATTTTTTTTTTTGAGAAAAAATATTGGTCCTATTTGTAGTCATCCTTAGTGCTTGATTTTATGTGGGAAGGGTTTCTAACTATGAGCAGAAATTAGTTTTATACTTTTAAAAAATACCGTAATCTTAACTCTATCTCTCCTAGCACAGTGGTTCTCAAAAAGTAAGGTTTTTGGCCAGATGAGCCATGAGACTTGCACAGCCCATGTCCTCTGCTGCAGTTTACTGTGACTTGGCATCAGAAATGTCACAGAAGCAGTACTATCATGTAGAGACTCTTGGAGAAATTAAAAAAAGAGTAACACAAGCAAGGCAATGTAAGAGATAACCTTGAAGGTTTTATTGAAGGTTTGGGTAACAAAATATTCATTTGAAGAGTACTTTCATGTTCTCTATAAAATTATGGTTGAAGACACTGCCCGTAATCTTGCCCAAATGTCTCCTCTATAATTTCATAGTATATGTCTTAGAATTTGGTAGCAAAAAGTTTCTCTCTCTACATGAACAAGCATGCTTTCTCATTTTAGATAAGAGAACTATATAACTTGATGTTCTCCTTTGCCTATGCTATCAGGAAGCTCACATCTCATTTGCAGTAGTTTATTTATTTTTGCTAAATATATAATTTAAAAAAGCACTGTCTTCAAAGCCAAAAGACAAGGACATAAGCTCTGAGTTGTTTACTGTGTAACTTTTACTTACTGTCTTTGAAGCTCAGTTTCCTCATTTGTCAAATGGCCATGATAATACTTACCTAAATGCAAATTTTTTTTTGGTAAGAATCAAATGAGATGTATGTGACAGTTCTTATTATGGTTAAGGAATAATAAAAAAAAATTGATAAGAAACTAATGACAAGGAAAAGACTAATCCAAGGTGAGAGTAGAAGGGAAGAGTAAAGGCACCTCAACTGAATGTACACTTAGGTAGCTACTTACATGTTCAGATTGTATAATTTTGAAATGGGCTATATTTGGGCGATAAGAATTGAGATGAGAAGAAAAATTGGGGTCTTTTATCTTAGAAAGAAAAAAATGAATTCTACCAGACACCTTTAAGCTAGATATTAAAAGGCAAATAATCATGTGAAGCATCAGTGGAATCTAAAACATGATGAGCCAAAGAATGAACTGAGTCAATGATTTATAGGTACAGAGAGAAAATTAACAGAACTGAGTTAAACTTCAATAGGGATGTATAAGTTGCAATAAACAACACTTGTGAAAGACAAGTGAATAGCAATTGGGGAAGAATATTGAATGAGTACCTCATGGACATGGAGGAATAAGGGAAGTAGGTTTAACACACAAAAGATAGCTAAAGCAGCTATTGGCTCAGAAGAAAGAATGGACAACCTAGAGTGAGAAGGTGAGTTCAAATCCAGCATTAGACATAGATGTGTTTATGTGTGATGGAGGGCAAGACATTTCATTTCTAGTTGAGGACCTCAGTTTCTTTAATGGAAAAATGGAGAAAACAATAGCCATTATGAGGATCAAGTGAGATAATAGTTATAAAGAATTTTGCATAGGGCCTGGCACATAGTACGTGTTTTTATTTTTCTTCCCTATTCCCTTGTTAGGAGGGAGAAAAGATTTAGACCATCCATTTCTAACAAGCCCATCCCCAATTTCTTTTACTTAGTTCATTAAAGCATTTAGATAGATCCCAATTTGTTCTAATTTATGCTGTAGCCTATGTCATCTTGGGGTGGGAAAGGGAGTTGGGAATAAAGTAATTTGTACACTGTGAAGTACTACACAAGTATAAAGCTCTATTTTTTATTCTAGTTACTCAGTATAGCCCTAGCACTAGATTATATCTATTTTCTAATGGCAGTCTTAGCTGAACATAGAAAAGCTCATCATAAAATGAACAAGACTAGAGGAGTCAAACCCTTGTGGCTATAACATTCCAGAGTGGCTTGAATCTATTAAAATGTAATTGGGAAGGAAATGTTTAACATAATAAATAAAAATACAGTAGAACATAGATAATGTTAATAGGTATTTTTCTAAACCACTGTGGGCCTAAAGAGATTGTCATGAATGGTTTAATGATCCTGTTTCTACTTGAGTTTGACAGACTTAAGTAAGACAACAGGAAGCATTTATTAAACTTGTACTTTAAGCTGGGCACAAGTAGACTTATAATTATTGCCCCGAAGAGACTTATATTCTAATAGAGGAAGACAACACAAAAGGAAGCTGGAAGAAGTGGGGAAAGTATTTTATAAAAAATCTGCAAAGTCAAGGAATAGAGCCTGGAGAGAAATGAGGCATGGCTGATCTGGGTGGTCTCTTTGAGTAGAAGTTCTGGGGAGAACCATCTAATTAGAGAAAAAAGTCATAAGGATGGATGGTACTTCCAGTATGAATTGTACTTTCAGACTGGAATGAGCTTAAAGAAAAATAGACTTCTGGAGCAAGACAGAAAAATTTACTGAAAAGAAATGAGTCATCAGTGGGTTGGAAATCAGGTGATAAATTTTTTAGCCATGTAAACTAACGAACAATGAAAAATATAAAAAATGGTCTCCAGTCCTCTGAGGTTCCTCTCAATTCCACAGTGGGAAAGTGGCAAAGAAGGTGGAGGAGTCTAAGAATCAAACTGTTTTGAGGTACAACCTAAATGTTAATTTAGCAGTTGGACCCCTAAATGTGAAATCATTGTCCAAGGTCCAATGAGTGGGCATGTTACTGGTGGAGTTGAATCATATAAAATTTGACATTTTTGCTATAAATGAGATTTGAAGATATAAGGAAACTAGCTAAATGGATGCATGACTCACAGGTACTCCTTGGAGAGGCATACAAAGGATTTGGCAGAGTTGGTTTGTTATCATGTATCTAAAAACATAAAGAAACATTTCACAGAAGGTTTTGCCATCCAGTGCTATGGTGCTCATGATAAGCAATTGAAAAAAAAAGGATGTCCATATGTACCAATATGTACTTATGTACCAATATTTACTTCAGAGGATGAACAGATAGAGAATTCCATAAAGAACTGAATAATGCTCTCCAAATTCAACTAACATGTGCTTTAACAAGCTCAATGTGAAGATATACATAAAGATGATAAAAATATTAAAAACATAATTCATGTGTAAGAAAATGAGAAGCCAAGAGCTTATAAGTTATCAATAATTCTTATGTTTACATATTAAGAAGACTTTTTTCAAGAAGAGAATCAGGAAATATCCATAGTGAGGATAATCAAATAATATCACAAAGAATTAAACTAATTATATTTTTGTAGTTACCAGCATGGGAGTCATTCCTGAATCAGCTGATTTTAATCAGACCACTACCTTTTTCCAAATGAAGATAAAAGTAGTAACAGCTTAAAATAAAAGGTGAAGACATTCTGTATAACTGAGGAAACTGCAACTGGACCTATTTTTAAAAGATTGGAAATGATAAGAGGAAAAATATACCCACACAGATTATTATCATTTCATAAGGCGATAAAACCAATGTATTCTGCCAGAATGAGTTCAAAGGAGGCCAGAAAATATTCCATCAGCAGATATTTGTCAAAGAGAGAGATGGCACTAGAGTTCAATACCAGCTTAAATAAAATAAACTTGACAAGATTATAAGGAGAATGATGATATAAGATCAAGATCAATGCAGGGAAAACAAACTTACAGAAAACTAATCAAGATCAAAAATCATTACAAGGGCATTTAAAGGAGAATCTACTAGTGGTATATGGCTCAATGAGAAGAGGAAATTATTATTGAAGATTTCTATTTTTCTCAACTTGGAAAGACTTAAATTAACTGATACAAAGTAAACTTTACCAGAAGAAGCATTGTGTTATACACAATAACAGCAATATTGTAATGATTATCAACTGTGAAAAAACTTAGCTAACTTGATCATTACAGTTAATGATCTAAGACAGTCTCAAGGGTATTCTGATGAAAAAAAATGCTATTAAGTTCTATAGAGAGAACAGATTAACTCACTGGAAACTGAACTAGAATTTTTTTCAACTTTATTTTTCTTGTAACATGGCTAATATGGAAATATATTTTGCATGATTTCATAAATATATATATATATATATAATTTATATTATATTTCTTGTCTTCTCAATAGGTAGAAAGAGAACTATAGGGAGGAAGATAATTTAAATTCAAACTTTAAAAAATATTAAAATAAACAAGTAATAATTTTTTTAAAATTCTATTTTTTCTTGATTAATAAGAGTGGAACTACTACATGTGACAAGTTAGAAAGTTAAAATGGCAATAACAAAAACAAACAGCTAAACTAGTTAAAGGTAATTCATGCTGGAGATGATGCAATTTTGGGGTCATTGAAGGATTGATTCTCAAGATATTCAAAAGATTGAGAAAAGTCATAGACCTTATTTTTACTTAAGGCAACCAAATAATAGTAACTATAGATCCACATAATTGCATTCCACAAATTTTTTATTAGAATAAAATATACTATTATCATCTCTGTTAAAGGTATAAACAGGCAGATTTTAGCAAATGATATACTATAGTAGACTACATGTAGAAGATAACATGATTGACTGAAAAGTATAAAGAATATACTATGCTTATTGTTTGTTGACTTGAAAAACCATCTGATTTGGTTGACCAAAGGGCCACCATAAGTGCTATCCTCAAAAATAGTTTCTCCTATGTATATGGTAAATGATACAAGATTCCTTGAAAGAAGAACTATAGCAACACCTTTGTTTGAAAATCTTCTGATTATTAATATCCAGTAAAATATAAAATAGGGACATATGTAAGAACACTAGACATTTCTGTTATTAACATGAAGGAAATCTGACACCAAGTACAAAATGAAGACGGACTTACTAAAGATGAATTTTTCTATTGATGCTAAGGATGTTGTAGAACTTTCTGTGAGACATCCACAATCATTCAAAATGATCCTGCTTATCTATCTCCTTGAAAATGAATTAGTACGGGGGCAGCTAGGTGGTGCAGTGGATAGAGCACCAGCCTTGAATTCAGGAGGACCCGAGTTCAAATTTGGTCTCAGACACTTAATACTTCCTAGCTGTGTGACCCTGGGCAAGTCACTTAACCCCAGCCTCCAAAAAAAATAATGAATTAGTAGACTGAGTATCCTTACTGTCCAGAAGACAATATGAATGTGAATGAACAAACATTAGAACTGAGCTGTTCTGCAAACAGACAATGAGCTGAGATGTATTTAGAATTTATAGGAAGAAAGAAAACCAGCTTGACTTTTAAAAATTGCTGAGAATTTTTAGTAACACTAATTTTCTCCTAGATAAAATATATATATATATTTAACAAAACACTGATATTCTTCCAGTGAATGATGAAATTATTTAGTATCCAAAGAATGAAAGGGTAGGGTCATCCAAAGGGCAATAGAGAGGTACATGTTGAATAAGGGTGCTGAAACAAATAAACCATAAAAGTAAGATGATATGACATTAAAAAACATCATCAAAGAAAGGAATGATTGAAAAAGGAGATTGACTATAAAAATGAGAGATAATTAGTGGAAAGGCTATGTCCAAGATAACTGTTTGAATGGATACATACAGCCCTGTTCCCTCTCACCTACACCAGCTAACATGTGAAATTTACATAAATCTCAATAATGGTCAAGAAACCTAATGAAAAATTTGAGAAAGAGACTTCTTCCATCACAATCACACACACACCATACAAACACACACACACACACACACACACACACACACACACACACACACCCCACACACAAACACACAGTCAGTAGCCTACAGGCAAGAAGATAGAAGAACACCAGAGAAGTCAGGAATAGAATAAGTATGTTTACCCATAGCCTTTAAGACTGATTAGAGGAAAGCCAGAAATATCTGTGTACTGTATAGAAAGAGCTCCCTGAGAAAGCTCCAATATGGTGGTAAAATAACAGTAAGGCCGTTGGAATACTGGGAAAGCAGCAGCAACCAATGCAGTTGCAGAGTGTGGCGTAGTTTGGTACATTTCAGGGGCTTTCCCCCCTGTTTTTATTCTGTTTTGCTATTATTTTTTCTATTTTATCCCTGTAAATTAGCTCAAATATTTTTAGCAAGCAAGAATCATGTAAATCACAATAAAAAGCTGAAAGTTTAAGCAAATAAAACAGCAAGATTGAGTGGCCATTTTCAGGTAGGATGGATTCAATACTCTGTTCCTCAACTACTGGTAATAAAAGACTAAATTTTATCTTCAATTTTTTATTTGCTTTGTATAATTTGAGAGATGACAAGTCATCATAGACTAAACATTTTTAAAATTACTATTTATAGTTTCATAAAATTTTCTCCTCTTGGAGCTACAAATTAAATATCATAGGCTATCTGATGGCAAAGAGAGAGAATCATTTAAAAAATCTAATCTCTGAATAATATGTCTTATAATATAGGCATCTAGGTGACCTGATATAGACAGTTAAGTGGTGCATTGGTAGAATATTGGATAGACTTATGCTCATGAGTTCAAGTTTGGCCTCAGACATTTGCCTATATGACCCTGGGCAAGTAATTTTTTTTAATAGCTTTTCATTTTCAAAATACATGCAAAGATAGTTTTCAGCATTCACTCTTGTAAAACTTGGTGTCATAAATTTCTCTCCCCTCCTTCCTCCTACCCCTAGACAGCTAGTAATGCAATACAAGTTAGACATGTGCAAATCTTCAAAACATATATCCACATTTATCATGCTATATGAGAAAAATCAGATCAAAAAGGGGAGAAATGAGAAAGGAAAAAAAAATCAAAGAAACAACAATAAAAAGGTGAAAATACTATGTTGTAATCCACAGTCAGTCCCCAAAGTCCTCTTTCTGAATGCAGATGGCTCTCTTTATCACAAGATCATTGGAATTGGCCTGAATCACCTCATTATTGAAAAGACCCAAGTCCATCACTGTTGATCATCACATAATCTTGTTGAAGTATACAATGTTCTTTTGGTTCTACTCACTTTTCTTAGCATCAGTTCATTTAAGTCTCTCCAGGCCTTTCTGAAATCAGCCTGTTGATCATTTCTTAGAGAACAATAATATTCCATATTGTTCATATGCCATAACTTATTCATGCACTTCCCAATTGATGGGCATTCAATTTCCAGTTCCTTATCACTATAAAAACTGTTATAAATATCTTTGTACATGTGGATCCTTTTTCTTTTTTTTAATGTACTCTTTGGGACACAGACACAATAGAGACACTGCCGTATCAAAGGATATGCAGTTTGCTAGTACTTTGGACATAGCTCCAAATTGCTCTTTAGAATGGTTGGATCATTTCACAGCTCCACCAACAATGTATCAGTGTCTCAGTTTTCCCACATTCCTTTCAATATTTGTCCTTATCTTTTCCTGTCATTTTAGATAATCTGAGAGGTGAGTAGTGGTACCTCAGAGTTGTCTTAATTTGCACCTCTCTGGTCAATAGTGATTTAGAGCATTTTTATATGCCTAGAAATGATTTTAATTTCTTCATCTGAAAATTGTTCATATCCTTTGATGATTTTATGAATTAGAGAATGGAGTCAATTCTACATATTTGAGAAATGATGCCTTTATCAGAGCTGGGCAAGTCATTTTAACTGTTTGATTCTATTTCTCATCTGTAAAAGATATGGAGAAGGAAATGGTAAGCCATTTCACTATTTTTGTCAAGAAGACCCCAAATGGGTCCACAAAGAATAGATATAGTTGAAATGTCTCGACAATAGGTGGCATGGTAGATACAGCACTGGACCTACAATCAAGAAGACTTGAGTTCAAATCCAGTCTCAGCACTAGCTTTGTTGACCCTAGGAAAATTATTTAACCTCAGTTTCATCATATGTTAAATGGGGATAATAGTAGCATCTTCCTCTCAGGATTATTTTGAAGATCATAAAGGATAGTAATTGTAAGGGTTTTATATCATTATTTTCTTTCTCTATCTTTTATAATGTCTTACTCTCTTTTATTATTGTTTCTGTTATTTTGTATTTTGGTCTGAATTTGTACTTAAATTGTTCTGATGAATCTCAGGAATCTTAAAAAGTTATCGGGGAGAATGGAGAAATTAAGCAACTTGAGTAATCACACAGTATACACCAGAGGTAGCATTTGGCCTCATTTTTTGCTGACTTCACAGCTAGTCCTTTATCTACTTTTCAATATTTTCCTTTTATACAGATAATCCACCAATCATTTAGCATATATTAAGTGCCGAATAATAGTAAAGACACTAATAATAGCTAGCTTTTATGTAATACTTTAGTGTTTGCAAAGTGCTTTAAATTAGGGGAGGGAAATCATAAAATACTTAGAAAGAGCATTTGAATAATTTGTATAAGGTTGAGTCAGAATCATGATGGAAGAAATCAAAGATTCCAATCTCTTTTGGGTTTGACCTAATTAGAATGTATTTGGGACTTACCAATAGTGGGAAGGAATTCTATAGGCAAAGTATGAGAATCCCACCCAGAATGTTTTGGCTTAACAACTTTGGTAAAGTTGTTTGTTACAACTCTGCTCTCTCTTCCAACTCTCAGCGTCAATCAACAAGGGAGGAATATAAATCTAGAATGTTTATATCGGTCACTATGATCATAATTAATAATAGAGTGGAAAAGTGCAGAGAAATAGGAAATAAAATTCTCCAATGACATTATGTGTAGTCCAAGATGCAGGCAAGCTGGCATTTTTTTTGGTTTTGTTTGCTTTTTATTTATTTATGTTAACCCATAGAAAATCAATGCAACCACAAGTCCTCAATATTATAAATTTCAGTGTGACAATAAAATGAAAGGAAACTTTGTATTTTTTTGGTTGTTTTTGTTTACTAAATGTCATTAATCTCTAAAAAACCACGAGTCTCTTTATTGTCATGAAGAATTGTATTCTAATACTTCAATTGGCTTTATTTTCTGGATATGCCATGGCATTAATAATTTCTAATCTAGAGCATTTATCTCAGAAAAATTTCCATAAACTTTATGGAAGTCAGATCTACCTTCACAGTGTCCATCTTCAGTTCTGTTGTTCAGTTGTGTCCTATTCTTTGTGACTCCATGGACCATACACATCAGAATTTTCTATCTGCCACCATCTCTTCAAATTTGTCCAAGTTCATGTTCATTGTTTCCATGCCACTATCAATAGGTAATACTTAAATTTTTTAAGACACACAATGCATCTGGGGACTAGTTGTGTATATATGAGACATCTTTTCAATTTTATATTCTTGGAGGTTTATTCTCTTCTTATACTAGCTAAAGTAGGGGGAGACCACTGGCAGAGTAAGATGTTTTACTTAATCTAGAAGTCCTGCATTAGCAGTAAGGAAGACAATTATGAAAATAAGATTATATAATGTAAATGAAATTAATCCCTGCAAGCAATATATTGACTTAGAAAATCACAAATTAATATTATATGTACTTCATTTAATTTGTTAAGTATATCCCAATTACATTTTAATCTAGTTTGGGTTGATCTCTAGAATAGGTGTTGCTGGTTGCTTGTAGGAAGTTTAGAGTTTGACACTTCTGCCCTAGGCAAGTCTTTGAGTAGATAAATTTCAACTCAATTATCTATCTGAATTTACTCATGTAGAACTCCAGAAGTCTCTTTCTCTTTTTTCCACTCCTCTGAAAAAAAAAAACACACAAAACTGCCAAATACTACCCACATACAAGTTATTAGTAATGATAATTATTACATTTTATGAACATATACCTGAAAAACTGTAGATATGCTTGGATTTATAAACATTTGATACATAGTAATCAAATTAAAACAAATTACAAATACTCATTTTACAAAAACAGAATGTTGCAGGCTAGGTTTGATTAAGACTGGTTCAGAAATAGAACAAAATAACACAATCATTCAAATCTAACAGTTAACTAAAAGAGAAAAGAAAAGATATCCAGTATGGGTACAGCATTGATTCAATCGAATGCTTCTCCTGCCTCTTTGATGGCCTTATTGGTGTGCTAGTCAACTACGAGGCACATAAGTCCTGTCTCCTCCTGAGTGTTTAAAGTGTTTTCCAGAGATTTAGGTTAATAATCCTAGATTTAGTTCCCTAACCCAAGTAAGATTGAAGAACAATCTCAAAATTTTTAAAGGAAAAACTAGTCTGGACTCAATTAGATACTGTTTGAATCTTAAGAAGGTACCATGGCAAAATGGAAAGACTGGCCTGGCCAGTCATTGTCAGTGTGTCCATAGACAAGTTATTTAAACTCTCCAAGTCTCAGGTAGAAAATCATAAAATTTCTGTGAAATTGAAAGATTAGAATAGGTTATCTCTAAGGGCCTTTCCATATTCAAGTCATATTGCTATATTTCCTGGATTTCAGAATTCCATGTCCTAGCCTAAGTACAGTCTTTTTATAGGTAAAATGGGCTGGCTGCCCAGACCACCTCACTGATATTACATCAATCATACTGCACTTTCATTTAAAATGCCTCCACATTCTATAGAAAAAAAAAAAGATATACCTTCACCTTTACAGTATCTTGCTAGAATCACCCTCATTTTAAGGAAGAGAAAATGAAACAAATAATAGTCATATGACTTATTCCAGGTCATATTTTGTATTCCAGTTAATATCAGCCCTGGGAATAAACTACTTAGTACAAAATCTCTTAAGAACATTCTCTAAAGATTCTAGGAGAGATCAAGATTGGTGTCACTGATGAACTAATTAATCTTTACTTCTATACTCAGGCTAATTGAAATGATCAAGGTCACATGGCTCGTGGTAGACAGATCAGAAGCAAAGGTGAGAAACTATATACATCTTGGTTTATGAGGGTATATTCTCAGTTCACTTTAAGGAGATGACATTAATTGTGTGGTTAACATCAAAAAGAAAGTCCCAATCAGCTTTACCTAAAGAGTGCCAAATGTCTCCTACAGGAAACCTTATTATCTCTCTTGTACAGAGGAAAGAAGCAAGTTCCAGAGAGGTGAAATAAAGCTCTACATACAACCTAGGAAGTTTATGAATCAAGATGGGAAACTTGAGATGGTAAATGTAAATCACTTTGTGAATCTTAAAATGTTAGCTAGAATGAACTCTTATTTTTGCTTTTCTCATCTTACATTTAATGGAGTTCAGAAAAAAAAATAGTTCTGAGACAAATCACTGTCTTATCTTCAGTCTTAAGTATAATGTTTGGTAGACTACTATGTGGGTGGATAAAATTATTGCTTTTTGTAATTGAATAAAAGTATAGGGATATAATTCTTCTGTTACCCCTTGCTCTTTCAGCTTTCTTTTTATGTGTTGTCTACCTCTTTAGAATATAAGCTCTTTGAAGGCAAAGATTATCTTTTTGTGTGTATTAGTATTCTGAGGGCTTAGTAGAATTTTTGGAACACAGTAAGTGCTTGATAAAGTGATTGACTGAATAAAGGTTACTGAAATCTCAAGAGTTCTAGGAACAGATAGGGATGATAGGTTCCTGAATCTGTCTTCATGTTACTTTGATTTCTTAATTAGTTCTTTATATTTTGAGAGTTTTTTATACCAGCTAGATTGGAGGTTATAAGCATTTGATATTGTCACATATGTTAAAGACACTGCCAAATTTTTATTTCTTTGAAATAAGATATAGCACTCAGGACTATATTTGAATGATCAATTTTGTTTGTAATAATGCTATGGTTCAAGTATAGCTAAATAGTTGAATTTTTAAGAATATTTTGTAGTGTGTATTTGTAGTATAGAGATTTGTTATCAATGACTTTGTAAAGGCTAATGATTTTTTTTTTTTTGGTGTGTAATTATGCTCTCTTAATTGTATCATTCTGAGTACTTGGTGAATGCTAAATTTTTATCGCCTTCAATGATATGTTGCACATTTTGAACCCTTTCCCTGCAGAATCTGCATTGATCAGCAAATTAAGGCTCCTTTTTTATCATTTCTGTTATCAATAACTTGGTTTTGTTAAAAGGCAGATAGAGTGTAGAACTCAAATATCAAGAAGACTTAAGTTTGAATATGGACTACTATAAACTCCTTCATTTCTGTAAATAATCTACATGACAGTCACTATTCACTTTATAATAGTAAATATGATACTTTGCATTTATTTACTGCATTAAGATTTATAAAACACTTTACAAATATTATCACATTTGATTCTCACATCCACCTTGATTGCTTGTGGCTTTTATATGGATAGTTTTATTCTACCCTTGTATAATAATAATAATTCATTACTGTGGCCGCCCCATTTCAGATTGATGAAAGAGCCAGCAATTTAGTTTCTAGGGCTGGAAAAAACACCAGGAAACACAATATCAACTGTGTTATTAGGAGTTCAAAGAGTGAGAACCCTCATCTCAATTAGAAGATTCCTTCACAGTGTTTTTCTTCACTTACTGAAACTAATGACTTAGACTGCAGTATTCCCTTGCAATTGGCAGAATTTATCTGACTTTAAGAGATCCCAGTACCAGGGTTAGTACCTCAGTGTTAAGGAAAACTGAATAGATTAGTAGTGACTCCTAATATCTATGAATAGAAGCTCATCAGATGTCACGAGGTTAAAAAAAAGTCCAGCTTTATAATAATGGAATAAAGGATATTTATAATGAAACCCTGTGCACACTGTGCAACCATAAATAATGTGACTGTACAATGCATGCCAAGAATTGTATGAGTGGTGATCTTCCAAGTTGTCACCTTGAGAAGCTGTATGTATATATATATATATATACACACATACATACATACATACATACATACATATATACATATATATATGTATATATATATATGCATGTATGTATATATTGCATTGATGTTATTAATGACCAGAATACTTTTGGAAGATGACTTTTGGATTGCTTCTAGAACTCACAGCATAGTATTTTGACTATTATCAGTAGAGGGAAATTGTCATTGTTAGATGTTGATTTGAATATGATGGGTGATCAAACTAGGTGATACTGTTCCTGGGGAAAATAACATGACTATAAAGTAATGGAAAGGCAGTATGAAGAGCATATATATATATATATAGCCACCTTCAGAATTAGAACTATATGGGCTTTAATTTTACCTCTTGCATGTTCTATATATAATCATGGGAAAAATCACTAAATTTCTCAATGCTTCATCTAATTTCTTAGAATTTGAGTTATAGAGAAGGTCTTGATCTCTACTGAAAGAGGGAATTTCCTTGTTGAAAGCACATTATACCACTGAAGTCAGATTTGTTGTACAAAACAAAATAAAATGATAAAGTAATGATTTTTCTGAGTACCTCATAATCTACTTTCTCTCAATTTCAGTGCCCTGGTCCTTTCCCTTATACTTTCATGTTCAGTGGCTTAGTCCACATTTCATTCCTATAGATTTTTGCTCCCAAAGAGCTATCATACTCTTCAATGAGGTGCTAAGTTGATTAAATTGAAGGGTTTTCCACTACATAGAATTCCCAATCCCTCTATTTTTGTCCACCTGCATTTTTGATTTCCTTCACAGGTTAATTGTACACTATTTCAAAGTCCGATTCTTTTTGTACATCAAAATAACTGTATGGACATGTATGCATATATTGTATTTAACTTATACTTTAACATATTTTACATGTATTGGTCAACCTGCTATCTGGGGGAGGGGTTTGGGGGAAGGAGAGGAAAAATTGGAACAAAAGGTTTTGCAATTATCAATGTTGAAAAATTACCCATGCATATATCTTGTAAATGAAAAGCTATAATAAAAAAAGGAAAACAAATGAAGAGTTTTCAACTTCTAATAATATTGTATATTGTAAAAAGTGGCCCTGGAAAGTTAGAAGAGGGTGGAAAGCCCACCAAAATGTACCCCTTTCCTAAAATAATAATAATGTACTGTTAGGATTCTTACAAGGGACTAAGTCACTGGAATGGATATAATTATCTAATTTAGCATGGTTCAGTATGATTGATTTGATCCTACAAGGAGATGTTATGGGCCAGAACTTGAGACAAAGTTAATATACTTAGTTCACACCTTTAAAGGAGTTCACTCACTGGTTCACACATTAGACTTCACACCTTTAGAGATCATATATAAGGAGGAAAGGGAAAGTCTGCTCATGGAATTTGGAGATTCACAACTAGGATGGACTTTGGGGAGATTCACAAGCCCACAGAAACCCACAATCCCACTCTCGGAGGCAGAATCAAGAGTCATTCCCATTTCTGCTGGCTGGAGACATTGGGACAAAAGCTCTCAGGAACCAAGGAGAGAAGGCCTCCAGAAAACTAGCTGAGTCCCAAGTAAAGGAAATAAGATTTTGGAAGAGATAATAAAGGAGTTAGACTTTCACTCCTGGCTGCATTTTGGGATTATTGAATTGAACTGAAACTAATGCTGCCTCCAGAAGCTCCCCAAGAAACCTGCCCCCAAGAGAACGATTAAATTTTTAGAGAAAAGAACATTGCAATGTACGTTTCGATGTTAAAACAATAGCATTGAAATTTGCAAAATGCTTCCCCTGTCCCCCTTGAAAACCTTCTGAGGGAGATAGTACAAGTATTACTATCACTAGTTTTTCAGTAAGAAAACTCAAACTATGAGACAGTCAATGACTTTTCTAGCTCAGATAACTGCTAAATATCTAAAGTGGGATTTTAAGCCTGCTTTCCTGATTCCAAGTATTGTACTTTCTCTACTAATGCTATATTATCTTTGGGTCTTCAAAATTCCAAAGAATCTTTAGAATTTTAGGCATTGTGACAGGTAATGAGGAAGGTATTTGAGGATGGAAAGTTTTTTTTATTGTGATCTGGCAATTTTATCCTCTAGGAATTATGAGACTACTTGAAATTCCTATTTGTTAGCTATCTAATATGTAGGCATATGATTTTAAAATCCCTAAATCCATTTCAAATAAACCACTTGCCAAAAAATAAACAAACCAAAACACAAAGAAACTAATTTTTCAATAGGACTTTTCCAGGCAGAAGAATAAAAATTCTATTTCTGCATTTAAGAGTTCAAAAATCTGGATTTCTTTGGGTTTTATATGAAAATGGGAGAAATCAAACACATTTATCTCTCAAGTAGAAAGGTCACTAATGAGTATTAGTAATAAAAATTATTTTATTCATTTTTGGCCCTAAAATAACTTTAAGACATTTGGATTGTCTCAAGATTATCATCCAGTATCAGGTTCTTTGCTCTTGATAAGAACCAGGTTGCCACTTCAAAAGAAATGTGTACATTAATTCTTCCAGTGCTGATCGTAGTCAGCAAAAGTTTGTCATGTAGAACTGCAACATATGGCACCATGTCACTAATAACTTTGAAAAAAAAAGTCTTTGCCTTTGAGCTCTTTACAATCTACTTGATGAGATGTGAAAGAAAGTTCTGGGATGCTTGAAGAAAAATGGTTTCTAACAAGTTGAAATGAATAAGTTAGCTTGGTCCCTTGAAAATATATAAAGAAACGGTGACCAGATTTACAATTACTTGATATCCAGGTAGTATCAATGTTTGCAAGGTAAAAAATGACTAATGCAAACCAAGCAGAACTTTTTACCTATTGGTTAACAAAGTATAGCATATTGTTAATTACTGAAAAAAATTTAGAGACACCAAGAGTTAATAACAGATATCGGTGTGGAGGTAGAAGAGCAGTTGTTCACCTATGATAGTGATATTATGTTTCCCTGATAAAGTACTATTCCCATAAAGTTCTGCCTCCTTTTGGCTTCTAGTCTATCTACCTATATTAAATAAAAAAATATAAAACCAGGACAAAAGGAGAAATAGCCTCTGCCCCTCAACCCACTATCATGGTGCTGCTGCTTTTTCTGTTGATTCTACTAATTCTACCCTGTTTAAACTGTACTCATGTCATCCAGACCTTGCAGTTTAGATTCCTGACTGCAGTAGATTAACCTATATGAATATGACTTCTGAGCTCTACTACCTAAACTCTGTGTTTCTATACATTTATGTGTTTCTTTGCTACTTTGCTTGAAATCCATTACTTTTCTGGCTAATCTCTTTGCCTTTCTTGTTATCATCAACACTTTAGACTGCTTGATTTCGTTTTATCTAGTCTTAAATGAAAGATGTCTAGTGGAAAGGAACCAGGAAAGATCAAGAAATGCTAATTTGCTTTTGAACAGCTCAAACTATTAGAGGGCTTTTTACTTAAACTGCAAAGTTACCAATTGACTAGATTCAACTTGTCATTTATACCAGCTTGAAACTTATTTGCACTGTATTCATTCTCATCTTCTAAGTTCCAAGTTAAACTAGATGATGTGTTAAATATTTCCTCACTGCTTAATAAAATTGCAACTTCTTTCTCATTAATTAATTAATTAATTAATTGCTTCATGGCTCTAACCCTGGTTTATCATATATTATTTTATAAACGAGAGAAAGCTCTTTCCCCATAAAAACTTGAAAATATTTTACTCCAAAACCTCTCATCTTCTAGGATTAAATCAATATTAAAAGTTACAAACTGTGATTTATTATCAGTAACAACACAAAGTTATAAATAATTTATAACACTGTAGCTAGGAGAAAGATCATAGCCATTGGCTTCTCTAACTATCACAGCAATTGTAGATGACTAAGTAACCGATAGCTCCTTGCTTCTGAAAAAAGTTTCCTACCATTTAATTTTCTTAAAGTATGAAACAAAATCTCTTTTCAAAAATTCTCATTATTCTCCTTATAAGATAAAGATTTACAGTTCTATAAAGAAAGGCCTCTGCATCTTAAGTTTTTTTTTCCAGCTTCTCTCCAAGCCTGTGAAGAAAACAGTTTTTAGTTTCTTTCATCATTTTCATTGTCAGTTTGGAGAGCCTATTGATAATTGTTATTTCTACAACATTCCTATTATCTCTTAAAGCTATAATAACAATAACTCTAGTCTCTTCAGGAAGGGCTTTTAAACCATATGTAATACTTATATTGAGCCTAATTCTAGCTATCCTTTTTTTTGCTCCTAGTTCTGACTTCTGGGGCTAAGCATAACAAATCTTCATCATTATTCAAAATGTTATAAGACAGTTATATTCCTCCTGTCTCCTCATTGCTATACTAAGCATTTCCAGTTACCTCAAATCATTCCTAAATAGAATAGATTTCAATTTCCCTGATTACCTTGACTACTTTCCTCTACATTTATAAGTACCTTTCCTTGTCTTGTTACCCACCCAAATGCAACATAACATGAAAAGGTTGGAAAGTATGCCTGTGAATTATAATTGGACTACTTTTCATTCTTCATTCTTTCCTTATATTGAAAACTGGTGTGTGGGTCATGAAAGAATTATCCTCCTAACTTGTGCACTCATAAAGGGTATAGTTTTTTTTCCTTATTTATGTTATTGATACTCAAGCAATAATTTATGTTGATAAGAATTTTGGAAAGTGATGAAACTTAATTGCTGTATCTCTTCTAAAGTAGGGAAAAACTAGTTTAAAAATTGATCAAATCTGACAAAAATTAATAATATTTTTCCTTAAAACATATTGTTATGATAACCTTGATTAAATAGGAATTTGGAAAAAATTGACAAGGAGGGACATGAAATGGGAAAGTTTGTGACCAACTGTAACCATGGTGACCACTTCACATAAGATCTGTTTTTGTGGCTGAGAAAATTCTGTCATTCTAATGAGACCTTTGAACAAAAGTAGGTAAACTAGAGACAAAGCTTTCTTGTTTATTTATTTTAGGCGATTGAAAGTTGCAAGATATAGGGGGTGGATTTCATTGGTGGAGGAGATTCCAGATCAAGGAATTTTCTTAGTATAGATAATCACTTGTGTTGTTACTTGCATCTTATTAAATTTGATGGAGAAGGAGTAATAAAATGTTAAGCGACTTGCTCAGAATTACAAGACAAGCATAAATCAGAAATAAAATTTTAACTCATCTTTTCCTGACTGAGAGGTCAGTTCATTATTCACTATAGCATACTACTAATGAGGGGGTGTTGTGAATAAAGTCCTGAACTTGGAATCAGAAAGACTTGAGTTCAAATGTGGCCACACTAACTAGGTATTGTTGTTTGGCCCTTTTCTCAAAGAGGAATGACATCAAGGAGGTGATGCCATGACATGAAAATGAAGGAAGGCTATGCAAGATTACCTGCCTCACTTTTTTCTCCAGAATTGTTCACAACAAACCATCAAAGTACCTACTATTTATATTTAGTATGAAAATTAGGTGTATTATTATCTTCATTTTACTGGTGACCCCTTGGAAATTTGGGTCATGAGAAAAGTTTAATTTATAGCAGAGAAGTGATAATTTTCTAGTCATTTAACTTTAGTGAGCTTTAGCCACTGTATTGTCAAATTTTTTGCAGACTATATGATGATATATTTAGAGTACTCTGCTTTGTTGTTCAGACATTTCATCATGTTCAATCCTTTGTGATCCCATTTGGAATTTTCTTAGCAAAAATACTGGCCATTTCTTTTTCCAAAGTCATTCATTTTACCTTTCATAATATTCTCTAGTTCTTTTTTGGTCATAAATTCCTCCCTTCTTCAAAAACGTGATAGGTAAATTATCCCTTCTCCTAATTTGTTTATGGTATCATTCTTTAGGCCCAAATTATGTATCCATTTTGACTTTATTTTGGAATGGGGTATGAGATGTAGCACTATGATGAGTTTCTGACATATTAACAAATCTTTTTTGTTTGCTTTATGTTTTTTAAGGCAATTAGAGTTAAATTACTTGCCCAGGGTCATACAGCTAGTAAGTATTAAATGTCTGAAGCTGAATCTGAATTCAGTTTCTCCTGACTTCATGGCCAGTGTTCTATCCACTGTGCCATCTAGCTGCCCCACTATTTCTTTCTCCAGAGGATCCATTTTGTTAAAAAAAAAAGCCTGGTCTAAGTAACTTATTCAAGGTGCATACAACTAGAAAGAAATAGCAAGATGAGCTAGAAAGAGAAATTTCCCTTAAAATAGCTACCTAATATATAAAATATTTGGTAATCTATATGTATGTACAGGTGTATCTATACATATATGTTATAATTCACTCAGAATATGTGACTCTATAAAACACTCTTTAGAGAAATGAAGACAGACCAAAATAAGTAGAAAAAAATTAACTGCTTATGGATAGGTTGAGCCAACAGAACAAAAATGACAATATTATCCAAATTAGCCTACTTATTCAGGACTGTATCAAACAAACCATAAAAATAACTTTTATATAGATAAAACAATAACAATAAAATTTGTGTGGAGAAAAGAAAAAAGTTAGAGATGTTGGAAATGAAGGAAGTCTATTAGTACCTTGGTACCGGAGAAAAAGGAGACAGAGAGAGAGAGAGAGAGAGAGAGAGAGAGAGAGAGAGAGAGAGAGAGAGAGAGAGAGAGAGAGAGTGTGTGTGTGTGTGTGTGTGTGACAGAGAGAGATAGAGGGAGAAGGACAGAGAGGAAGAGAGAGAAGAAGAGGAAGAGGGAGATGGAGAGAATAGATTAGGTACCAGATAAGTATCAAATAGATACATGGCTTAGATATAAAAAGTCCCATCAAAAATAAATTAGATGAATAAGTATAAGGAAATAATACATAGATCATTTGATTTATTTGTTGTATGGATAATAGAAGAGTTCATAATTAAACAAGTGATAGGCTCACACAAGGTCATTTCATCAATTTTTTATATAAAATTTAAATGTTTTTGTAAAAATACATCTAATGTAGTAAATATTGGCATAGAAGTAACCACGAAAATGTTTTTGCAAAAATTTTATTTGATAAAGATCTCATTTCTGACATATATGCATACTTATATATGTATACATACATAAATATTTATATATACAAACTTACTTAAGTGTATAAAACTAAGAATCATTCAAGAGATACATTGTCAAAAGATATGAACAAGCAGTTTTCAAAGAAAGAAATACATTATTGACAATCATATGGAAAAATGTTCCAAATCACTATTAGAGAAATGTAAATTAAAGCAATTTTGGGGTTCCATCTCACACCTGTCAGTCTGACAAAGATGCAAAAGCAGAATTGACAAATTTTGGAGAAGCTGTGGGTAGACAGGTATGATAATGTGCTGTTGGTGAAGATGCCTTTTATTATGGAAATTAGTTTGAAACTAGATCCCAGAAAGTAACCAAATTGGGAAACAATTCATAGCAAAAGGGAAAGATCTGTATGCATTCAAATATTTCTAGCAATTTTTTTGGGAGGGAATAGCAAAACTGGAAATGAAGAGGCTCTTAGGAATAACTAAACAAATTGTGGTATATGACTATAATGGAATATTCTTGTTATATAAGAAAAGATGAAATAGATAATTTCTGAAGAAATTGAAAAGGCCTCTATGAATCAATGCAGAATAAAATAAGCAGAATTTGGAGAGCAATTTTTATAATGATAACAGCATTGCAGAGAAAAGCAGCTTTAAAAAACATTAGAACTTTGAGCAACTCAATGATAAACTATGAGTCCAATAGAATGAGCATAAAATACACTCCATACCTTCTGAGAGAGTTGGTAAACTTAATATGTGGAAAGAGACATATTTTTAGTCATGACAAATGTGGGAATTAGTATTGCAAGACTTATAGAGGAATTTGTTTTTCTTTTTCTTATTTTTTAAAATTCTTAATCAGGAGCATAATATGGAGGGACAGATTGGTAAAATACTTATTACTTGAAAAATACTTATGATTTGAAAAATGAAGATAACTAACAATATTTAATGAATGAACACCTGAAAGAATTGGTCTTGATGATCGATAATATGCCTTGTTATCAGAAGAAACCAGCCAATTTCTCTGGCTCTGATTTTTAGCTCATGTTGTAGTTTTCTCATTTGCATTTTATTTTCCAAAGTGTCTTGATATTAAAAGGCAGTACTATTAACAGATCAATAGAGAATTAAATATTCACTACTATAAAATTAATATACTGGCTTTCTGATTTATAAATCAGTCTCCTGTATTTAGTGTGAACCAGTTCATCAGGCTTTGGGTAAATGATAATATAGAGTCTCAGATTTTTCAAAGCTCCAGAGCAGAGCCTGGACTGTGCTATTCTTCCACAAAGGAACTTCATCTTGAGAGACCAAGTCTGAAATACTTCTCTGGCCTTATCTATTTTTTCACTTTTATACTAGAGAATGGATGGTTACACTTATGGCAATCCGTAATATCTGATAAAAGTTGAATAGTCCCTCTAAGGGGATTCCTTATTTCAGAGGGATTGAATACAAAATAAAATCCAATTATTTTAAGCTCCTGGCAGTGTTGTATAGGGTGATGGTAATGATGGAGAGAAAACTGTTTAGGGATAGTGGCCCTTAAATCTGTTATATTTTTCAATAATAATAATAATAATAATAGTAATCATTTTATAGCACCTACTCTTGAATAGATACTATGCCACACACTTTACAAATATTATATCATCCCATACTCACAATAACTTTGGGAAGCAGGTATTATTATTATTCTCATTTTACAGTTAAGAAAACTAAAGCTAAAAAACTAAGTGACTGCTAATTCCTTCTAAAATGGGAATGTTCCCTACAGGACTCTAATAAACCTTTATGTGGAATGTACAATGTCAAGAGAATGAGAGGAAGGACCACTTTTCCTCTAGCCCATGTGGACATCCTAAAGGAATTTTGAGGAAGACATTGATAATAGTTGCAAAGCATGGGTTGGCACAGATGTGCATTACATACATTCCTAAAGGTGCTATACACAGTGATTGCTTTGGGGTGCTATGTGCATAGGAAAGTATTTGGGGATGGGGAAGATAATGAAAAATTTGCCAAAGACTTAGGAGATTCTTACCTTATAGTACACTGACAGGGGTAATTTATACACTGTATATACGTATACACTGTATGCAATTGTGATAAAAGAAGATACATGATCAGAACTAAAATGTATTTGAAGTGCTTTGTCTGCGTGGGCTATCAGCCAACTTGACATACTGTTCTGTCCCCTTACATCATCTCCTATGAAGTCACTGGGAATGCTTAATGTCTGAACAACAGATACCCCTGCAAAGCAAGATAGACCTTTTATTTGACCCATGGCTTGAATTACTATACCAAGGCACTTTTGTCTCTCATTTAATTTCATTTGGCTATGAAGGCCACAGATTAATTCTCTGAAGAGTATGGATAGTATTTGGACAGTTTCCCAACAGCTTTGCTTTCTGAAAGTCACATTGGTTAAGGTTTATCCCTCTTTCTTGCCTTGAAGAACATATATAATATCTTTAAATATGGTCATAGGACTTTCTACTGGGGGATCTCAAAAACTGGTAAATACCCTCCTACAATGTAACAGTCTTAGGTAGAACTAAAATCTTGACAAGGAAGAGAGGATTTAGTGCTTTTCTGCATGGAGCTGAAGTTTAATTAAATTGATGTGTGCTAATTTAAATTTAACAGACCAAGTGTATTTTTCCTCTGGAAATTCCTATGGCAGCAGAGTCTTTAACAAGTCATTAAGCATTTATTAAACATCTACTATATGCCAGGTGCTATACAAAGGAAGATAAATACCAATTTTTGTTCTCAAAGAACTCATGGTCTAATGGAACAAATACATAAATAACTATGTACAAACAAGATATGTACAAGATAAATGGGAGATGACTAACAGGGAAAGCATTAAAATCAAGAGGGCTTAGAAAGGACATCATTTTCTTCCATTTACTCTTCAGGATTAGAAGAATGAATAATTACAGAATCTTAAAGTTTGAAGGTATTTCGGAAGTCAACTAGCTCAATCTCTTAGCATCAATCTCCTTTAGGAATCTTCCAAAAATGACTATCAAACATTTGAACACCTAAAGTGATAAGAATTCATTCTCTCATAGGTGCAGCTTTTTTCCTTCTGGCCAGTTCAAATTGTTAGGCTATTCTTATAAGACTTGGAGGAGTCTCTGTTAAGACAGCCAAAGAATGAATTTACAAATTACATTAAAGTCCCTCATTGTGCTCTTGGTCAACAAGGACCATTTTAATTTGCCCAGACATCCAGAGTGGAAATCTCCTTCAGAGTAAGCCACATGAAAATAATTTGATATGACAGAGGTGATAGGAAGTAGCTACTTAGTATAATCTCTGCACAAACACTTGCTGTAATGGCTTTGTTGAAGGAGGTATATGTTTCCCTTGATGTTTTCTGAATACACAGCTGTGCCCATTCAGGTGATCTAGAGTCCTGATCTACTATGTGCAGAGTCTGCTTTTATTTTAGTTAATATGCCATTGGAGATACTGTGTTGTTGTATATTTTGAACCTGATCAAATGAAGCTCAAGGAAAATTATCAGGGCTTGTGAGAGGGCCAGGATTTAGGAAATGCACAAAAAGGGAGGCAAGGATGCATTGAAATCTCAGGTAGATGTTGGAAGAATGCTTGAATGGTCCAAAAAGTATTGATTGACATATTTTCTCCAATTGGAAGTGAGTCAAAAGTTATTCTGTGTTATGTAGAGATAGTTGGGCAATCTTAAATTCTAGGGTGGGACTTCTTAAAGAATAGAATATATTACTACAAGCAAATTACTACAAGGCTAGATTGCAAATTGTTAAGAAACCTCATAAGGAGGCATGAACCAAAGGTGTCTTTTAAACATTTCTCAGAAGGGAAAGAAATAAGGGTTGAAGTAGATATTAGGAGAGGAAGATTCTAAGAGAAAATATTTAGGGGTAGATTAGTGTGCAAGTTGGATTATGGCTCTATTAAAGGAAGATATTTGAAGAATTTTGGAGAAATATAAGGGTCTAAGTCTCTATTTCCACTAGAATGTTTATCTGCTTAATTTCTTCAGTGTGAATGTCAATATAGTGATTCAAACAGAGTTCCTATTAGGACAGGTATTCAATCAGCTGCCCTAGGGTGAAGTTACATGGAGGGGATATGTCTATCATTGTCTATGGACAATGTTAGACAACAGGGCAGCATTTCAGTTCACTATAGCACTATATAATCATAGGACTAAAAGACTTTTAGGGAAGAATGTTTAGCATTGTATCTGATCTCCTGAAGCCTTAGTTCTCTCATCAGGAAAATGGGAGTATGATAATATTTGCAGGACTATTTTATTTTATCCTTACAGCAACTCTGAGAGGTAGGTGGTCTTATTCTCACTTTAAAATTGAGGAATTCAATGCAGGCAGTGATTATATAACTTGTTCTGGGTAACATAGCTCCTTAGTGTTGGAGGCCGCATTGGAACTCAGGTTTGCCTGATTCTAGGGCAAACTCTTTGTACACTGTGCCACCTTATTGTTTGTCCTTCATTTTCAAAGAAGACCAGTGACATCATGGAGTGATTTCTTGACTTATGCACAAATTGGTTTTTAGTAAGGCAGAATTGTACAGAGCCATAAATTCAATCTCTTTTCCAGAGTCATCAAATGCAATGGCAAAACAAAAGTCACAACAATTGGTGATGGCCTTGGATGCAGTTAATGTCTCTGGTTCTTCAATGTCTGACCAGGTTTTAAGCACTCCAGCTTACCTGTTTCAACCACCTTCATGACATTGGGAAAAAAGTTTTCATTTAGTCATTCCACTAGGGGAAGTCTTCACATGCTCCCTTCCTCTCTTCCCCAATGGGTTTGAGGTTTTTTGGTTATTCTCCAAGGGGTTTAGCCCATCTGCTGAGACAATTTACTGATGGTTTAGCTACTGTGCATGCTAAAGCTTCTTGGAGTCACAGGTGAGGGAAGAATTCCAGGTAGACACCAGGAAGAAAAGCCCTGAAAAGGGCTTGACAAGCCCTCATACCAAAGGTGATATTCTCTGAACACTTCATACATCCCACTATGTCACTTATCTGTAGTGTAGATCTATCTATCTATCTATCTATCTATCTATCTATCTATCTATCTATCTATCTATCTATCTCTGTCTGTCTCTCTGTTTCTGTCTTGTCTCTGACTTTCTCTCTCTCTCTCTCTCTCTCTCTCTCTCTCTCTCTCTCTCTCTCTCTCTCTCTCTCTCTCTCTCTCTCTCTCTCTCCCCTCCTTAGACTTAGATTCTATCAATGTAGGGAGTTTTCACTGAAAAACATCCTTGACAATTTCAGACTTATGCCTATTTGGCAGTATGCAATCTTAGAGAATTGCTATGGTCACTGGATGGTTGTGACTTGTTCCAGGTCATATAACTAGTGTCTGGCAGCATTTGTTAGCCCTTAGTATATGCCAGGCACTGTGTTAAGTGCTGGGGATACAAAGAAAAAGCAAAAACAGCTCCTGCTTTCAAGAAGTTCATATTCTAATGGAGGAGATGCCATGTAGAAAAATAGGCACAATTAAGATCTATATGTTGAAAAGGCATGGCACTAGCAACTTGTGGTGGTAGGGTGATGGGGTGCTAGGGAGCTTCCCTTTCAGTCAGGATGGAACTTGACCTCAACCTCTCCTTGTCTCTAAGCCAGTTCTCTATCCACTATGCCATCTCATTTCTCTAAGTGCTCTATGTTGGGCATTACTATTATTATTAGACTATTGCCCTTTTTGGCATCATTACACAGATAAAGAAAAATATCTCAAGGGATTAAATGATTGGCTCCAGATTCACTTAGTGGGTATAGACCTGCCTAGATCCATGTCTTCTGATTTCTGGTTCAGTCTTCTTTTCCATTTACTGGCTAGAATGATAAGCAGAAATGGTGGGGGAAGAAGTATTTATTCCACATCTGTGTGCTTGCTTTGGGTTTCAAAGGAGCTAGGCTGTGCCAAATCCTTTTAGAGGTGGTCCTATCAAGGTAGCTCATTTTCCTGCAAATAGATAGACCTGGAGCCCTTCAGAACTATAAACAGGATGGTATGCAGCTGAACTCTCAGCCCTAAGACTGTGGCTGTTAAAAGGATGCTGTACGTGCTTGCTCCTTTTTATTCCTCCCATTCCAGTCATGATTACTGGCAGTCTGTCAGCGGACAGTTCAATGGTATTTGTGTCCACTATGCCAACAGCCATTAACAGTGTCTGCTGTAAATAACACTGACTTCTCTGGCAAGCAAGTCCTGTCCGGCTCCGAACACCTACTTAGAGAAGGGCCATTGCTGTATTAGGGCGGCAACAATCACAGCATACTTAATGGGAGGGTATGAGCTTGGGCCCCATTCTACCCTCACATTAATAATCCCTGGAAACAGGATGAAGGGCTCCAGAGGTTAATGGAGAGATCACTGCACCCACAAACTGCATGTCATGACCTTTTTTGGTCATCACAGAGCTGAAGAGCACATTTATTATCATTATAACCCACTGGATAAATGACTACTGGACAGTCATGAGAACTCTATGAACAGAATAGGTGTAGTTTAGAGAGACTGGGAATAAATCCTAAATCCTTACCCCATAGAACCAGTAGAGAGAGATGACAGTCACTTTTCATTATTGAGAGGTGGTTTGTGGGTGCTATCATTAATTTATCTACAGTGTGAGTGAGGTAAATGAAATTTTCACTTATGGAAATGAAAATCTGGCCTTGGACAAACTATATTTTAGTTTGATGGGCAGAAAAGATAATTAAGTTTTGCTCTTATGTCTGATATGGACTAGCTTTATGGCCATAGACAAATTGGCCTCACCTCTTTGTTTTAATTTTTTAATCTACAAAGTGGGGACAGTAAATATGTCCTTGTGGGGTTGTTAAGAGGATTTTGAAAAATGAGAAAATAAATATGGAAATTAATTGATCTAATTGATTCTTCTTCTTTGAATTACATTTAAATTTGTCATGTTTTAAGCATGATTCTTATAGTAGTTATTTGGATAGACCCTAAATAATTTTAGCACAGTGCTTGGAACCTGGTAAACACTATATAAAATGCTAGCTTTTATGGTTACTGTTACCACTCCTTTTCTCAAGGTGTTCTGTATGTGGCTTAGAATCTTCCTCTCTTTATTATTTTCTTTCCTTATACTAAAAGACTTCTATAACATGATTATGTCCTCTCAAATACTGTATCTACTTAATTTCTAAGCTCCTCCAGTCTCATGGCCCTGTTTTTCATCCTATTTCAGCAAGACATAGGAGGGTTCAAGATCTGACTTCATATTATCCTCGTGTTCCATTTCAATGATCAAAATTCTGAAGTACCTTTATCATATTATTATATCTTATTACTCCATTTCTTCCCATGCCTCAACTTTCTCTAACTTATTTTCCTCAAGGGTATTTCAATACTACTATCCTTTAATATTCTCCCAGGCTATCTTCTCTATTTTAACCTTTTCTTCCTTCCCATTCTTGAACAAATAATTAATTTAACTCTATACTGTCCTCTATCCAAGTAGATGTTTCATAAGTGTAGCCAAAATGTAATGTCTTGATCATATCTCAGTTGTAATCCTTTTCTGGGAGGAGGTTTCTTTTCTGTAAAATCTTTTCCTCTGTGAGCAGGTTTCTAGGGAAGCTTCTGGAGCCTCCAGCCAGAGTAAAGGTAGAATCTTGAATCCTCTTCTTCCTGAATCCTGGCTCTGAATTCCTTGAGCTTCCCTGAAGTTCGCCCAGAAAGTCTTGTTCTTCTCCCAGCCTAGACTCTCCTTCCAGACCACCATCTAAACTCAGTCTCCCAGTCAGACTGAAGTTCCCAGTCAGATAAGTTCTAAGTGAACTTATGCATAGTATTCAAAACTTTTCTATTTACTGCAATTTATGGTTCTAATAACATATGTGGTGTTAACTAATGGAATGTGTGTGTTTTCTTGTTAACTATTAGGCCAAAATTAGCACACGCAACAAAGGATCAATCCACACAATTCACACTTTTCTTGTCCTAGAGTTGTTCATGTCTTGCCAAATCCCTTGCTTGGAATTACTTCCACTATCTACCTCCTTTGTCCCTATTACTGAATAGAACTAGAAAAAATCATGCAAACAAGTCAACTTGGTTCACTAGAAATCTGTGTCATTTAATCTTGACTGAATACTCACCTTTACTTTTATGCTTTTCTAATTAAGATTCTAATGAATTATCCAAAGATAGTATTTCAAACTTTCTTTTCTTCCCAAGATTTTTATATTTTTTCATCTTTCTGTCCAATAACTTTCCTCCCTGTCCCCAGCAAAGTATCTCACTTCATTCTTCACCTAGAAAATAGAGAACATTTACTGTGATTGCTCCCTTGTTTCCCTACAAGTCAAAGTCCCTTGATATAACCCCATTTTCTTTCTTTCTTTACTCCAGTTTTTAATGAAAAGAGGATACTTCTCTTTACCAAGAGCAACCTCTGATCCTATCCCCACTTGAATTCTCCAGCAGATTGCTCTTACTATCATTTTCACCACATTCTGTCTTTCAAAATTTCCCTTTCAATGTGGCTCCTTTTCTACAGATTGCAAACATTCCCATGTCTTTCCCATCCTGAGAAATCTAACTAGATTCTACCATGTCTTCCAACTATCATTCTGTATCTTCCCTTAGTTTCTTAGGCAAATCCCTTGACAAAACCATTTACCCCCACAGTCTCTACATTCTCTAGATTCCTAAATTTTGGCAATCTGACTTTCAATCTAGTTATTTAACTATGCTCTCTACAAAATGTTCTTTTGAAAGTAAAAATTGTCAAATCAGATGGCTTTTTCCCTGTCATCCTTCTTAATAAATGTAGGTGATACAGTGGATAGAATGCTGGCTCTGGAATCAGGAAGACTGAGTTCCCAGTAGTTTCTCTTCATAGATTCTCTCTCTTCTGGATTTTTGTGGCATCATTATCTTTTGGTTGCTTTCCTATCTGACTCTCCTTCTTAGTCTCATTTATATCATCCCGTCTCATCTGAGGTGAACCCCAAGTCTCTGAAATGAGATTTCTTCTGTTCTTTTTACATTCTTTTACTTGGTGACTTTATCAGTTCTCATATGTCCAATAGCAGTCTTAGTCATGCAGATGACTCCCAAATCTATATATCCAGTTATACACACATACATGCATATATGTATGTATATACATACATATGTATGTATATACATATATGTACACATATACATACATATATACACACATATATATATGTTACATATAATATGTCTCTCTAGAACTCCAGGTATACCTTAGTTAATGGACAAGTAATAAGTGAGTGCTCTAGTGCTTATCAATTATTTATAACTTGTGTCATATAGTTATCTTAAACTCAATATATCGAAAATAGAACTTTATATTTCTCCCCAAGTACCCAAATTTATTCAGTAGAATACCCAATAGAGTGTAAACTTCATGAAGGCATCGACCTTTTTGGCTTTTGTCTATGTATTCTCAGCACATAACAAATGGTAGACATGCAATGATTCCTCATTGAATGATTATTAATTGTAATAATAACTATGTAGAATCTTTTTTTCATAATGCTATATACATATACATATACATACATATATATATATATACATACATACATACATACATATAATCCACTTATATCATTACAACAGCTTTGATCTAAGGTATCATCTCCATTTCTGAAATGAGAAAACTGAAATTGACAGAAACCAAGTAAATTGTCCAAAATCAGACATTTTCCCTCTTTTTATCTCCCCTTTCCCCTTTTTCTGACGCTATTCCCTTTCCATTTCTGTAAAGGTCTAGAATTGAACAAATGCACTTGGATAATGGAGCACGTGAGACTAATTGCCAATTGGACAATTCTCTATTAACATGTTTGAAGGATGACCCTGCCCAACTATTCAGTGCTGGCTGGATTGGTGGGTGTGGACAAAGGAAGGGAAGTGACATGAGTGGGTAGAATAGGGAAGGAAATTGAAGCATTCTCCTGGGGGTGGAGAGAGAGGAAGGAGGTGTGGAGACTGCTACATCTAATCCCCTGACCACCACTGCAAAAGACCAAGAATAAAGACTTTTGATTATCCTGACTCTGGCTGATTTCTGGGAAGACAGAGTTCCAGCATATTTCTACTTCCCTTTTTTATGTTATATAAGTAAAATCAAATTATATATGTACTCATTATGTATAACCACAACAGAAATACAATTCTCAAGAGTTTTTTTTTTTTTTTTACCTTTTTCTGCTTCTCTTGAGTCCTATGGTTGGAGATATATTTTTTGGTTTAGATCTGGTTTTTTCCTTAGAAACAAATGGAATTCATCTGTTTCATTAGATGATCATCTTCTTCCATGGAAGAAAATGCTCAGTTTAGCTGGGTAGTTTATTCTTGTCTGCATTCCAAGTTCTTTTGCCTTTCAGAATGTCAGATTCCAGTCCCTTTGATCCTTTAATGTGGAAGCAGCCAGATTTTGAGTGATTCTTATTGTGGCACCTCGATATTTGAATTGTTTTTTTCTGGCTGCTTGTAATATTTTTTCCTTAGTTTAATAGTTCTGAAATTTAGCCACAATATTCCTTGGAGTTTTTATTTTAGGGCCTTTTTTTCAGAAGGTGTTTGATGAATTCTTTCAATGCCTATTTTACCTTCTGATTCTATTACATCTGGGCAATTCTCTTTAATGATTTCCTGTTAAATAGTATCTAAGCTCTTTTTTATCATAATTTTCAGGAAATCCAATGATCCTCAATTATCTCTCCTAAATCTATTTTCCAGGTCTGTTGTTTTTCCAAGTAGATATTTAACATTTTTCTAGTTTTTTTATTTTTATTTTTTGGTTTTGTTTGACTGATTCTTGATGTTTCAATGAATCATTCATTTCTATTTGTTCAGTTCTGATTTTTAATGAGTTATTTTCTTCTTTAGCTTTTTTTTACTTCTTTTTGTATATGCCCAATTGAGTTTTTAAATGAGTTGTTTTGCTCTATGGAATTTTTTTTCCATTTCACTAATTATTATTATTATTTTTTCTTAGTGAGTTATTTTCTTTTTCCAATTCACAAATTTTAATTTCTTGGGAATTATCTTTTCTAATTCACAAATTCTGTTTCCCTGCACTTCCTGGGAGTTCTTTATTTTTTCCATTTCACATTTCAGGAAGTTGTTACTCATTTGCATAGTTTCTCTTTTTTTTCCCCATTTTTCTTCTAGTTCTCTTTTAAGATTTTTTTTTATAGTTTCTTCAAGGAGAGCCTTTTGTGTTGGGGACCAGGTTATATTCCCCTTTGGGGTATTGTCTGGAGACTGTCTGCTATTAGTCTCTTCAAGGTTGAAAACCTGCTCTCTTTCTGTATAGAAGTTATCGATTATCCTTTTGATTTTTTTGGTCATTTTTTTTAAAAGCCTTTAGGATCTACCTTCAGGCCAAGGAGGTTACCAGCTTCCTCTGTAGAGCAGGGATAGGTCTATGGACAGTAGCTGTCCTGTCAATGAGTTGCAAAGAGCGGCCGAGCTACAGGAGTGCTCTGGGAGAAGCTCTTCATTGGAAGTGACTAGGCCTGGGTATCATGGGCTAAGCTGTGGAAGTGCCCTGTGAGGAGCCCCCACTGTGAGGATTATCTACTGCCTTGGGGCTAGAGGCTGAGCAGCAAAAGTATCACTGCCTCCTCCCCCAAAGCCCACTTTAGGTATTAACAGTTGCCCAGCAAACCACATGGCACCATTAGTGTCTTGTCTGGGGAGCATAGTGGACCACTGCACCAGGCCAAGACCCCCACTGTGCAGATTAGAGGCTGCCCCAGGCTATGCCCCCTGCCATGAAGATTTGTGACTGTCCTCTCCCCCCCATGAAAGCCCCTAGCTGCAGAATGCCACTGCAGAGCTGTGTTATGGTCTGCGCTGAGTCATTTCCGGTCCTGGGTGGGCACAGCCACATTCTGTTAGGCTCTGACATCCTTCAGAGTATCCTCTATCCTAGGATCTAATTATTCTGCTGGTTCACTACTCTACAACCAAAGCAAAGCAGTTGGCCTATGGTAGAGAGCTCTCTTCCAACCACAGAAGCTGCCCCCCTCCCAGTTAGCTCCAAAGGCTAGTCTCTCATTCTATTCCTGCCTGCACTGGTGTTTTCCCTCCACTCAGGACAAACCTTTTTTTGTGATCTTCCAAGTTATCATCAGCTGGGGAGTTGTTACACTTCCAATCTTTGTGAATTTCACCAGTCAGCACTATTTTTGAGGCTGAATTTAATAATTGGTAATGAGGGTATGAGAGAGGCTCAGAAAATCAGTGTGCCTTGTCTGCCATCTTGGCTCCCCCAGAATCAGATGGTTAATAAGTGTTGGAAGTGGGAATTAAACTTTTGTCTTCCTGACTTCAATGTTATTAGTATCCACTATACAATGCTGACTCTCAATAATAACAATGAACAAAAACAGAAAGTTGAGTATAGGTTACAAAGAAGGAAAGATGCAACTGGGGACCATTTTCTTTTATAAAATCCCTTTCTATCACCTTGAAATCTATAACTTAGTGTCATAAATTTTTATAATTTTAACTCAACTTAATATTAATTTGTATTTCTTGCTCATATAGACATAACATAGTGGACATTTTATCCTGGCAGCAGATAAAGATCAATATAAAATATAGACCTGGTGTCCACTCAGCCTCTTTCTGTAGGGATAAGAAACTGGGAAGTATCTCAGTTATTTACAAAATAGATAAACAGCCAGATTGAATTCAATCAGAATTCTTTATCACTGCTTATCTCTACCATTCTAAGTAGACAACTTTATAATAACAATTATAATTGCTAGCATTTAATAAGGAAGGTAGGTGACATAGAAAGAAGAGTGCCAGATCTGGTATCAGAAAGACTCATCTTCATGAGTTCAAATCTGGCCTCAAATACTTGCTAGCTGTGAGAAGTCACTTTATTTTGTTCCTTCATCTGTAAAATGAGTTGGAGAAGAAAATGGCCCATCACTCAGTATTTTTGTCAAGAAAATCCCAAATGGGATCATGAAGAGTCAGATTGAAAAATGACGGAACACACACACACACACACTCAGCATTTATTAGCACCTATTACATTCCTGGAATTGTGCTAAATACTTTACAAATATTATCTTGTTGTTTTTTCACAATAACTGCAATTTATAATATTATTTTCCCTTAATTTATGCATGAAGAAATTAAGGCAAAGAGAGGTTTGTATGTACCTGAGCTTATATGTACCACATCTTCCTTACTCAATACCTAACACTTTATCTAGTGCATCACCTAGTTGCTACCTTACTTAAATATAGTCAATCCTCAACATTCATGAGTTTAACTGTCCTGACTTCAAGCATTTTCATGATTTTATTAGAAAATTCATTTTTTGTGTTGGCAATTGTATACATTTAAGAGCTATGTGCTGTAGAGAAAAAATGTACTAGGCAGGAAAGTTTTCAAAGAAGCTGGTATCCTACTAGATACTTCACTGGTCTTATTCATTCTATGGTACCAAAGACCTTACTGGATATTCATTGCATATTTTCAGTGCCTTTAAAATTAAAATTTAAGTTTTGTGGTGCAATTATGTCCACAAAAGTACAGAGTAGGTCCTTTGAGTTCTAAGACCAAATTTGCAAGTCAGTGATTCAGCTTGGCGAGAAAATTAAGGTGTTAAAAACAAAACAAAACAAACAAACAAACAAACAAAAAAAACTTCCTGATGAAATGTCTGTAGCAACTTTTGGCCAGAAGTTTAGTGTTAATAAATCAATGAATTGCATCCACATAAAGAAGGAAAGTATTTATAGTGCCATAGATTTTATATGCTATGAAAAGTGAATGTCATCTGAAATCAATGTGGTTTTTTTCCATTGAAGAATTAACACAAAAGGTTAAAGAATTCTAAGAAATTACTAGTGAGAAAATGTTTTGTATATTATTAACTTTACTTTGTATAGTGCATTTGATAAGTTATTTCATGGTTACTGTGTTAGGAAAAGTGCATTTTATCAGAATAAATTTTTTAAAATAAGGAATTACATGCAAAAAGTATAATTTCAGAAATCTTTAGCAAAAGATTACTAATTTTTTTGGTGCTTGCATATTTAATTTCCTATTTCCCATGGGTTCAATGCATCAACATTCACATTTTTTACTTTTGAGCTTTTTTCTAGGAACATTACTGCCCATGAAGTTGATTATTGACTGTATTATGTTTAAGCTGCTGCTCCTCAAAGACCTTTCTAATTTTCTTACCATAGTATATGATGCTTCATAACCTTTTTGTCATTTTTTTTCTTGATAGTTACCAGTACCAGGGACAGAGAATAGCTAATAAATATCTATTCTTTCATGTTGTAACTATTAACTCTAGTACTTTTATATCAATTCTTGATTATCCAAATATAAGCTATCAACTGTGTACTAAATTTTTTGTGTTAAGTTTTTAATTCTCGGTGGCTTTCCCTTGATGTCTAGCAGGCCCCAAAGTTTTCCAATCTGTGATTCTTTAGAGAATGCCAAACTATTTTTAACAGTAACAATGCAAACTAGTATGTAGTATGTAATGTAACTATGAACTGCATTTTTCTTCTATTTATGAGATTTTTGACTCAATAAAATTCTCTTGAAAAACTGAAACTTTTTCTGTTTAGTTATTTCATCAATTAACCAAAAAATATTTCTCAAGTGTCTACTATGTACCAAACATTGTATCAGAAGTTATGAAGGCAGAATTTAAAACAATTCTTGCTCTCTAAAATTTGGTTGCTGACAGCAAAGGAAACAACATTTACATATTTAGGAGAATGACAAGAATACTTGTTATTTTATGGAACTTCCTTATGAGAAAGTTCTCTCCAACACTGTAGGTCAGTACATTCTCTGCAATTTGTAATCTTATGGTTGTTTAAAGTTTAATCCCTAAGTAGAAGTTATAATAGTTTCCTGGGGTAATGAAGCCAGTAGGGGTCAGAGGTAGTACCTGAATATATATAGTTCTGGTTCTAAGACCTACTCACTATTCCCTATGCTTTTCAGCCTCTAATACATAAATAAATATGTATAAAATACATGCAAAATAATTTGTAAGGGGAATAAATTATCAATGAGAAGATTCAAGAAGAGTATAGCTTCATGTAGAAAGCTATATTTGAGTTGAGATCTAAAGGAAATTAGGATTTGTAAAAGTTGGAAGGGGGGGAGTGTAGGTGTAGACATAGGAGGCAACCTGTGAGTATTTGAAGGAAGACAGGATGAAATGCCATGTGTGAAGAATAATAGAGTAGATTTGATTGGATTAAAGCATGCATGAAGGGAGTGATAAATGTGTGTGTATGTTTATATATGTACTATATCTGTATTATGTATACATATTTATAATATAGGTTATATATTTACATGGTATTCAAAAATCTTTCTGAAGCTTTTTTCTGATGTACACAAAGACTTTATGAACACCCTATTCTAATCAATCAATATTTATTTAGTTCTTTTTGATACGCCATAAGGAAGTTCTATGAAATAACAAGAACAGATCTTATTGTCTCTTACATATATAAATGTTGTCTACATTCCACCAAAAAGCTGAAAGGTAGGTTGGAGTCAAGTGTGAAAGGCTTTAAATAATAAATAAGTTTGATTTTGATCTGAGAAGCATTAGGGAGCCATTTGAGTTTATAGAGCAGGGGACTAACATGGTCAGAACAATGTTATTTTTATCACATTAGTATCCCTGAGTAAGAAATACCAGAGAGGAGAGACTTGAAGCAGTCACAAACATATAAGAATAAAGTTATTTCTCTATAGGGTGAGTCAGCATGGTATTTAGCTGCGGCTCCTAATGTTTTTCATTGTAATGAATTCTTTGATGGTCTGGTGAAACCCATGGACCTCTTCTCAGAAAAGTGTTTTTATATGAAGTAAAATACATAAGATAACAAAGTAAATCAATTAGATTGAATACACTCATGAAAATATTTTTAAAAAATAAATTTTAAAAATCCTGGGTTTATAACCTTTGGATCTGTGGGCTGGGGATTCTGGATTAAATTCTTGCCTGAGACAAACATTGTCTGTGAAACTCTGGATAAGTGGGACCTGGAACAACTACTTCAATCTCCTTAGGACTCAGTTGCCTCTTCTGTAAAATGAGAGGGGTTGGTACTACAGTTCTATATATATGATCCCAAGTCACTGAACCTTTAATTGCTTCCAGGCAACCCTATAAACTAAAAGTTTCTAAAGAGAATTTCAAGTCTGCATTGGTGGAGGGAGTTTACATACTAGATAGTCCTGTGAACTCAAAATCCTCCCTTCTCCCCTCATAAAATGGTGAAACTTTAAGGCTGACTATGAGAACTTCAATTTATTATTTATTCTTTAGGGACGTTGATGAATATTTAAGCTCAGCTTTCCAAAAACAATTTTTGTTTTGAGCATAATCTGCAAAAGCATAATACATATGATCCTTAATTACTATACTTGCTTAGTAGATTGTTAGTACTCTAAAAAAGTTGAATAACATGAGAGATTATGTCCCTATAAATTAGCTTATCTCTATATATAGTTTGTATATATTTTCAAAGTATGAAAACATATCATTTGGACTTTTGATATTTCTTCAGAATGCATTGAGCAGAATTTTACAAATAAGTACAATTGAAAACATACCCATCTGATTTAAGGCTTTTTAAAACAATAGCTTTTTACTTTCAAAACACATGCAAAGATAGTCCTCAACATCCACCCATGCAAAAACCTGTGCCCCAAACTCCTATCCACCTCTCCCCACCCCAAGACAGCAAACAATCCAATATATTTCAAATATGTGCAATTCTTCTACACCCCCCATATCCATCATGTTGCACAAGAAAAAACAGACCAAAAAGGAAAAAAATGAGAAAGAAAAAAAGCATACAAACAACATCAAAAAGGTGAAAACACTATGCTATGATTCACATTCTGTTCCCAAGTCTTCTTCCTGGATGCAGATGGCTTTCCCCACCACAAATCTACTGGAATTGGCCGGAATCACCTCATTGCTAAAAGAGCCATGTCCATCAAAGCTGATCACTACACACTGATTTAAAATCTATAAACATTTTGGAGACTAGTTCAACTTCTTCCCATTTCTCCTCCTCTTCTCCACAAATAGTCTATATCTAGATGTTTTGGTATAAGGAGATCTGTCCAGAACAGCTAGATATATAGAGGAGAGACTGAAGCACTGAAGTGAAACTATAGCAGAAAGGCTATTTCATTTGAGAAGAAAATAATCCTGCTAATAGAGTGACGGGTAAAAAGAATTGCCTTAGAGTTAAAAAGAGAGGGATATCTGGGCTTCAGTCGTCTATTCCTTTGACACACACTAGCTTTGTGACCTTGGAGGAGCCATCTAATCTTGCATTGTTCCCAAGCAACTCTCTGAGCCTAAAAGTACCAGAGGAGCTGGCAATCTGCATTGAGAAGGACATTTCCTTAATGGGAGTTCTGTGCAGCCATCAAATGTGTAGCCTAGACCAAAAATCAAACTAAACCAAAAAAACTACATAGTTATGAAGGCTAGAGGTATCAATCCCAAAGAGAAAAGTGGTGTAATTATTGATGAGAAGTCAAAAATTTGGAGCTATCTGGGTGGATATTGGTCTCTGAGGTGCTTAGGGGCTAAATAAGAAGAAGCTTTTTGATTATCTGTAAATTTATGGATGCAGAGAGAAAATTAAAGAGATCTGGAAGGGGGGAATCAGGAAGACTGGCTTGAGATTGTTGGTTCAGCAAAGGGGTGTTTAGGCATAGTACTTAAAATATTTAAAAGTATGGGAATTTAGAGGGCTATGTACAGAGGTTATGATATTCAATTGGCTTCAGGTAACTGTTTGAAGAATACCTAACTTGAAGACAAATCAAGTACATCTGAACTCTAATGACCCTTTGGCCTTGTCATGCACACGCTTATTATACTTTTAGGATTTCTTGGCCTTGCCATCAACGTTAAAGTCAAATGTTTCTTTATGGCATATCTCTCCTAATTAGAGCATCAACTCCTTAAGAGCAAAGATCATCTCAAATTTCCTATTAGTATTCTAGGCATGTAACATGTTGCTCAGCACATAGTTGTTCTCTTTATTTTAAAGAAGACCAGTGATATCCTGGGTGATACATTGGATTTAAGTAAGATAGAGTTGTACGAAGTCATGAGTCTCACTTGCTCTTCCAGAGTCATCAGTGTCCAATGGCAGGTAAAATTGGAATGCAGTGGATGACCTTTGATATCTGAACCTCTCAGCCATTTTCAATTGCTTTTATGGGCATTGGAACAAATTGTTTTCATTTATGCATTGGGAGAAGTTTTTGCTCTTGGGGTAGATAGCTTTCAGTTTAACTGACTAAGAGACTTGAGGTCTATTTACCCTCAAAGCATTTTAGCCTGTCTTCTAAGATGGTTTTACTGAGGTATGGCTGCTGTACATTCTACAGCTTCTTGGAGCCACAGGTGAGAGTGGAGTGATGTTGATACCAAAGATGGAGAAGTAGTTCTCATATCAGAAGTGCTGGTCTGCCCTGAACATCCCATATAGGCACATATTTATTGTGTAATAAATGCTCTTTTTTAATTCTTAGGAATTAAGAGAAAGAGAGAGAAAACTCAGGTCTGGGGATAGAGGCAGAGCTAAAAGCAAAAAGGGACAGGGATACTATAGGTCAGGTCTGAAGTCTCTTTGAGAGAGCCTGCTGACTTCAAAAGTTAGAAGAGAGACTGTTAGTGCTCTAAATTAGTTGAGTAACATGAGAGATTGTGTCCTTATAAATTACCATATATGTATATATATTATACTTTCAAAGTATCAAAACATATCATTTATACTTTGATATTTCTTCACACTAGAGCAAAAATAGTCATATACTTGAATGGACTTTGCATGTGCAATAAAAATAGTGGGGAAAAGATACGGCTTGAGAACAAAGAGAGGGAAAGAATGGCTGTGAATTTTTTGGACTCTTTCTGTGGAGAAGAAACACATTCCTTTCTCCAATCTGCTTGGAGGTTCCAGATTATAGTAGTAGAAAATTACCTGAACCAGCTTGTCATACAAACACTTTTGGGGTTGCCTTCTGTTTGGGGGCTTTACAAGAGGTGTCTGTTTCATTTTAGAGACTTTCAGTTTCCCTTATCAATCATATTAGGTGGACAGGCAAGTGAGAAAATAATGTTAGGAATTCTGAAAACTCTCAAGTGTCACATAGTAATGATGATGATGATGATGATCATGATCATGATCATGATCATGGTGATGATCATATATTAGTTCCATTGTGGAGTTGAGCCAAATAAATCACTTAGAGTTCAAGTAATTTTTTTTCAAAATTTCATATAACAGAATTGGCGTTGGAATATTCTCCCCATATGGTTCAGTTCAGACATACTCAAAGGAATCATATTTTGTTCTGGAGCTGTCCTGGATAACTGTTTCCAGAATGGAAATAGTCTATATTTGGTACAATCTTGCTAGAAGACATTGAAGGGCAGCCAAGAGCAAGGGCCAGGTGGGTGGCAGTCAATGCTGGGCTTGGTTGAGTCTGTCTAGGGCCATTTTGGAAGTGTGGGTAGGAGTTCTGATAAGGACAACTAAGTGGTGCAGTGGATAGCATGTTGGACTTAAAGTCTGGAATATTTGGGCATGAATTCTAGCTCAGACACTTAGTAGTTATCTGATCCTCATCACTTCATTTTTCTCAGTTTCATGTTTCTCATCAGCAAAATGGGAATAATAATAGCACCTACCTTCCATGGTTGTTGTGAAGATCAAATGAGATAATATATGGAGGGCTATATAAATGACAGCTATGATGATGATAATGACTGATGATGATGATGATGACTGATGATGATATTGTCCCCAAGAGCCAAAGAATGGAATAGATAGATAACCTAAAGGGACAAAGCAAGAATTTAAACTATTTGGAGATATTGGGCAGGAGCTGGCTAGAAATACTATTGAGTGTCTTATTTTGTCTTGCCTATAGTCTTTTTTCTACTATGCCATCATTTATAATAATGCCAAAGTAGTCTTACTAATATACAAGTCATTTCTCTGATCACAAACCTTCAGAAGTAGTTTCTCATGACCTACCAATAAAATACAAAGTGTTTAGGTTGACATTAAAAGATTTTATATGATCTCCAAACTACATTTTTGTTTTATTTTTCTCTATTCTCCTTCATATAATCATAATATAATCATATTGAACCACCCCATGGTTCTTCCAATTTTATTCTGTACCTTTTTTTGGCTCCATATATTTGAACACCCAGTACTCCAGATCTTCATCTGCATTTCTTTCCATTTAAACCCATCACTTCCTTCAAGGCCCAGCTTATGTGAAAATCTCTATAAAACCTTCCCTGAACCCTCTAAATAGAAATGACACCTACTATGTAAAAATCTCATGCCATTTTCCCATGTTCCTCAAAGTATTTTGCCTAGATTTCTCTTTTGCCCTTATCTTTTTATGTATATTATAATCATGAGTACATATCTTTCTCCATTTTAGATAATATGCTCTTTGGGATTACTGCTTTTGAATTCCTCACACTCAATATAATGCTTTGAATATAATGGGTGTTAATAGCAATCAGTCAATAATATTAAGTTCATACTATGCATCAGGCACAACTAAGTGCTGGGGACATAAAAAAGTGGCAAAAGACAGTCCTTGTCCTCAAGGAACTTACAGTCTAATGGGGGAAATAACATGCAAACAAGCATATACAGAGCAAGATATATGCAGAATAAGCAAGGGATGATTAACACAGAAAGACACCAGAATTAAGAGGGGTTGAGTAATTTGTTCAAAAATTTGAATATCATAATTTAATTTTGCATTATGTGAATTTGTGTCCATATCTCTTCCTTTATTTAGTCAACCAAATAATAAGCATTTATTAAGGGCATTCTAGATTATTTGGAGAGTGTAAGCTACTAAAATACTACTAAAGTCATAGGAGAAAGATTGTGTCATTTTTTATCTTTGTATTCCCAATACATTCAGCAGCATGCTGTACATAGCAAGTGCTTCATAATTGCTTGAGCTGGATTGAATTAGCTTAAAAAGCCCAAGATCAATGACAGGAAGAGAAGGGTAGAAAATTAGTGTTAGTGATAGATAATATCAGCTGAGGTCTAAGTTCCAACCAAGAGTGAGCATGGTCAATATTCTTCTCATGTTATAGAGGGGAAATTATCCATGATAAATTACATACACACTACATATAATCAAAGTGAGTGGCTAAATGATTGTGCCTCTAATACCTAGAATCTGGGGAATGTCTCATTGATTCTTTCATTACCCATGCTCTATAAATGCTGGATCAGTAATGTTATCTGCCATTCTCTTTCTCCTTATCTTTCCTTGTCTAGTTGTTCTATCCTGGGATCACTAGGGTGCATGTCAGGAAAATCCTCCCCCCCCCCATTGTCTGTGCTTTCTGCTGCAATGATGTTATACCTGACAGGAAAAAAATGTTATTCCTGACAGAACAACTACACAGAGCATCCTGGAACAGATTTTCCCTCTTCCCTCTCTTTACCCAAATCATTGGAAAATGCTTTCAGTTTATGTTCCTGATGTCCACCCGTTAGATAAAGACATGTCAATTTCTAATGTCAATTTCTGTAGGAGGTAGGTTTTTTTTCCTCCTTTGTCAGATAATACTTTTGGTTTTCCAGAGTGCTTTGCTAACGTGCAGATCTGAACAGGCACATACTCTTGAGTCTGAAGGAGGAAGGGAAAGGTTCAGGTAGTGGGTGTCATGTTGAGATTAGGGCTGCTAGAGCAGTGCAGGCTGATGGGGGCTAGAATTGCAGTGTGTCTAGACTGAAGAAACTTGACAGATAATTCAAGTAAATGGGAACAGATTGGTATGATGGGTAAAGGCAAGTAAGATATAAATTTTGAGACAGACAGTGAAAGAATCAATCAGAGCTAAACAGCAGAGATCAGAAATTTAGATTAAGAGACTAGAAAAGGCATGCACTGGGGGCCCAGCAACATGGTTTCATGCTAACCAACCAGTCAGTCAATAAACATTTATTGAGTTTCCACTAGGTATATTCACTGTTCTGAGTTCTGAGAACACAAAAAAGAGGCAAAAAGCAAACCTTGTCCTCAAAGAGCTCACAATCTAATGGAATAAAGATAAAGGAAGTCAGGCTGTTGATTCTGAGCAAAGGATTCTGAGTAAGAAGGATCAGCACAAAGCAAAAAGCAAGATCTTTTGGCCTTCAGATTTTCTTATCAGGCTTAAAATTGATCTCAGAATCTGAAACACCCCATGATCACACATGAGAGCAAGTAGATACACTTGGCTAGAATAGAGAAGTAGTAGCCAATGGAATCATACAATTTGTAATTGATCCTGCTGAAAACAGAAAACAAATCTGCTGCTAGATAATCAATAAGCCATTTACAGAACACTTATCTTCCTACCACTACAACAGCTGCTATAAAAGATACAGGAGAAAAAAAAGCAAGACAATATCCCTGTCCTTAAGAGGCTTACCATCATATCAGTTTGAGGAGACTGATATACTTGTGAATCAATTAGAAAAACAATCAATTACTTCATTATGTGACAAAATAAGTGCAACAGAAATCTGGAGAAGCTTTGCAACAAAATGATTATTTGCTTTAGGCAAAACAACACTGCATCTATGATCAAATTTGCCTGCAGAAATAATATCTACTGAACCAAATTCATTTTAATGCACAAACATTAAGTGCTTACTTACATATGAGAGTGGAGCAGTATGGTATAATGAACAGTGAACCAACCTTTGGATCTCTCCACTGACTCCTACTGGTTATGTGATCCTGGGAAAAATACTTAACCCTTTAGCCCTCCCAGGCAACTCACTAATACTGTAATTTGCAGAAGAGCTGCAGATCTGCATTGGTAAAGACTTTTTTGAAGATCTCTATACTAATTACAGAGGCTTTTGGTGACACAGTGTTTACAATACTGGGCCTGGTGTCAGGAAGATCTGAGTTCAAATCCTGCTTCAGACGCTAGCTGAGTGATCTTGAACAAGTGTCTTTAATTCCTGTTTGCCTTAGTTTCCTAATCTGTAAAATAGGGATAATATTAGCATCTTCCTTCCAGGATTGTTGTGAGAATCAAATGAGATAACGTCTGTCAATTCACTTGGTAGTGCCTGGCACAAAATAGATGCTACAAAATGTTTATTCCTTTTCCCAATGAAATCATAGGACTGGACTATCTCCCTGCAATAATCTTTTTTCCCCTCTTTCTCCTCCTTCCCCCTCCTCCTGGCTCCAAAGTACAAGACACAAGTCAAGAACTATGGAAAAAGAAGGCAAAAAATGAAATAGTCTCTGTACTCAAGGGGCTTACATTTTATAAGAAAAAAAACCAAGAAATTTGTGTCTTTCTTCTTACAGCCATATTTTCTATAACAATAGAGGAAATAAATCAACTCTGTGAGTATACGGGATTGACATCTCTGAATCCTAAAACTCAAGTCTTCTTAAGTAAACCTTAAGAATGGAAAGGATGCTAAGCTGGGAACCAGAAGATCTGTGTTCTAACCAGTTAGGCAGTCAATAAACCTCTACTAAAAAATACCTACTATGTGCCTGACATAGGCTAGATGCTATGCATAAAAAGAAAGGTTAAAAAACAAAACAAAAACATGCTCAGTTTCTTGTTTTCAAGGAACTCCCAGGCTAATGGAAGAGACATTATGTAAACATGTGAATGATACTGAGGTCCCTTCTTACTCAAAAAGTTTCTTAATTTACAAAAATCTCTAAGAATATATATGGTCCCAATTTTAATGTAGTTTAGGTATATTATTCTCTAATGACAATGTACTTCATGTACTTCATGTAGCATTCTCTAAAGATAATGCACTTCATTTCTTGAGAAAGTCATAGCATTCTCCCCCTTCCCCTAGCTGGTTCAAAATGATTTCCATTTAAATAACCAGCTATTCTGACTAATTGGTGTTCTTTTCTATGATATTATTCTCTACAATAAGGGAGATTGTAGGCTATCCATGCTTGTCTGTCCTTGGTGGCTCTTGTTTAATGACTATTTAAAAGTTCCCATGTATGACCTCAAAAGTGACCTAAGTTCCATTTCCATTTTTGTCTTTAGAATTAGAAAGGAACCTCTGCTCCTAATTTCAAAAGGACTACTTTAGGTGATATGAAGATGAATTTTTCTCAGAGCCTCCCCAAAAGAGCAAATCTCTATCAGAGAGAGAAGCTCCATGAAATGCTGGAGCTTCCTTCCCAATTATGCATCTTGAGCATTCATTTTGCTTCTAGGTGGGCACAGAAACATTATCCCAGGTCCCTTTTCCCAGCTGGAACAGATGAGGAAGTCTAAACAATGAGCTAACCTAGCTAACAATAGCAAGTATGGCAGAGTTGATCTAACATTCTCATCCAGTTTTTCCTGGCATGGAGATAAACTGTCTTTATAGATCACATTGATTTCCAATTTGCTTTTGGTAAAAAATAACATCTGTGTCTCAGTGTTAAGGTCCACTTTGGTAGGTGCTAAAATCTAGAGTACAAAATGATAACCCCATATTTCACTTCACCAAAGTTTTGATTGAAGAAACCTTATGAGTAGTAGTCAATTCAGAGGCTTGAGAAATGTATTTGCAAGCTCTAACCAAAATGATGGACCAGGAATTTTTAAAAACAAAACAAACAAAAATCAATTAGTATCTGACATAAATGCAACCTCCCTAATGCATTTGCCTTTCATCTCTCTGAGTTTAGGATGTTTTGTTCTAAAACACACACATATACACACACACATACACACACACACACAAACAACAACAACAACAACAACAACAACAACAACAACAACAACAACAACAACAAAATCAAAACAAAAAGCTAGACCTTTGACTTCCTTGGTATAAGGAACTTCTAAAGAAAGAATTCTTCACCAATATGCTGAAACTTATAAACTTAGAGAGTTCCTTGGGACACAGAATAGTTAAATGACTTGTCCAGGGCCACACAGGCAGTATTTCTCAGGCAATTCCCAGCTTGTGCTTCATAATCTGAGGGCCAGTTTTCCCTCCATTATGCCATAATGAAAACACTGCTTCCTCTCTATTGTATTTACATTCTTTGAATTGATTTAAGGAATAAATAATAACTTTGAAATCCCTAGACATTATTTTTGCTTTTCATAAACGGGAAAAGGAGATTTAAGCAGAGATCAGTTTCTACAGCAGGTTTTGTAATTTTCTTTTTCCATTTACTAGGGAAATGCAAGAGCATTTGTATCTGAAAATCCACAAAATGATGAAGTTAAATTAACTTTGAAGGAATGGGGGAAGGGAACTATTGAAAAGACTTCCTTAGAGTTTTTACTTAAATTGGTTTACTTGTCTCTAACTTAATGCTTGCTGGAATGACCCACAAGTCAATTCTTCTCCCTGCTTTCCCAAGCTCAGTCTTTCTAATGAATTGGGAAGAGACACAGACTTCCCAGCATCTGAGAGATTTGGTTTATTCCTTTTGATTTTCCTTTCACCAGTCATGATCCTGGAACTACATGGTATGGTAGGCAGGAATAGCTAGTATTTGCAGTGGGGTGAAAACCTCTCAATTGCTAAGTCCCTTTACTTTAGGCAGACACACAGTATGAAAGGTACATAACAGCAGTGTTTCTTATCTTTATGAGGAAGAGACTTTCAGATGAGATTTGATTTTCAAAAATAATTCTTGGGATTGTTTTTTATGCCTAAACTCTGGATAACTAGCACTGCAAACCCAAACGAGTGTCTCTCCAAGCAACCAATTAGAGTAACCCCCAATCAAAGGCAGAACAAACTAGTACATTTTCAGACTCTGTTCTTTAATGACAGAAAACTTGATTAATAGCTGTGTCCTTGTCTGGTTTTACAATTAATATGATTGAGTAGGATTTATCATCATTATTATCATCATTATCATCATCACCATCATTATTATTATTATTATTTTTTCAGAAACCCAGTTCAGCCATTGTTACTTCTGCAGTTAATTTCTGGAAAAAAGAAGGTGAAATATATAAATCTAAATCAAAATATCTTCTCACAGCTTGTCAGGGGAAAAATGTTTCCCCTGTTGTGTACAATTACAAATGTCCTTGGCTGTGACAGAAGTATGAACAATAACCTGAGACAATATTTTTTTTACAGAGAGCAATGATAAACCTCCCTACCTGATGCTCCATTCAGATTGGAGAGTTCTTTCTTCATCCCTGCTAACTGTGATTTGTCAGCAATAGTTAGGCAACCCTGTACTCTTTCTGTACTCTGCCAAACAAGAAAGAAAAAAAAAACAACAACACAAAGCCTTGACATCTATATTTAAGGATTGCGCTCTGCAGAAGCAGCGGAGCTTCTGATTCTAATTACTACGCCTGGGATGACTACAAGGTGGAAAATAGCATACTGCTTGGCTGCAGCTCACCAAAGTAGCACACCGGGAGTACATTTCTATGGTTGGGATCCCTTTCCCACAATCTCTACTGCAGGGCAAATTCTTCTGGCGTGCATGGCTGCATTCTAATTAGCTTTATACATTGGGGGGGGGGGGATATCGTCATTTTAAAAGGGGAAAGTATTACTCTTATTCTTGGGATTGGGAGAAGAAAAGCTGGCAGAGTTTCCGAAAGAGCCCTTTCCTCCCGAGAATGGCACAGACGGAGGGAGCGAGTGGCAACCGACTTAATCATTCTCAGGGAAAGGTGGTGAGTGGTGCTGCAAAAGGGAAATTCACTGGCGTGGGGGAAGGTAGCGACGAGCTGGCAGAAAATCAAAGTTTAGTTTGAGGGGTTGTTCGGGGGAGGCAGGGAGAACCCTGTCCAATTCTGATGATGAGGTTAAAAATAAGCTCACTTGGTAGAGAAGGGGCTTCAGGAATGAGTGGGAGGGAGAGAGAGATGGGGCTGGATCGCATTTGGAAAATTATGCAGTACTTTCAATGATCCTGAGCTGCTTGCTACTGCAAAAGTGCATTACTTTAACATCAGCATCTCCACAATGATGCTCACGGCTGTGAATCTCAGAAGAATTGAAATTACAAGATTCCAAGGTGAGACGAAAAGAGGTACAGTGGGAATGAGTCTTGGTTATTGTTCACTCGTATTGGATTCTTCGTGACCCCATTTGGGGTTTTCTTGGCAAAGAAACGGGAGCAATTTGTCATTTTCTTCTCCAGGGCAGTTTACAGATGAGGAAACTGCGGCAATAAGGGTTAAATGACTTGCTCAGAATCACACAGTAGTAAGTGTATGAGACCAGATTTGAAATCACGAAGCTGAATCTTCCTGACTCCAGGAACTCTATCCATTGTGTCACCTAGCTGCTCGAGGTATGAGCAGTAGGCTACATGCTGCCAAGAATGACTTGTAAATGAGCAGTGATTTAATAAAAAGAAAAAGAGGTCAGTCAGAACATATGTGGACTGAAGTAATGCACCATATCATGCATCCATTGGAATATCAAGACAGAAAACCAAAGTAGTAAAGTGTTACCTCACCCTTTTCTCTGCCTCCAGCAAAAGTATATAAAGAACAAGAGGAAACTTTTCAGGCCATTTGGTAGAACCTCCAGGTAGGGTTTATGGGAAAGCATAGACAAGAAATCTGTATATTTAAAGTTATGCTTTAAGTTATATTTAAAGTTATACTAGATTTCAGAATTCTTAATTAGATCAATGTATCACCTTCCCTTGATACCCCATTAATCCTTTCCATCTTGGTATATATATTTGGTTTTCTTTTTAGTCCTTCCTTCCTTCCTTCCTTCCTTCCTTCCTTCCTTCCTTCCTTCCTTCCTTCCTTCCTTCCTTCCTTCCTTCCTTCCTTCCTTCCTTCCTTCCTTCCTTCCTTCCTTCCTTCCATCCTCCCTTCCTTCCTTCCTCCCTTCCTTCCTTTTTTAACTTTTTTCCCCCATTCCTATCTTTTCATCTTCTTCTGCCTTTGGAGCTTCTTATTTGCCACACCTTCCTATCACAAAGCCCTAATTCCTCATTAATACAGAATGATATGGTTGGGATGGGATAGGATTCCTGTGATTAAAAAACAAAACAACAACAACAACACCAACAACAAAAAAACAAACAAAAAAAAAACAGCTAGGAAATGATTCTGAAATAGGGATATTTCTTTCTTTCTTTCTTTTTCCATACTCAGCAGCTTAGGAAGTGGAGTTATATTTATAAAGAGTAAATAGTGGTTAAAATTGGAAACCAAAAGGCATCTAGCTTCCACATTTAGGAGTTCCTTAATCCAAAGAAATGGCAGGACTGGTTCCTATCACTCATTCAATTAGAAGCTCCTTGAAGCCAAAATTATCTTTTTGCTTAAATTTCTATTCCTAATGCTCATCTAACATGGTTCTTAGTACAATAAGTGCTTAATAACTATCTGTTGTTTTATCTTGCAATATTTATATTTTCTATATTTATCTGTCTCTCTCTCTCTCTATAGATATATATGGATAGAGATATAAGTACATACATATGCATACTCTATAGAATTCATGAATATTCTTAAGGAAAGGTTAGCTAAGGCAATATCGTATGATTGATAAGTATCTTTTACACAGTCTCTGGGCTTTGAGGGCATATACATAACCCAATAATAACTTTATATCTATGGATATAGTTATTGAAGGGAACCTAAAACGAATTAAGTGATCAGAGATTGGGTGTATTTAATCAAGGAAAATTTCAAGGAGGAAGTATATTTTAAGTAGTCATGAGAAAAATTAAGGCTGTCTTTTGGGGATAAGAAAGAGATAACTGAGAGAAGTGAAGAGAAACAATTTAAGGCATATGTAAAGAAATAGATTGCTGGATATTTTCATCCTTGATGTAGGCATCTTAAAGTCTTCTTTGCTAAGGCAATAGGGGTTAAGTGACTTGCTCAGGATCACACAGCTAGAAAATCTTAAGTGTCTGAGACCAGATTTGAACTCAGGTCCTCCTGATTTCAGGGCTGGTGCTCTATCCACTGCACCACCTAGCTGCTTCAGCATCTTAAATTCAATGTGACTAAAACTGAACTCATTTTCCCCTCAATCCTTCCTCTTTTGTGAACTTTTCTGAAACTATTGAGGGTACTATCACTTCTTGCCTGGATTACTTCAACTACCTAATTGATCCTTGACCAAAGTCTTTCCCCACTCCAATTAATTTTCCACATAGTTTTCAAAGTGATTTTTGTGAACCCTATGTATGGATATACTTTCCATCTATTCTGTATTTATATAATGTGTTTTGATTTGTATGTATCATCATCAACTCTCCCATTAAGTTGTAAATTCTTTGATGGCAGACACTGCTTCCCCTTTATCTTTTATTCCCAGGATTTAGCTTTGTGCTTGAGATAAATGCTTAGCGACTGGCTGACCATCTATGAGCAACAGATATAAGGAAGTTATATAGAGGGAGAGGACATCAGGTTTACTTATGAAGAGCACTGATATGCAATCAAAAAAGAGAGCTGGACAGAGTGGGAAAAAGTTGGCTTCCTTTCTTGTATTTGTACCTTCCCAAACCCAATTTGCATTTATTTTGCAGATACTCTGCTTTTATTTATGGTTCTATATTTTGTCTTCACTATTAGAATATAGAGTCTCTTTATTTTTGGTTCTATAACTCCAGACCTTATCACAGTGCCTGATACACAGGAGGTACCTAATATTTATTGATTGATCCATCAACTGATCTGTAGTCAAAGATTTGAGGTTTCAAATCCTCACGAAGTCACATCTACTTTCTGAGTCTCAACTTGCTCATTAATAAAATGAAGAGGTTAGAGATGAGGATCCCTCAGTCTCTTTTCGGCTACATATAAGGGGCAAGGAGAAGAGAAAGAACGGGAACAAGCTTACTATATATACAGCACTGTGCTAAGCAATTTACAAATGTGCTCTCATTTGATACTCACAACAACGCTGTGAGTTCACCATTTTAATTTTTGTTGTGGTTGATATTTTTATTAATATAATTAATCATCTTACAATTGAGGAAACTGAGACAGAAGTCAAGTAATTTGTCCCAAGTCACACAGATAGTAAGATCACATTTGAATTCAGATCTTCCTAACCTTAGATCCACCTCTCTCTCCACTGGCCCATCCAGTTTTCTCTAATGAGATAGGAATCAATGTAAATTTTTATGAGTGGATTAACCTTAATTCAGTTCAAACAACATTTATTAAACATCTTTCAAAGTGCATAAAGGGATAAAAGATGAAGGTGCTTAGGCAATTTAGAAATCAATCAGTCACTCAATTAACATTTATAAAGTGTTTACTATTTGTAGAAATTATGTTAATTGCTTGGTATGCAAAGAAAGGCAAAAATATGATCCTTGCTCTCAAAGAGATCTCATTCTAATTGGGGAGACAATATGTAAAGAACTATGCATATATAAGAGTGTGTGTGTGTGTGTGACAGAGAGTTTGTAATTAGTAGAAAATAACCTCACAGGAAAAGTATGCAGAGGGACATTAAAAGGCCTCCTGTAGAAAGTAGGAATTGAACTGAGTCTTGAAGGAAGATAGGGAAGCCAGGAGGCAGAAATGAGAACATGAGATGTAAATATACAGGAGCATAAGATAAGGGCAAATTAGAAATGTAAATAAAGGTCTATATAAATATTTGAGGAGTGCAAACTTCATAGAGGGGTCAAGACCTTCTAGCACCTTTTTTTTAAAGGAAGACAATGACTTCAATGGCTGGAAATAAGAATGAAGGCCATTTCAGGCAAGCAGGACATTCAGGGGAAAGTACAGGATGAAATTACAAACAATTTAGTGGTCCAGCTTGGCAGGAACATGGAATACATTGAGGAAAATAATGTGAAAAAGGCAGATCTGAGCCCAATTGCATAGGGTCATAAACACTAGGATAAGGAATCTGTATTTTATCCTATCAACTATAACAAACTCCTAGAGAATTGCTTTATATATCGTCTTTAAAAAATATGTTGATTTTATATATGATCCCATTCTCTCTGAATCTTGTCCCAGAGCACCCTTATGAATTCCCCAGAAATTCAAGACATGGTTGTAACCATCTGCAAAGGGAGAAAATACAAAAGATGTAAATAAATTCTGTCTAGACTGTGATATGAAACTGGATGGCAACCCGTTGAGTTGGTCCATCAAAACATCTCTTGGAAACCAACTACCTATTGGATATTTCCAAATGGCTGTCTTGGAGATATATAAAATGCAATATGTCTAATGTCGAACTTATTATCTATCCGTCTAGACTCTAAAGCATCTCCTTTTCAAAACTTCCCCATTTTTGACCAAGGCATCCTCATCCTTCCCATCTCCTGGGTTTGTAAATAAATTCCTTGGATTCCTCACTCCTTCACTCCACATATTTAATAAATTTTCAGATTTTGCTGTTTCTTTATTCACAACATCATTTGTTATTCAAATCCTTCTCTACTCACACAGTTATCACTCTCACCTTATTCAGGTCCCCTTCACCTCTTACCTGGATTATTTCAAAATCCTCCTAATTAGTCTCCCCAGCTCAAATCTCTCCCTGTTCTAATTGATCCTAAAAACAAACAAACAAACAAATTCACTTAGATGTTTCTATTTTGCCTAGGCTAGAAGAGCAGCAGCCTTTTATGGGGTCACCTTTATTGTTGCTGCTGATTTTAGAAATCTTTATTTCAGATGTGGACTGGTTTGCCCAGACAACCTGGTAACTCCCTCACTCCTTGAATCCTTGGGACTCAACAGTATTCGTGCTGGCTCACACATCCCTGAGATAGGTTTTAACCCTCCTATAGTTCAGAACTCCCCAAATCAAGCAATTCATCAGCCCCAGCTTCTCTTTTAGCTGCTGGTATTATAGGCATGCATCACCATGCTAGCCATTCTAGTCCATCTTATACACTGCTGCCAAAGTAATTTTCCTTAAGGACAGATCTGACCATGTGACTCATGCACTCAATCAACACCTCTGGTTTCCTGTTGCTCCTAAAATTAAAAAACAACAACAACAACAACAACAACAACAACAAAACAACTCTGCAGTTTAGCTTTTGAAGCCTTGTACAACTGGGTCTCAACCTAATTTTCTAGCTCATTGGATGTTACTCTTATACCCATATTCTAGGATCCAAACAAACAAGCCTCTTCTCTTACTTTAACTTGTTGCTCATACATCATGTTCTTTATGAAGTTTTTCCTGCTCTCTCCCACCAACTTCTAATGCTTTTCCATACCTACTGCCTTTCATTTAACTACCTTGTTTATGTTTCTGTTTGTTCACATTGCATTTATACTGTAAATATTTTTATTTGAACTTTTAATATCTCTTATTAGAACTTAAACTCACAAATGGGATTGTTACATACTTTATTCCTAGTAGAGTGCCTGGCACATAGTAGGTACTTAATACATACTTGGTGATTGATTGGTTGACTGATATTGCAGGTAGAACATAATCCAGGTCCATGATTGATTAGAAAGAGATTTAGCCAGATCACATTTGAGGAACTGCAATATTGATAATAGTTGCTTATAGATACAAAAAGTTGCTGGCATAAACCATTTCTTTCAATATTGATATTTCTCAGTGATGGTAAATAAATACAAATTGTAGAGTATGAAATTTCAGAAGACTTAAAGCTAAAAGTAAAGCAAATGAAAATGGGAAGATGTGTCATAAGAATAAATACTTTGTAATATTTTCCTAATTATAATATGTAACAACAACAACACAAACTAGCATTATATATAGCAACTACTATGTTGGAAATATATATATATATATATAATTATATTTTGATATAACTGTTCAGAGAGGTAGGTGCTATTGTTTTTCAGTTGCATCTGACTCGTCAAAATCCTATTGGAATTTTCTTGGCAAAGATACTACAGTGAAGCTTCCTTACCATGAGTTCTCTTCAACAGAAAAATTACAGGTTCTAAATACCATTAACAATCACAAAAGCAAATAACAATGTCAAGCAGTAACAAAATTCTGATGTAGTTTGATTTTAATCCTAGAGAACTGATAAGGAAACACAGATTTCTTTATTCATTAGAGAAGCAGGGATTACTGACATGGCATATGGCATATACATAATTGTTATGATAACTGGCTTTGTTTAAATGTTTTCCTTTATTACAAGGAAGAGATCAATGGACAGGAATGAGTGATATTAAAACAGAAGTGATGAGCATCTGAAAACAAGAGGTACCAATAAGGTGTTTTTTTAAAAAAAATTAATCATTACTCCAAGCAGCTTTTTTCTTTTCAATAAGAAAACAACAACAACCCAACAATAGCCTTCAGAGAACATCAATCATAAAATGGCCCAAACATTTCATAATATCTATTATGTATAATTTATTCAAGATAAAATTCCTAGATTTGAATAAAGAATACATTCCTTATTTTAGCATTCAAAATCAAATAAAAACCATTCAAAATACAGTGAAAAGTTTGAAATGCTTTATTATCTTTATTTTATAATAGCCTCTTTGGACTTATCCTGAATTTGACTTTGAACACAATCTAGGACATTGGTAAATTTGTGAATATTGCCAAAACTTACAAATGGAAGAAGAGAAATAAGCATTTGTTAAATGACTATTATGTGTCAGGCACCATGATAAGTACTTTACCAATATTATCTTATTTGATCCTCACATAAACACTGGGAGGTAAGAGCTATTATTATATTTTTGAGTGATTATATCTATGTCTATGCACATATATAAATACACACATATATAGCTATATTATTTGTATATGTGTATGTATTATTTTATTTTACTGCTGAGGAAACTGAAGCAGAAAGTGGTTGTAACTTGTCTAGGAGCACACAGCTAATAAACGTCTGAGTATATATTTGAATTCAAGTCTTCTTGACTCTAGGACCAGTTCTCTTTCTACTGAATCATCTAGCTGGCATCTATTATGTCTAGGGTTAACACACTCTTTTAAAAGCATTCTTTGCCTTCCTGGAAAGTGTCCTTAGAGTTTTACAATAATTCTAGGGTTCATGCCATTAGCTTTTTAAATGCTTCCTTCCTATTTATCCCTATCTGACCCTTTTTATCATTCGGATTTAATCTTTGGATTTCATTAAAAGTAGCTAACTGAACTCTCTTTCCCCTTCAACCTTTGGAAAAGAAGAAGCCAAGAGTAAGTTAAGGAAGAATAGGTATCTTCTCCTCTCCACCTCTCTTGATGAAGGATATGGAGGAAGAGATTCCTTGAATTGTACTGAGATGAAATGACTTCTTGGAAATTAAAAATAGAGAAACAGATCCATTTCTCTGACATGATCCAAGAACTATGGGCCAACAAAGGTTTTGAAGCAGGGGAGTGCAGTATACATTAAGAAGATGATTATCCCCCAGATATAGGGAAGATGGATTGGAGAAGAAAAAGAATAGAATTAGGGAGGTCAATTAGTTATTAGAACAATCTAGCTGAGAGCTGATATGGTCCTGTTCTAATATACAGTAAGATGATTCTTATTGTTGTGTGTAAAATATAAAGAACAAAGTAGAGTTTAGACTAACAGTGGTTGGAATGTTGGCCTTGAAATTGAGAAACATCCTCCTGATGAATCTAGCCTCAAAAATTTACTAGATTTGTCACTTAACAAGCCACTTAACCTTATTTTCTTCAGTTCCTCAACTGTAAATGAGCTGGAGAATGAAATGGAAAACCATTCTAGTGTCAAGAAAACACCAAATGGAGTCACAAACAATTGGACATAACTGAAACCACTGGACAACAAAAAAAGAGTTTAGAAGTGCTCTAAGCAGTTTCATTAAGTGACTTTATAGCTGTCAAAATGAAGAGCAAGGGATAAATCCAAGAGCTGTGGAAGAATATAACTATTAAGCATTTGGTACCCTTGTGTAATTGACTGACTCAGGAGTAGGCTCCACTTCAAGAGCAGCCTAGATGGCCACTTGTTACTGATGTTGCAGAAGTAATTGTTGCTTAGTTATGTGTTGGATGTAATACCTTCTAGAGTTCCTTCCAAATCTTAGTTTCCATAATTTTGTAAATAATCATGATATAGAATCAATCTCTGTGTAGACCAGATTTTAATGCAACCACACACCCAATGGAAAAATTCTTTTTACTACATTCCTTGAAAGTATCTATGAAACTTCTGCTCCAAGATGTATATTCATCACTAGAGCTAATATTTAAATATCTCTTTAAGGTTAACAAGGGCTTTCCATAAACAATTTCATTTGATTATAATAACAACTCTGTAAGTACTATAATTAAAGGATAATTTCCATTTTACACATAGAAAACTGAGGCTAAGAGATTGCCCAGAGTCACAAAGCCAGTTCACAGGTAGGATTTGAACTACAGGTCCATTGGTCTCTGTGTTATACAAAGGAATATTGTTTTGAGGTAGGAAGTTAACTTGAATGACCTTTAAGATCTTTTGAAGTTTTTAAAATTCTATGATTCTTGTCCATAAGGCGATAGATAGATAGATCACATATGACACTATGCAGTTAAGTGTTAGTTTTTTAAAAATACATTTTCCTACAGCAAACTATTCTTTTAACACAACTGACAAAGGCGATGGATGATATGCACCATACATAGCATGTGTGTATGAATTTATGAGAGATAGCATGGCTTAGTGGATAAGTAATTTTGTTTAGAATTTTGTTTAGCCAAGGAAGGCTTGGGTTCTATATGTCATACATTTGGCTTTGTGAACCTGGGCAAGTCACTGAAAATCTCAAAACCTGGTCTCAAAAACCACTATAAGACTACATGAAAAGGAGTACCAATCTGTACAGGAAGAAGGAATTTCCTATTGAAATCTCAGGTCTGGACCAAAATGGATCAAAACATATTAATGAATTATATATTGATTAGAAAGCTTTAGCAAAAGAACTGTGTGATTCATTAAACCTGCAACTATCATAATATATGCATATACATTTAAATATATGACATGTGAGTTTGTATGTACATTATGACATTCTTAATTATGATGAGAATTATGAGGAAATTTTGGGAAGATGAAAGAGGTTATTTCTAACCTTTTAACATACAGAAAAACACCATGAAATGAACATAGAACATCAAAAAAAATAGTAAAGCAGTTGTCCTCCTAAGACCTTCAGGGGCCAAGGTTTGATCTGAATGAAGTATAGATACCTTCAGGCCAATTCTGTTGAATTAACAAATAGCAGCAGGCTCTATTAGGAAGGAGACTAAGTTTCCAAGAAATTTCACCTCAGCTTTTACTTCACTCAATATCTCAAGAAATTTCACCTCAAGAATTTTTACTTCACAAACCTTCATCTAAGGAAGAACAGGAAGTTAAGTATGGGAAGATGGAAGGATCCCCTGCTGTTTCTGGAATCCAGGCCTACTTGTACTGACAGGAGGTGATCCCAAGCTGCAGCTGTGAGCCTCGGAAAAGTGAACATATACCAGGTAAGTGCAGTATCACAGGGATCAAGAACATATTGTGAACCAGGAAGAGTATTAGGGCAAAAAAATTAGCTTGATATGCTAAGTAAGAATTATAATAAGGGCTGTGTCTTCAGGCATTGTAGGTGGAAGGAAGGTAGGTTTCATGGATTTTATGAAATTTCTTTGATTAAGTTATGGACCAACTGAAATTCTGGTTTGGTGGGGCCCAAAGAGAAGTGATGCAAACCAGAGTTCCCCTATCTGTCCCTTATATAAATTTGTCCATTGACTTCTGCTCTAAGGATTGTGCACTATGCTCCATGGCTTAAGGGAGTCTCTGGGGCAAAAAAGGGTCAGCTCTCTTGTCAGTAAAGCTAATCAGCCATTAACTTTCCTTCAGTTCTTCACTAATTGCTCTAGAACATATCAATTTGTTTCCCAAATATCATCTTTGCTGATTTAATTTATATTGACACTCATCAGAATTAAGATTCACTTTTTTTTTTTTTTAACTTCAGGAGCAAAGGGAGGATGCTGAATGGAAATTTCCTGAAATCCCCTTTTATAGCCATTAATTTGGGAATAGTTTATACTTCTATTATGAAAGATAATGTTTTACTAGCTCAAATAAAATATTAATTTATCTTGAGAAATGTCATATAAAATATTGAGTATAGCTTATGTTTTTCTGGGAAATAAAAAGGGCATTTAAATTTCTTGTCTAGGAATATAATTAATATTGACTCATTATTATTGTTCAGTCATTTTCAATCATGTATGACTCTTTGTAGCCCCATATGGGCTTTTATCTTTTCCTTATTTATTTTATTTTTTTCTTTTTTGCAAAAATACTGGATGAGTTTGCCATTTCCTTTTCCAGTTCATTTTATAGATGAGGAAACAGAGGCAAACAGGGTTAAGTGACTTACCCAGAATCACATAATCTAGTAAGTGTCTGAGGTGAAATTTGAATGCAGGATGAGTCTCCTTGATTCCAGGCCCAACTCTCTATCTACTGTGCTACTTAAATGCCCTTAACTCTTATTATTATGTAGTAATGATTAAAAAAAAAAAAAAAAAAACAAAACTAAAGAAGTATCTATTCAAAGTAAGAACCAATTAAGATTGACAATAAAAAATGTAAATAGTAATCTGAGGGATTTATTTATGCTTCTTTTTATTTGTAGTGGTAATATATTTCAGGTGGAATTCACATTATATTATTTATCAAAGTTAAAACTTTAGCTGTGACATTTTCATATACATAACACAATGGACATTTAGACAAATTCAGGATGAATATATAATAGTTTTCTTTTTAAGAAAAACATCAGAACTGAAGAAAGAATTTGACTGGGAGATTAACAATTTTGAAATTCTACATGGGAAAAAGGGGTGAGATAACTCAGGAAACTATAGGGTATTAACCTGTAGGGTATTAATTAAGCATGTAAAATGAATAAAACTGAAAAAAGGACAATAATCATGTTTAGGTCTTTCATATTCAAAATATTTTCATCTGTGTTATGACCTACTTAAAAAAAGATTGACTTTACTAACTTTCTTTTCTTTCTTTTTTCTAGTCAAGCTAAGTTTGCCTAGAGATGAGAAAGCTCCTAGATGAGCAGTTTTTATTCATGTATTATTCAGTACATGACCATATTTTCTCACTGGGATCCCTGTTCTTCCCATTATTTTAGCTTTACATTTGAGTTTTGAGATAAAGATAACATTACTTAAAGCATTTCAATCCATGAGGGCAGTAGCTAACTTTGTTCTTTAGATAGTCATTGTTCCCACGAAAGTGCAAACGCTGACATGACAGGTGCTCAATAAATGTCTGTGGAATTGAATTGAAGTCATATAACATTCTTATTATATAATTAAACATGATATAACATTCTAATGTTAGCTAGAGATCTAATCTTAAGATATCCCTTTGTAACACTCTGGAGTGAAAATTGATATTGGAAAGATTTAAAAAGCAATTAAAATAAACTTAGGTTTCCCTAAAAAAAATGTAGTGAAATAGTCCAATAGTTTCAGTGAGGAAAAGTTCCTGTCTGTCTCTCTGTCTTTGTCTCTTTCTTCTCTCTGTGTGTTTCTGTCTGTTTCTTTTCTCTCTGCTTGTCTATCTTTCAATTTATCCTATCTATCTATCCATCCAACCATCTACCTACCTACCTATCTACTCATCATCTATAAAATCAGTGTAGTGTGATGAATAGAGAGCTGAGTTTGGAAACAGCAAGACCCAGATTAAAGTTTTGTCTCTAATACACTTTGGATTTGTGACCCTGGGAAATTGTTTAACCTTATGTTGTTAACCCATGTAACTCTCTAAGACTTTTAAATTATTAAGTTTCCTCACTGAAAGTGCGTTATATCAACAAAATTATAGGTTTGGGGCCAAATGGGGGAAGAGATTAAGTTAATACCTTTGTTCCTTATTTTTAGAAATTTTATCAGTGGCAAACATGGAATGAAAGAAAGAAAGCTAATAGTATTTAAAAAAATAATTTCTTATCCTTAACCTGCCTATTTAAAGGAAAAATCAGATTTTATGAAGAAGATTAAGTTATTTCTTCTTCCAGTACTATTTCATGTTGGCTTAGATATAATACTTAAATGGTGACTTTTAGTTGAAATTAGTGAACCATTATTTCCCATGTCACTCCAGAAAGGAAGAGAAATCAAGGAGTTAAAATATATGATTTATGGAAGATGAGATCCATGTAACAATGCCAAATAAGTTAAGCTATGCTGCCTCATAAATGACTTTAAAGTTAACAAGTTGCAACAAGAAAGGAAAAGTTGAAAAAGTCATTTCATTGTATGGTGGGGCTGCAAGTCATAAAATAATGGGGAGTGAACCAAAAATGTCAACAAAATATGTCCATTGAAAGGTAATTACTTTTTGGTTTGGGGTTGGATGACTAGCTTAGTTTTGTATTATTTTGTAACAGCAGTATTGCTTTCTATGCTGAAATCTAATGAAAAGATCTCTACATGTCTACAACATGAAAATAATCAGAGTTTACTGTTCCATCATGATGTCAGGTCCTAGTATGGGGATTTCCCAGAGGTGAATTCTGGAGGAGGATTTGTCCTGAAGGAAGAGTAATTGTGAAAGGTAATTGGGAGGTTTTTAGAATAGGAAAGAGCAGAAGGGAAATTTGGAAGGATTTAAAGAAGTTGAAGGAAAATCAGTTTTCACAGATGGATTCAGGAAAGAAGATAAATCTGTAAGAGTAGGAATAGAAAGAGGGAAAAGCAGAGGAAATGGAGTTAAAAATTAAAAAAAAAACAGTATAAGCTTACAGGAAGAAAAGGAAGTTAGGTGGATATTTCTTATAATGCAAAAAGGAGTGAGGAAGTACTGCCTAGGTGAGTAGGCCACAAATAACAAAAACAACAATGAACCAAAGCTCTTGCTTCCAGAAAACATGGGGAAGAAGGAAGAATTCTCCAGTTTTAAGTAGAATGTTCAATTTCCATCATCTTTTAGCTTTATTTTTGCCAAAATTCAGAACAGATATTTCTTCTTCTAGGTAGAGGAGCTCAGAGAATACTTTACCACTCTTCAGGTCATTAGGGAACAAAGTGAGGAAGAGAAACTGAGACAGCTATTTATCAACTTGATAAAAACAAAGGGAAGAAAGAACATTCCAAGACTTATCAGACCAGAAGTCACAATCCATTTCTGGTGTTGCACTTAGATGCAAATAATAGTACAAGAAAGAATTTAGAAAATGTTACTAAAGGCTGCCATGTTCATTTTTGGAAGAAACTGAAAAACTCAGGAGCTTTAATGTATTTTTACTGATATCAATCAAAGGCAGGAGATCTAGGAAAAGCAAGAATTTGAAGAAGCAATTAGCTGGTTAAAAAAGTGGTATCTGAGAACAGGATTTGGACTTCTGAATCATGACTTAAAATAATGAAGTTATGGGCAACTGACCAGGGATGGAGTATAGTCAGACAGAGCTGTTTAAGTCTATAGTCTTACAATTCTAATAAAAACATCTTTGTGAGGTAGGAAAAAAAACTTTTTATGCATATCCAACATTTTAGATACCATAAAAAGTATCAATAAAGTAGAAAGGAAAAGAACAGTAATGTAGAAAGTGATGTAGGCTGTAGCCCCTTTAAGATTCCTTTCTGATTCTCAACCCCCATCTCCTTTAAGATTCCTTTCTGATCTCCAACTCCCATGGCTGACCTTTGATTTACAAGACCTGGTCAAAAGCACCCTTTTGTATTCCAAAGCGAGATATCTGAATCTAAGCTAACTAATGATCTGCTCAGGTTTCCCAACCCTCACCTGGTGGGTTCTGGCCCTCACTGAGCAACCAACCGAGGACTTCACCTATAGGCCCCTTTTACCAAATAAAAGAGCCAAGCTGGAATCATCTCTTGGCAGAGAGTTGAAACATGCAAGTAACATGCTTTGCATCACAGACTCTCTGTCCACCAGACCTTCTCTATCTAATACCTTTTACTAACCAGACTTTAACCTTACTTCCAAACTCTACAATAAACCTTTTTTTTTTTTTATCAATCTAGATTTTTGGACCTGTAAATTCCTTTAAAGGGGACTCTGTGCCTCTACTAGAACTCATTTAACTCTGTATCCTTGCGCCGAATCCAAAGGGGTTGCAGGGGAGCTCTATTTGACTCCCTGTACCCCAAACCTGCCACTAGACTTCAATTAACCCTAATTTTATTTAGGTATACCTTATCTAGACCTCATCAAAAGGCAAATAGCAGAAGAGATGCAGATCTGCAGGAGAGATTAATTTCAAAGAAAGACAGCAATAAAATTCATGGCCTCAGAAATCTTTGCAGTAGTGAAGAAAGCAAATATAATATGTAATATGTAGAGATTTAGTGAACTTGGAAACTTTTTGGGGAATAACAGTTTTATTTTAGTATTTATAATAAGAGGAGAACAAATCTGATCATAGTCAGTCAGTTTTGCAGCCTAGAATTTAGGAGAGCAGATTCTGAGTTCAGAGAAATGATAAATAGGATCTTGTGGTCCAGATGTTTATATAGAAAAATCAGTCCAATCCAGAAGGAATAGGATGATTTTAGAAATGAAACTTTAATGATAGAAAAATAAATAATTTCAATGAGGAAGAAGAGAAGGAAATTACCTAAAAAGGATACTGTAGGCCCACAGGGAACAAATCATCAACCAATTTAGATTTTTTTAAAGACAATTGGAGAACAAAGAAGCAAGGGCAAGCAATGGTAATTGAGAATGAAAACAAAAGGTCTCATAAGAATGGTGACCTGAAGCTTATACAGAAAGCCAAGTATAACAAAAAAGTTTTTGGTTTTCTTCTTATAGTTGCAATGCTGCTGAATGTCATTAGGGCAATATTACATATTAATGTCCATGACAAATGATTGTTATCTGATCTTAAATGAACAAGCCCCTTTCAAGTATACTAATCCCTGATTATGTCATACTTAGAGTATCACTTAGAATCCCTCTCAGAAGAGAAACTAACCTCCTCATTTAATCAAGTCAGGTCAACAAGAATTTATTAAACATCTACGAAGTGCCAGATACTGTGCTAAGATCTGGGAATACAATAGAAAGGGCATCCCAGATCTCAAGGAGTTTCTAATCTAATGGTGAAGCCAAAAAGTAAACAACTATATACAAACACGATTTATATAGGATTAAGTTGAAGATCAACAGAGGAAAAATGTTAACAGTAAAGGTGTGGAGAAGGCTTCTTGAAAAGGGTGCTATTTTTTGTTAAGACTTGAAGGAAATCAGGGAACCCAGGAACTAGAAGTGAAGAAGTAGAGAATTCTAGGAATTGGAGATGGCCATGGAAAATTCCAAGTTAGAAAACAGTATTGTTTTTAAGGCAACAACAAGGATTCCACTGTTACTGAATTGGAATACATGGAGGGGAGTGAATTGTAAGAAAAATGAAAAAGGGGGAAGGAGCTGGAGTATGAAGGTCTTCAAAAGTAAACAAGAATTTATATTTGATCTTACATGAATTAGAGTTTATTGAATGGGGAGGGCATAAAAGAAATGGTCAGATCTGCACTTTGGGAAGTTCAATTTGACAGTTGATTCAAGAATGGACGGCAATGGAGACAGACTTTAGATGGGGGACCAAAAATTAGACTATTGAAATAGTACAGGAATGAGGTGATGAGACCTTGAACTAGAGTGGTGAGAGTGTCTGAGGAGAGAAGAGGGCACATGTGAGTGAGATTGCAAAGGTAAAAGTCAAGAGGTTTTAGCAATAGATTGTATGTAAGAGACTGAGGGAAAGTGAGTCAAAGATGATATTTGGGTTGCAAGCATGAGTGAAGAGAAAACTGGTAATGGTCTTGACAATGGGAGGAAAATTGAGAGGGAAGAGCTTGAGGAGAAAAGTAATGAGTTCCTTTTTAGACATGTTGAGAAAATAGAGGCCATCTTTTCAAATATTCTATACTTCATATCCATTCTATTCAATATCCACAAAACTCCATGAACTGGATTTCTTGTTACTGATCCTTCTTTTCTATGTTGGTTTGTTTCCATATCTTCAGTTAGCACCTTTATGTAAATAATACCCAAGTTTATCTATCTATCCAATCTTTTATGTTTCTTTCCAAAATTCATCCTATCCTCCAGCCTCCTAAATTTATTATTATTTTTGATCCAGGATACAACCATATTTTAAGTTATACATGTTCATGAACTCAGGGTTATATTATATTCTTTATTCTTTATTATCTCTCAAATCCAACCAGTTGCCAGATCTTGTCAATTTTACTTCCACAACATATCTTGCATGCACTCTCTTCTAAAGAAATCCCCTTTATTACCTCTCTCCTGGACTATTGCAATAGCTTCTTAATTCATCTGATCTCCCTATTTGCAGGCCCTCCTATCTCTAATTCATCTCTTACACATGTGCCAAATTAACAACCTCCCAAGACTGTCTCCCAAGATATAGGTCTGACCACAACTCTTCTGGATAAAGATGAGGTCTGTCCAGGACAGGCCCAGCTGGAACATTTTGTACAATTCCTGCTTTCTGAAAGATATTGATCATCTTGGAAATGTTCAGGAAAGGATAACAAGTCTTTTTATTCATCTGCTATAAACAATACACATGGCTTTCAACTATAGGAAAAAATTTAATAATTCATTTATGATTACTTGGATGAATATTTGTTTATAATTAGTAAAGAAGGAAAAATCTAGCACTAGCCTCATCCACAAATGGAATGGTTTCCTCAGGAAGTAGTATGTCCTATTTAATTGGAGGTCTTTGAGTAAAAGATGGATGACCATCTGTTGGGTATATTGTCTGGTTGAGTGAGATGATCACTGAGATCCCTCCCAACCCTGAGATTTATGTGATTGAATAAATAAGAAGTTGAAGCAATGTGGAAACAACAATGTTTCATAGAATTCAGGAACTTTGACCTAGAGTTAATCCAACCAAAGAGCTTTTCCTTAGTTGACATTTTGGACTTTTAAGCTACAAAACTTTGGCAATTGTAGGCAGATAGCAACAATCCTGTTTCCAATAAACTATTCTCAGAAGAAAAATTTCAAGCTTCCTGTGGAGCCATTAGATCCAACCTTATAAGAGGATTTAGGTCAAACTTCAATTGCCATTAGATTCAAGATTTAACTTTCATATTTGTCCTTTACAGCTTGCAATTAAAACCAATATTGGCAACTATGAAGGATTGTACTCCCAAAGGAAAGGATTTTTATGTATTACTTTCAAGGTCTTTTCTAGTCTTGTGTTTCTCTAAAGTAATAAGGAACATTGGGAAGAGCTAAAGCCAAGGGCTAAGTGAACCCCAGAGAAATTAATTCAGAAGAGTCTTAGAACTTTAAACTCTTGGCTTCTGTGAAAGGAGAAACTATCTGTGTGAAGTTTGAGGAGGTGGTGGTTATTTCTATCAGAAAGGCAGCTGGTAGCACAGTAGATAAAGCTCTGACCATAGACAGGAAGAACTGAATTCAAATCCAGACTCAGATACTTGAACGGGTATGATCTTAGGTAAGTCATTTAACTTTTTTTAGTACCAATTTCCTCAATTATAAAATGGATATAACAACAGCACCTAACCTGCAGGAATGGGTTGCTATGTGGTGCAGTGGATAAGGTGCTAGAGCTGGAGTCAGGAAGATTCACCTCAGTGTGACACTGAACTAAGTTACTTAACCCTACTGGTCTTAGTTTCCTCATTTGTAAAATGAATTGGAGAAGGGAAATGACAAATTACTCTAAAATCTTTGCCAATAAAAACCCCAATGACATCACAAAGAGTTGAACACTACTGAAATGAATGAACAACTGAAAACAATTAGTAAAGAAGGAAAAATCTAGCACTAGCCTCATCCACAAATGGAATGGTTTACTCAGGAAGTAGTAGGGCAAATTACTCTACTATCTTTGCCAAGAAAGTGGCAGAGCAAATGTGTTCACAAAGACTTGGATATGACTAAAAATGATTGAATAATCTTGCAGTGAGCCTAAAATGAGATATTTATTAAAAGTGCTTAGCATAATAAGTACTACATAAATACTTATTTCCATTCACCTCTGCTCCTTCCATCAAGGGGGAATCAGGAAACAATTTGTTAAGTAAAAGCATCTTAGTATACAAATTTGAAGTAGAAATCAGGTAGTGAAGAATTAGTATTATTATAAGTCATGGCAGGGAGAAATTGACTGACAGCTTTTCTCCGTCAGTAACTGAACTATGAATACAAATAATCTCCTACTTAAAATATAGCATAGGCAACAGATCAAAGTGAAGGATAGGTAGTTTGTATATTTAGATTATTTTGGAAATAGGGAAGAGGCTTGCTAAGCTATATTTGGTCTGGAAGATGGGAAGAGAATGACATTTTCCCTCTGTGGCTAATGTAGTATGGGAATGGGAAATAGCAAAAACAAGAACATGATGTGGAGTATGTGATCATTCTACTTTGGAATGGAGGCTGATTTAAAAATGGAGCTCTTCGTTCCAAGAGAGAAAGATGCAAAGCTCTCTAACTGAAATCCAGATCCATAAAGGACATGCAATTAAACCATGCATGGACTAGTATTAATAAGTAGTTAATCAAGAAATTATTTATCAATTTCTCAAAGTGAGCAGAAAAATGTGAAATTGAAGTTCTTCCTTATGTATACTCAGTGGAATCATATAAAGCCTTGATAGCAGCAAGATGAATAATCTAAGATGCATGATTGTATCTGGAGAGGTACACTATCATTCCTCCTTGCTGTCACTTTGTCCAATGAGAATTGAGTATTTGAGATGACACATAGCCTTTATTAATTAGGAGCATATGTCCATTGTGTGTCTAATTGGAATTTTAATGGGGATGATACAATGAAAAGCAAGTTTTTTGCTGTTAGCTGTAGCAGCTTTAAGTGGCCAATCTCTGGTGCAGGAAATGTGTCAAAACTGTTAGAGATAATATGTTTTTTCTGTTGCTGAGGACTCTATATTATTGTCATTTAAGACAGGGTCATGGACTTTAGAAATGAACATAAAGCTGGATAAAATATCTCAGATCACTTGATTGAAAAATATCCAGAGGATGTTATCCTGCAGTGTCCAGGAATTATGAAAGAAACAAGCAGAATCTTTCTATGAGAATGATAAGATAGTAACTTGGAATGGACCTCTTGACTTTGGGCATGGAGCATCATGAGCAGTGAAAAACTGATTACATATCAGGGAATTGACGGAATTCCTCTGATTGTCTCTAAAGTCATATGATTTGGGCATGGATCCTGCCTCATATGACATATGTGACCTGGGACAAGGCACTTTACTTCTCTGGGTCTCAATTTCCTTATCTGCATAATGAGGGATTTGGACTTTGAGGTACTTCCAACTTCATATTTATAATCTTTTGGTGTTAAGACAGGAATTCTAAGACTCATTTTTAGGTGTAGGGAAAGTCCTATATGACCACCTGCATCCTACCTAAGACCAGATTAATCTAAAAAGAAAATTCTAGCTTTTCTGCTACAAATAATATACTTGCCTTTCAACTATATGAAAAACAAATTTTAATCATTCACTTGTGACTACTTAATGAATGTTTATTTATAATATATAAAGAAAAAAAGGTCAATCAAGCCTTTGATTTCAACAGAAGCAAATGACAATCAGGAAAACAATAAGGACAGAGACACACTATTGCTCTCTTTCATAGTAGAATGAAAAGGAATTGGTCCTAAGAAAAACTGTTAATTCTCCTATCTCATAGTTATATTGATATCTTGAATCTCATTTGACATTGAAACCATTTTTAGGTTTGAAATAAATTGATCATTTTTATTTTCCAAAGTGAATCCTGTCTTTATTTGTATTTGTTTCTTCCCCTTGTGGGCCACTTTAGTTGTTAACAACAACAGAACACTTTTTAAAGTGATGTCAGAATAATTAAAGAGATATTAGGTAAAGAGTTAGAATATCCTAATTTCATGAAGAATGTCTGAAGACATTTTAATGTTAAGTGCTTTGACCAATCCTTGAGAAGGACTACAAAGGAGGAAATTGTCTAGTTAGAGCAGTTTCAGTCTTTGAGTTCTGTCCCATAATTAAAAAGTAAAATTGCTGCTAATGAAGATGAAGATACAGTGGAAGGGGAAAAAGAGGGAAGGAACAAGTATCCTTTAAACATCTACTATGTGCTAATCATTTTAGAAATATTATCTCATTTGATCGTCACTTTCCTAATTTTACAGATAAGGAAAAAAGACAGAGAGAAGTTAATTGAATTGCTGGGCCATGCAGGTAGTAAATGGGTGAAGACAGAGTTAAATTTAGGTCTTCTTTATTCCAAGTCCACTCTCCATCCACTAAGTCACCTAGCTTGCCTCTTCCTTGGAGAAGAGGAAAATTATATATGTAAATATGATATTAAAATTAGATCAATTGAAAGCAACTAAAATGTTATAAGATTTTCAGAGATAGGTAGGGAAAACATAGGTATTTCTACTTCATCAGCATAATTCTTAGTATACTTTCCCCTGCTAAAATTAAAAAAAAAATTCCAATACGTTATAGGTCATTTGCTGAAAGCAAACATAAATCAATGGAATAGAGTAGATGAATATTTTGTTCAACAGTTTGTTGTTGTTATTAATTATTAAGTTATCTTAATTGTGTCTTACTCTTTGTGAACCCATTTGGGGTTTTCTTGGTAAAGATACTGAAATGATTTGCCATTTTTTCCAGCTCATTTTACAGATGAGGAAACTGAGGCAAATCAGGGTAAATGAATTGATCAGAGTCAAACAGCTAGTAAGTATCTGAGGCTTTAATTAATAATGGTATTTTTAAAAGTTTATAAGTAGCATAATCTATTTATTCTTTTTCCTACCAGAAGTTCATTTTGTAGAAAACTGAAATATGTAAACACAGACACCCTCCTTTTACCAGATGTCTTTGCCTCCTACTTGACTAGAATTTGAAGCCAGATCACAATAAGTTATTTCTTTATCCCCATTTCACATTTCAGAATCCCCCAATATTGTTCCTAATTCTCTCTTTCTTAAAGAATTGGCATTTCTTGCCAAGATCAATTTATCTACTTGTCCCTTTGATCTGTCTCCTAGCCATGTCTTTTGAGAGGTTGTCCCTTTGATCATAGATTTGGTCTTAAACTCTTTCTGTTTCTTTCTCCTCTACTCCACCCAAATCCTTTTCTCCCACTCCTCCATATTCTTGGGGAACAGGGGGAACAGCCATTATATATACTTGATATCTCTACTACCCCATAACTATTCCCTTTATTGGATGTTAGGTTCTAAGCTTACCCTTGACTTGAACTAATCACCTTAAGGTTTCAAGTAACCTTTTAAGTATTAAGTTCAATATCTTTTCTCAGTTTTCATAATCCTTGATCTTTCTGCATTTTTTGGATAATCTCTTACATAATCTCTCCTCTTTTGACTTTTCTGACATTACATTCTGTACAGCTCCTCTTTCTTGTTTGATGTTACTTTTTTTTTTTTTTTTGCCTTTTGTTGTATCATCAACACATATTTTAGCACAGTGCCTGACATAGTAGATGCTTAATACTGACTGATTAATCATCATCTATTTCATTCTCTGTAATTAAGAATCTTTCTTCAAGGTTTGTTCTATCTTCTCTTTTCTCTGTATTGTGCCTTTTGGTACTGTCATTCATTTTCATGACTTTAGTAATTATCTTTTTACAAATAACTACCAACTCTTTATTAAAGGAAGTGTGATATAGCAGATAAATGGCCAGCTTCTGGATCAGGAAGAGTTGGATTCCTATGCTCATGATACTCACACTGGTCATGTGACTTTAGGGTCTCTCTTAGAGGGAACTTAACTATCCTGCATAGATAGGTTCTAAATCATCTATGGATGAAAATTAATTAGACAGATTGCGAATTTATTAAATGGCCTGATTGACTATTGTTGTCTCTCCTCAGCCTCATAGTCTGTGAAAACTTATGAAAATTATCATGTTCCCCTTTGTTTTTTTTCTTTTATAGGATATACTGAATAAACAACTTTAAATATGATCTAAACAGGTCTTTCAAATCATCCTGCTGACTCATGTTGAGTTCAAAACCCATGAAAACTTCTGAGATCACAAGATCAAAACTTTAAAGATAGAAATAATCTTAAGGACCTTTCTGTATAACTCTCATTTTACAAATGAAAGAATAGGTGCAGAAAGAGAAAGTGAGTTGCCTATAGTCACACAACCAGTGATTGAGGCAAGATTTCAATTTGGATCTTCTCAGCTGTATTTATAGGTAAACTTCTAGCCTTTCCAAAAAGTGGTACCCAGGACTAGACACAATTTTCCAGATATGGTCTGACCAGAACAGAGGATCTATCTGAATAATACTTTCTAGGGCAGAACGATGACATAGTGGACAGAATGATGAGGTCAGGAAGATTCATCTTCCTTTGGCCTAAGACACTAGCTATGTGAACCTGGGTAAGTCAATTAACCCTGTTTGCCTTAGTGTCTTAATTTGTAAAATGAACTGGAGAAGAAAATAACAAAGCACTCTAGTATCTTTACTTGTTAGGCATAATTGTCCTATCCACTCTGGTCAGTGATCATAACTCTTGTTTATCTTCTTTTTTAAATCAGCCCACATCTCTTTTACGTAACATACATTTGTACTGGACACTTGAAATTAAGTGTATAGAAACATGCAACATGTTTTAATAAGAATTTATATATTTATAGAATTATATTTATATTTATTTATAGAAGCTAAGTAGGAAGCTTTGGGTTTGGGAATATAAAAAGAAAAATAAAATACAGTGCCTATTCTCAAGGAGGGTAAGACATAATATATTAACTAGGAAGATTTATGGTATTAGAATTCAATTCAATTAAGCAAATGTTTATTCACTGCTTAGGACATATAAGGCATTATTCTAGAAGTGGGTTTTTTTTCTTTTTGTTTGTTTGTTTTGTTTTGTTTTGTTTTTGGACAATGCCCTCTGATTTAATTGATGTGAAGAAAACTTGATGTACAAAAATCTAAGTGTACAAATTCCTTCTACTGCTGCAGATTGGTGACCTGTCTTGCACTTAAAATCTCTATGTTCTGAAACCTTCAGAGATTAAATGATTTTCCATAATCACACAACCAGAATGGGTCAGAAGCAGGTTTTGAACCCAGTTATTCCTTCCTAACTCCAAGGGAAGCTTTCTTATCTGTTTCTTCTCATTCTTAAAGTGGGAACTAGAAAATTAGAACTAATTATATCTGGCCATGGAGCAATATTTAGCATAGACTTATTAGCTTGTCATCAGAGGAAAATTCCTAGGCTTGCAATTTAAATCTCCATTCCTCTGGATTTTGTCCTTTTAAGTTGTAACTTTTTTTTTCTTGGTGAGTATGAAAGTCCACTTGAACAGTTTAATTTACAAATCATATCAACCTTAATTACAACCCAAACAGATCAAAGACAGACTATAAATTAACCTGTGATACCCAGATGTTTTAGTGGAAAAAGCCATTTTTCCTCCCTGGATGAATCAGCTCTGGAATTCTTTCTGTTGTTTTTTTATCCTTCATTCTTGACGAGGACCATGACATCAGGAAGATGTCATGACTTGAAAGTGAGTTTGATTTAAGTGAAGAAGGATTGTGCAAAGTTACCAGCTTCAATTTCTCTTCTAGAGCCATCTGGGTCCAATGGCAAGATATAGATCAGGATGACTGGAGATGGCTCCAAGAATTATAGTGTTCTGCTGTCTCTAAAATATAATCATTCTCTTGGGGAGCTTCTGGAGGCAGCCTTAGTTTCAGTTCAATTCAATAATCCCAAAATGCAGCCAGGAGTTAAAAGTCCGGATCCTTTATTTTGTCCTTCAAAATCCTGAATCTTTTCCTGGGGCCTGCTTAGCTTTAGTAGAGGCCTATCTCTCTCCTTGGTTCCCTGATGAGCTCTTGTCAGAATGTCTCCAGCCATCTTCAGCCTCTAGCTCCCTCTGAATCCAAAGCCTCCAGCCAGCATGAAGCCAGCATGAATAAATGGGAATGACACTGACTCTCCGAATCTCCTTGAGCTTCCCTGAAATTCTCTTGGGAAGTCCTCTCCTTGCCCACTCCAGACTGATTGTCCCCACTGAATCTTGGCTCCTTATATCCTCCCAGAGAATGGGTTTGTGGGTACTCCCTGGGCTTGTGGGAGCTCCTTAAAGAACCAATGAGCCAACTCCTTTAAAGGTGTAAACTCCTTTAAAGGTGTGAATTCTGAATTAGAGAATTGTTAAGTACTGTGCTAAATTAGATAATAATTATATCCATTCCACTGACTTAGCATCTTATAAGAATCCTAACATAGAATTCTCTCTGAAATGGCATAAAGCTATATTTGAGGTATGGATTTATAGTTGAAATGCTTAAAGGCTCTGGCTTTCATTTATCATTCTGTCTATTCTTGTTTCATATTTGAGCTCTTTTGAGTATGTTATACACATATGAAAAAAGGAAAAAATTACTTATGTTTAGTTATATAGGTCTTTGGCTCCATAAATGAATCTTCAACATGTAGATGAAGAATGTTTTTAATTGTTAGGCAATTTGAAAAATGAAGCATTAATAAGATAATATTTTTTGAATACTCAGCCATATACAACTTTATGATGTAAGCCACAGTAATATTGCTGAGGAAGAGGAAAGAACAAATACTGTTCTGTGCCCCAGAGTAGCCTAAACTTCTTGGAATAATTAATAGAACATTTTTATTCTAAAGCAAAAGTTATCTAAGGATGATCTGATAGATGGGCGTGCAAATGTTTGGATATTCTTGGGACCAAATTACTGTGTTTTACACTGTTAATCCAAATGTCACAGTTATGCCATCACAGTCACTTGAAATATCCCCAAACAGTAGGGAGGCACTCTACCATGCTCTGATGCTATTTATCATCTATAATGTCCCATAGGAATGAAAATTCCAGTATTATAAAGATAAATTCCAGGATCTTAGAGGAGTGTAGTTTCAATTCAATAAATATTTACTAAGTCCAAGTGTTTTGTGCTGTACTTTCCTCCCTCTCTCTTCCCCTCTTCTCTTTTCTTCTTCTCCCCTCCTTTACCTGCCCACCTTTTCTCTCCTCTCCTCTCTTCTCTAATCCCCTCTCTCTTCTTTCTATATAGCTTACTTTGTATATAACTACTTACATGTCTTCCCCATTGGACCATAAGTTCCCTGAAGGCAAGACTGTCTTTTGCCTTTTTTTGTACCTTAGTACTTATAATTGTTCTTGACACATAGTAGGCACCTAGTAAGTATTTATTGATTGATCGGTAAGCTAGTATGGATAGATAATTAGCCACACAAATGTAAGACAATAGAAGGTAACCTTGAAGGTCATAGTTTTCATTTCATTTAGAACCTTAATAACTACTTTGATTTTCTGAAAAAAATAGTAAGGTACCCAAAGTTGGAAGCATATTAAAACAAACAAACAAACAAACAACTTTTAAACTATAATACCTAATCCTGAGTATTGGTGTAGAGTATTAGTATAGGGTACACAAATCCCTACAAAGCTAGACAAAATGCAAATTAGCCCACATCAGAGGAACCTTGAAATGAAAATGAGTCAATAAATCCAATCACAGCCACAGAACCAAAAGTAGTTTTAATAATTTTGGCAAACCATTAGTATTACAATGATGAGAAAATTAGGTGGGAGACACTTTGAGTCAAGAAGGGTTGGAGTTCAAATCCCATTCAGAAATTTCCTAGGTGTTTGACTCTGGGCAAATAACTTAACCTCTCCTCAGTTTTCTTATCTATAAAATAGAAATAACAATAGTATCTATGTCACAGGGTTGTGAGAATCAAGTAGCTTGATATATGTAAAGTCCTTTGCAAACTTTGAAGTTCTATATAAATATTTTTATTAATGTTGATGAGAATTCCCAGTTAAGGGAATAGTATTACAGATCATATGATCTGAGAGTTGAAAGGGACCCGGGAGGCTATGCAGTTTAACTCTTACTTGAACAAGGTTCCCTTCTTCACTGTCTTTCCAAAGTGATCACTAAGCAGCACAAGCTTGAAGATTTCCACTAGTATAATAAGGCATACTTGTATAGTGATTTCTTCACAAAAATTCCATGAGATAGATAGTCCAAATGGTATTACTCTTATTTTACAGGGAAGGAAAAGAAACTTGAGGTTATGTGATTTGTCTAGTGTCATATAGATATTAAGTGGATAAGGCAGGGTTTGAAACTAGTTCTTCTGACTCCCAGGCCAATACTCTATTTATTATGCAACACTGCCTTCTATTAGGACACAAGGAAGTCATTCCACTTTTAGACATTTCTAATTATAAGTTTGTGAGAGGCAATATGGAATAGTGAATAGATGGATGGTGCAAGAATAAAATTCTGATTCTACCTCATCCTATTTGTGTGATTAATGGGCAAATGTTTTGGTGTCTTTGTGGTCTAGGCTATTTTCTAATACTACACTTATAGGTGATCAATTTGCATCAATTTTCAATTTGCATCAGTGCAAGGAATTTTTATATATATAAAGGGTAGTTTGCTACAAAGGTAAAATCATAGATTCTGACCAAATTAATGAAAAAAATATCTTTTTCTTAACCTTAATTGTAGTTTGTCTCCCTAAAACTTACATTCATTTAGCTCTGTCTTGAAAGACCAGTTAGAACAAGTCTAATTGTCCTCTTTCATATGGAACTGTTCAAATGCTTCAGAATAGGTACAGTCTATGATCTCCTTAAGTCTTTTCTTCTCCAGGCTAAACATTTCCAATTGTTTTGACAGTTCCTCATAAAGTTTGATCTCCAGCATTTTCATCATCCTTTTTGTTCTCTTCAGTGTGTTACAATTTGTTATTTTTTCTTTTAAATATTACCCTTAGCCTTCTTAGTTCTCCTTTAAATGCTGTGCCCAATGCAGTGGGACTATCTAAAACCTTCCTAATTTTGGATCACATTTTTCTATTATTGAAGCCTAAGATCTTGGTAGCTTTTTGTCTCCTTTTTTCCTAACACTGACATATTCTGAACTTCCAAAACACTGAAACCTCTGGGTTATTCTCTCCCCCCCCCCCAAGAATACTTATCTAACCATGCTTCTTCAGTCCTATACTTTATTTAGGCAGTTGATTTTTAAACCCAAGCAGAAGAATTCAATTTTGTTTAATTCTATTTAGTTCCTTGTTCTAGCCTGTCCATTTTTATTTGTTTGTTTGCTTGCTTTTGTATCTTGATTTTATCACCCAACATTCATTTGCCTAGCTCTGTGCCAGATATCAGAGAAGCTAGGTGGTACAGCGGATAGGGTGCTGAGCCTAAAGTCAGGAAGATTCCTCTTCTTCCTGAGTTTGAATCTAGTCATAGACACTTTTATTAGCCTGTGTGACCTTGGTCAAACCACTGAATCCTGTATGTCTCAGTTTCCTCATCTATAAAATGATCTGGAGAGAAAAAATGACAAATCACTCCAGCATCTTTGCCAATCCCAAATGGGGATCCCAAATGAGATCATGAAGAGTTAGATATGATTGAAAAATTACTGAGTAACAACAGCTTAATACTACCTGAAAATTTGCACGTTATTGGATACCAATTGCTGGTGACACTCCAAGACTGAATAAAAATACCTACATGACAATTTAAAACATGATCTAAAAAAAGAAAAAAAAATCCCTTTAACTTGTAATTTTTTGTCTTGGGTAAATTAATTTGAGCCAGATTAGGTGTATAGAGGAAGGAGAGGGAAAACATGATACAGAAAACAGTACAGCCATGGCTGCCATCAAACCAGTCAGTAAATCAAAAATATATATGTTTAGAATTGCATATATTTTACAAATATTGGAATATTTGCTGTCTAGAGGAAGGGGGTGGGGAGAAGAAAAGGAGAAACATTTGGAACACAAGATTTTGCAAGAGTAAAAGTTGAACACTATCTTTGCATGTATTTTGAAAACAAAAAGCTATTTTTAAAATTAAAAAATATATTAAGCACTCATATGTTAGGAACTACTCTAGAGTCTGGGGGAAAATAAACAAAAGAAGGAAAAAGCAGCAAAATTCTTAACCTTAGGAAGCTCACATTCTAATAGGGGAGACAATGCAAAAAACTAGAAACAATTCAGATATAGTATGTATAAATGGGAGGTATTCCATTTATTTTCTATTCCATTATGTTCCATTCTATTAGCACCTAGTGGGATCTGTTGAATCCTTTTTCAAGAGGTGAGATTTAAATGAAAACTTGAAGGAAGGCAGAGAAGCCAGGAGATAGAAATAAAAAAGGAGAGCATTTCAGGTATGGGGGAAAAACACAAAGTGAAATAGTGTCATGTTCAAGGAACAGCAAATAGCCAGGTTAGCTGAATCATAGAGAGGGTAAAATGTGTGTGTGTGTGTGTGTGGGGGGGGGGGAATAAAGTAATAGATTAGAAAGATAGGAAGAAGATAAGTTATGAAGGCCTTTAAAATGTCTGAGTGTTTCTTGGAGACAAAAGGGAATCACTGAAATTTACTGATTTATTCTTACATTCCTCTTTAGGCTCTTCTCCTGAATTTATAGACTTCATTCTCCATCATGATCAAGTATCCTTTATACTTTGGAAGGTCATCTTGCTCCTGTGACCCTTTCCTGTGACTGGCTAGTTTTAGAATTTCCATTTTGAAGAATTTAGCTAGACCAGACTTGTTTATTCCTTTGTTCTTCTGTGCCTTTGGATTACTGTGCCATTTGGGTGAACTATGATTCTTTCAAAATTATGATATTCCATAATTCATAGACATATGGGATTACTGGAAAAATATTGGTGTTAAAAGATGGATTTTTGTTTCAAAGAGGAGCTTGAAATCATTGCATGATTCCCGTAAAATTGGATCCACTTTCTCCTTTGCCCAGGCCTTTGTACAGTTGATTGACAAAAGTCTATGCATATCTATCTATTCAGTAGGCATTTTGTAATTACTTGACTTTTTCTGTACAGATTAATAGGTATTTTAATGTAAAAAATACAGTATTTTTCACATATAGAGGCACTAAGAAGACTTCATTATTTACAGAGAATCTATCTTTCATTTGGACTTAATATAAGAAATCTTCTACATCTATAGAAAATACATTTTATGAGCATATACTTTCCTGTTTTATTAAATGCTTTTCATTTATAGTCAGAGGACTGTAAAACAAAGTTATTTCTGTGGCTAAATCTTTCAAGTACTAGTGTAAGATCTTAATATATGCAAAGGATAGTCTTGGAGGAGAACTGTTACAGTAATATTTTGCTTTACCAAATCAAATCTTTTTTTGTAGTCAACAAATAATAAGCACAGTGGAAACTTGTGGGCTATAGAGATTTTTTTTTTTTTGTAGAAACTTAACTGTTCACTTGAGAAGAAAGATGCATATACATTATTTTTATAAAGATTTTATAGAGATGAAAAAGTAGACACATGGCAGTTTTAATGTCATCTCACTTTTTTTCACAAGTAAATCTATAATTTCCCCAACTGTTCAGTATCTTCTCTTTCAGATAAATTGAGACTATACCTTTATATCCTAAAAAGCTATTATCTCTTTTATAGGTCTCATCAGAATAAATCCTTTTTGGTCAAGCTTTGTTTTTATAAAAATCGAGTCTACTTCTTTATGCAATATATCATGTACTGAATCCAAATAAGGTGGCTCCATTAGAGTGGTAGATTAAGCAGTTTATTGTAGAAATCTTTAATAGATCATTACTATATTTTGCCTGTTGTTCTCCCTCCAATTTGATGCTTAAGTAAACCATGTTAATTGGTTTTCATGTCAAGTTTTCTTAAATTTATTTTCTTTCCATCATTTTTGCTATTTTATGAAGTAATTCTTTCATAATCTTCTATTATTCTCTCCTATAATATCTTTCAAATAAATATCCATTTAAAATGAATGCTGTACTTAGATATTATATCTCTGTGTAAGTCAAGGAGAGTAAATGTCTATTAGTTGAGGTGTTTTTGAAGATCTTTTGGCTTCCTTATTGTACACAAAACAATATAAACTATCACTATTGTGATGTAGACCTCCATGAACAATGGTTATTGTCCATGTTAACAAATATTCCTTCATACATTTCTCATTTTTCCTCAACATCAATACCTCATTTAAATAGGTAATTGAAATTAATAATTCATTCTTTTATTTCTTCATTTCAGATCTTCTTATTTCTTCCTTCTGAGTTGGATTGATTATTTTTCCTTTAACCAATCAATGGTCTGTCTCTATACAGACAGTTGATATGAAAATTCCTCCTACATAGGTAAGCATTTATTTCCTATCGAGTCAATTTTAATTTATTTTAAGTAAAAACATTTTGTGTTTCTTATGTCCAGTTCCTGTTGACTTTTTTTAAAAGAAAGATTTCTTAACATATAGGTGCAAACCTTTGGAGTAGTCTGTAAATATTCTGTAAATTTTATTTTTATTTTATTTTCTGAATCACATCTCTTATGATAGTTTTCACTGTCATCCCCATGTCAATCTTTGCATGAAATTAATGAGCATTGACATCAAAATGCTTTGGTTTAACTTAGAAGGTGCTATTGAGTTTTTCCATCTAATTTCTTTGCCTATTCACCCTCAACAACATATACTGGGGTAGAATTTGTAGTTTTAATAATGCTGAATTTGAAATAGTAGGACTTACATTAGAATTTCAGCTGTTACTTACTATTTATATAACTTTGACCAAAAAATTACACATCTAGAGACCTCAATTTTCTCATCTGTAAATGAGGATGTTGCATTACGTGGTCATTAAAGTTCATGGGAAAGTTCATTAAAGAAAGAGTTGTCAAGCTTCTAGAAAAAAAGAGATTATTTTAAAAAGCTAGCAGAATACAAGTAGAATGACTACCAAACTTGCAAGTAATACAAAATGAGAGTAATATATGACAATAGGGGACTGAGCCAGGATCTACAAAATTCTCAACAGGATTGAAGTTGGACTAAGTCTAAGAAGATTAAATTCAGTAACAGAAAATTGTAAAGTCATACTTGGCTACAACAATATCAACTTCATAACATGGAGGATATATGATTACAAAGTAGTTTGTTTGACAAAGATTGTGGTATTTTGGTGTATGGGAACTTAATATGACTCAGCTGTATATTGTAGCAGCCAAAAAAATCTAATTAAATCTTGGGCTACATTAAGAGGAACAATTTCCAGGAAGAAAGGAACAGATAGTTCCAATATATTTTCATCAGACTCCATTTAGAATACTGTTCTTAGTTCTGGGTACCATAGTTTAAGGTTATTGGTAAGAGTATGTATAAAGGAGGGAAACCAGGTATTAGGGCCTTGAGCTCCTATCATATCAGAATCATATTAAACAACTGGACAGTTTTCATGGAAGATATGATAGTTATATTAAGTTAGATTTGTTACATTTGATTCCAAAGTGTAGAATCCTGACCAATGGATAGAAATAGTAAAGAGCCAAATTTAGGCTTGATTTCAGGAGAATCTTTCTAATATTTAGAGCAATTCAAAATGGAATGAGCTATTTGAAAATGTAAACCTCTCTCCTTTTGTGGGAGTGTTCTAGAAGAAGCCAGATGACTATTTGCATAGTATGTTTACAATAGAGATTTCTTTTGTATATGGGTAAGATCAGATGGTTGTTGAGCTCTCATACTCAAATGCTCAAAATCTGTGATTCTTCCTCTTCCAGTTCCAAATCTTTAATATTTATCTTTCTCTCTACCCATGTGCATCATGAACAAAACAATATTGACTTTGTCTTAAGAAAATGATCTTTCTTCATGCTTTGAAATGAAATTCCTTTATTTCTAGTTCCAAGGAAAAGCTATTGTTTCTTTTCATTATGAGTCTGTATTATCTTTTGGTTTCATAGTAGAACAGCCATATTGATATAATTAAGTTCCTTTAAACATATATTCCTTTACTGATCACTCAATGAGTTTAGATAATGTTGATAAGTGGCACCAAAATTGTGATTCTTATTACCCTCTACCTTCTTTCCAATAATTTACCATCTTCATTAGGGAAGCAGAAAGGTATCAGTCACAAAGGGCTGACTCATTTGATAATTTTGTTGTTGTTTATTTGATGAACTGCCATGATCAGATAATTAATTAACTGTCAGCCAGTCTATTAGTGATGAGTCTCATTGTACTTATTTGCATTTGGATCTAGACAAGACACATCTTTCTCTGGGAATTTACTCAATCCTTTTCCTAATGGTAGGGCTGGTAAGAGCTTATGCTCCACTTGCATAACATTAGAGAAGTCAGATTCAATTCTACACTGTGATGGGCCATAGGAACAGGATCTTTGTGGAGGCAGGCATTAAAATTGTCATTTGACAGATGAAGAAATTGAAGCTCAGAGGGCAGGATCTGTGAGTCAGTGATTTTTTCATTTTTGTCTTTATATTTCTAGTGTCCAACACATGACTTTCTACATAATAGGGTTTTTGAAAAAAATTATCGAATTGAATTTGTGAGATTAAGTACTTTACACACTATCACACACATGGTAAATACTAGAGGTAAGATTTAAACTTTGATTCCAAGTTCCAGCTATCTAACAAATATTCTGAAACTGTTCACTTCAATCTACCACTGCCACTCAGACCTACCTTTGTATGTAACACTTTTCTGGAGATCTTGTATTGCTGCCATTCATGTCCCTGACAGCATCATTTATTTATAAACATACTCATGTGTATATACATATATATGTATACATATGCACATATATACATACATATATGTGTGTATGTATGTATATATGTATACTGAGTGCCAGTTTATGCTCTGTTCTGTGATGCTGTGATTTGAACCATAGAGGATAGGATAATAGTGTAAAATAACTCCCTCCTGAATCACTGCCAAAATTATGGTTACCAGTATTTACAATCTTAGATATGGGGATGATACCACTCTGATGGAAGAGACTGAAGAAGAATTAAGAAGTCTCTTCATGAGGATGAAAGAAGAGAGTATAAAAGATGGCTTGAAGTTTAACATTAGAAAACAACAACAACAACAAAAAAAACTAAGATCATGGCAATTGGTCCCATCACTTCTTAGCAAACAGATATTGAAAATAATATTAAATTTTATATTTTGGGGCTCAAAGATCACTAAGGCAGATGACAGTACTATGAAATTAAAAGAAGTTTGCTCCTTGGAAGGAAAGCTATGGTGAATCTGTATAGCACACTGAAAGGCAGAGACATCGCCTTATTGCCAAAGTTCCATATAGTCAAAGTTTTGTGGGTTTTTTTAAGTCATGATGTCTGATTATAAGAGTTGTACAAGAAGAAAAGCTGAGTGTTAAAGAACCAATGCTTTTGAATTGTGGGGCTGGAGAAGACTTCTGATAGTTCTTTAGACATCAAGGAAATCAGCTCAGTTAATACTTAAAGACATTAATCCAGAAATTAATTAATTGACTCAGGACAAATACTGAAACTGAAGTTTAAACACTTTGGCCACATAATGAAAAAAAATAGAAATCACTGGAGAAAACCCTGATTTTGAGAAAGAGTGATGGCAGGAGAAGGAGATAAAAGTTGGATAGATAGTATCATGGAATCAATGAAAAGGATCTTGGGACAGATTTAGGGATCATGAAAAGGGCCTCACATACTAAGATCCATGGAAAATGAAGAGTGAGACAACTTAATGACTAAACAACAATGTAAGAAATAGGCTTTGCCTTCAAGTACCTTACACTCTTGTAACGGGTGGCAGGACAGCAAATTCATCTAGGCAGGATAGGACTCCATCTTTTACCTGCCATGTTTTCTCATAGCCTGAATCTATACTCTATCTTGCTACCTTGGTATTCACTTAGCTGCTTCATCCCTGGTTATGGGATTATTAGTCCACCCCCACCCCACCATCCTACCAATTCCTCAATGATATCATGTACCTGTCCTTATACCCATGCAGCTGGCAGGCCAATTTTTTGAGGGGGAAGGGAGTACAAGTCCTTAATTTCATAGTAACATGCCTATCATATTTATCTTTTCACCCTATCTATTCTTCTAAAATTATAAGCACTTATGTGGGTTGTTGATACTTAGAATCAGTCCTTATGGCAACAGTTATTTCAATGTTTCCTGGGAATGTGTCCCCATACCTAATGACCTAGAAAAGAAATATTTATACTACTACTGGATTTCACTGACTTTCTTTCACATGCAATTTTTCTTATGTAAATATGAAAGATTTATTTGATTGTTTGTTTGGGATCCCAAATGCCAGATAAAATGTTTTTCTTGTTCATGGCCAGATAGCTACAAATCTTTTCAGATTTATCCCTGGAAAGCTCATTTGCATTATTCCCCTGGAATACCTTTGGACATAGAAGCCTTTCTCTCAAATACCACATAGCTTTTACTTGTCAAGCCTGTGGTAGAGTATCAAAGATCTCAATGTCTATCCATTTAAGATTGCCTCAGGCTCCCCAGCCTTGAGGGAATAAGTTCTTTTCTTATAGTGCATTTTCAGGTTGGAAAATTTAAGTTTAAGATTTGTACTTCCCTACAAAGTTTGGATCTTGCTAATGGATTCCAACTGCTTCTATTTTGTTGGATTTCTTGGTTTAATTTTTTTTTCCTTTTTATGTCCTCTGGTAGTGTACGGCCTAGTTCTCTAGATAATATTCCAAGAACAAAACTGATACATTGATGTGAGGCTATGATGTCTCTGTCAATTTTAATGCTTTTTAATAATATATTTTACTTAGTGCAATATCCCCTCCTTGTAAAGATATATTTCTTTGATTACTGATCACCATGAATTTTTTTTCTTTCATGGGAAGCATACCTGAAGTGACCCAGTAAATAGAGGAGGTAGAATTCTAGACCTGGAGTTCTAAAGACCTGAAAATCAGATACTTACTGGTGCTGTGACCTTTGGCAAGTTAAATGAACTCTGTTAATTTCAGTGTTCTCATCTATACAATGGGAATAATAACAGTACCTACATTACAGAGTTGCTGTAAAGATTAAGTGAAATTAATATATATAAAACATTTTAAAACTTAAAGTGCTATATAAATACTATCTATAATTATTATTAGTTTAATCCCATTCATTATTCTTCTCAGATATAATAACAACTGGGAATTATTGAATTTTTCATGGATTAATAGAATTCTATAGGTGTAAGGGACCTTTAAAGATTATTAATAGCAGGATTCTGAATCTGATCTGTGGATAGATTTCAGAAGATCTGTGACTTGAGAATGGGAAAAAATCACATCTTTGTTTTCACTAATTTTTAATTTAATATTTGCTTCACTTTCACTTATTTATATATATTATTTTTAAAAGAGGCTCATAGACTAAACTAGTTTGTTAGCTAAAATAAAGAATGATTAAGAAACTCTGATTTAAATCAACCACCTAAAAAGTAACAGATGAGGAAAGGGAAGGTCTGAGAAGTTAAATACCTTGTCTAAGGTAACATGGATAGTGAAAAGAGAAAGCTAGATATATTCCCCAGGAATATGGCTCCCATTTCAGTGAACTTCTCACTCTGTTTAACTTGAATGTTTAAGCTTGGTAATGTGATGGTGTCTCCTAAAGGAGGAGAGTCGTTTTGTCTCCTGTCCAGTCATAGATATATACCAGATCTATAGAATATGAATAAATTATTAAAATATGATGGATAATAGGAAAAAGTAAAGCCTCTTTGCCACAGAAAGCTGTAATAATCAAACAAAAATATTTGTTTTCAGTCTGAACAAAATGGTATAGGTTAATTAAAGGAAGAGATGTAGCTTTAAAATTCAGTTTAGTCTTCCCCAGTACAGAGAAATTAAATAGCAACTATGAGCCTGGCACTGTGTGAAGCACTGGGGATATCAGAACAAAATATGTGATAGTTTCTTATGTCAAGAAGCTTACATTTGGTATGAGAAGTTAAACATATTCACACAAAGCTAATCTCAAGGTCATCTATTGCTTCAATGTTACCTTTGTTTGCTTCCATATAGGTGGGAGAAACAAAATAACATATTATTGCCATTGCTTAGTCCAGTATCTGGCACCTAATAAGTGCTTAATAAGTTTTGATTGATTAATTGAGCCATGCAGAAGCCAAATGTGGCTGCAATGTAGATTGCACTCAGAGCTTGTGTTGTGGAATAAATGATGTCCAAATATTTGACTTTTAGATAAATGTATACTCTCAATAGATTCAAATTAAAATAAAGAAATCCTACATTAGAAAACTAATCACTCAATATTACTTGTAATTTCAGATGTAAGAGTAAAATTAAGGTTGTGGGATTAAAACATAAGCAACTAAACTTCAAGTTCACTTGTTTTAAAGTATTGCATAGATGATTTAATCAAGAAGCTAGATCATCCCCTATTTCTGTTATCCAGGTCAGCAGAACTGACATGACAGGACACTGAAAACGAGGGAACACTATTCCAAACTCTACTCTGCATCCCCTTCATTATGCCACTGCTGAAATTCTCTCCAGAGGCATTGATTACATTGACTATTAAAGTTCTTTCTAAAAGAATGAATTTAATCTTTTAAAATGAGAGCAAATGGGGGACATATATCCAATTTTTGAAGAATAAATAAATTGCATTTATATAAGAAAAACAAAAACACCTCTTTGTATTTATAGTGTTTTATATTTTTAAATCCCTTCTACACTGTAGCAAGCTCCCTGAAAGAAGTGATTTTTTTTGGCCTTTCTTTGTATTCTTAGTATTTAACACTGCCTCATACATAGTAGCTATTTAACATTTGCTTTTTATCTTGATTTGTTCTGTATCTCTTTTGATCCTCATGATCAAAAGATCATTAGATAGATCAAATAGTATTATTCTCATTTTATAAATGAGGAACAGAGATACAAAGGCAAAATGAGGAAAGTAGTCTGGACTCAAGTCAAAAGTTGTGGATTCAAATCTTATTACTTAGTCTTTGAGTTTTTCCTCATCTGTAAAATGGGGAGGTTGGCTTAGATAATCTCTAATCATTAATGCAATGATTCTATAATTCGCTGGTTTGTCCAAGATCCCCCAAATATTGAGTTACAGATCTGGTTCAAGGAATTAATGCTGACTCCTTAATCAAATTTTTTTGTCATACTTTTTGTCTCCTATCGAGGTAAATCTGAAGTGTTTCACAGGGAACATACTTACTCCCATACAATGTTTTAATTTTTTAAGAAAAATTAGCTTTTCAATATTTCACAGATTTGATTTTGATAATACTTAACTCAAATGAAAAAAAAAAGTTTCAGAAAAAGACTGCCAACATTCAAACTAAGAAGCTGCTGACTCTTCTTTTTCAGACAGGAATGAAAAATTACCCTTTTCAATAGCCTAAATGGAAGCAATGTAATTAAACCAATGCCTCTTGGAAGTTATATATTTAATCTATTTCAGCTGTTCTGGACCTTCTTACTCATAAAAGATTCCAGTATGCTGTGGTATAACCTCTTGGCATGTTGGCATCTTGGCATTTGGTGACTTTATGTAAAAGTCATCATTTGTGGGGGTTTCCTATAAAATATCATCACCAAAGCTTGTCAGTTCCCATCTTATACAAGTATCATGGATTTAAATTGTTTTCTTGAGAATTTTGTAGAGATAGGCAAAGAGTTATGTTTTGTAGGCAACAATGTTTTCTTGTTCTCCCCCATCTTTTGGTGGTAAGGGAGAACCTAGATTTAAGAATTGATCAATGAATTCAATGTATAGATTGTTTCACTAATACAGGAACTCATCTCAGGAACAATGAAGGATCAAGTGACTTAGCCATGATCACTCAGCTAATATGTGTCAAGGACAGATTTTCCCAAAGTCCATACTAGTGCCTTAACCATTGTGCTATAAGCCTACTAATTTTCTAAAGGTTAAATAACTTCAATTACTTTAAAATTTAAATTTTGAGCTTCCTATTAATAGTAAAATCTGCAATTTGAGACATTCAGTGACATTTGCTAAGTACCTACGGTAATGAGTTAGATACTGGAGTAATTTTTAAAAAGTTCCTGCCTTCAAGGAGATTATATACTTGATTTTTTGTGCTACAGTGGAAACCACCTTTACTGTTAATGCAAAATCAGATCATTTATTCTATAACATAACCCACCATTAGATTTTTCCCATAATCCTAAGGAACATCCCAAACTGTACTACACCTTTCTTGGGATGAAGAATATCACTTCATCCACATTAAATCAATAGATGGGATCACAGATTTAGTGCTAGACCTTAGAGACCACTGAGTTTGATTTTCTTGTTTCTGCTTGTTATTCAGTTATATCTCATTTTTTGGACCCCATTTGAAGCTTTCTTGTCAGAGATAAGGGAATGATTTGTCATTTCCTTCTCCAACTCATTTTTTAGACAAGGAAACTTAGTTATACATGTTTAAGCAACTTAACCAGAGTCACAAAAATAGTAAGAGTCTGAGGCCAAATTTGAACTCACAAAGGTGAATCTTCCTGATTCCAGGTTCAGCACTGTATCATTTCTATCACCCATCCTTCCCTTCCATATCTTACAGGCACAGAGAAGTTAAGTAATGTATCCATGGCCAGATATATAATAAATGTTTAAGAGAGCATTTGAATTTATGCCTTTTTGACTTCAAGTGTAAGGACTATACCAGGAACATTTTCAATGTTTATAGTCTGTGACTGGATACTAGAATTCTTAACAATAAAGGAAAATAAAGTAACCTTAGAAGTTTAAATGAAATCTTATTTTTGTGGGTCCCTAAAAACATATATTATTTACATTCAGGTGTGGAATTTTTCTCCCTTTTAACAAGATTTTTGGGTCTTATTTGTGCCTCAAAGAAGCCTAACATGCTTTGGTGAGTTTTAAATAAGTAAACAAGAAAATTAATAGGCCCCATTCCCTGAAAATCCAACCAAGAGAATTAAATCTGAGTACATGTGAGATTCAATCTTATTTGCACATAGATAATTTTTATGAGAAGCATATCTTCTGCATTTTATTCAAACCCCCCTTTTCCTTATCTGCAGTTTAATTTCTTTTTTACCTATTGCATGGATAGTATACTTGTAAATTTTTGGTTCTCGGCTGCTACTAGGGAGAACTGTACATCCTCCCCTCTCATCCTACTCCCCCAATCCATTTTATGCATAGTCTAGAATAAACATATATTCTGTTTTCACAAGAGAACCTTATTATTATTACTTATTATTTGTTGAGCATCAACAGTACACTTATAAAAAGGAACAAGGGCCTCCTTCTAATTTGGGCTGACTAATAAGTGCCTGGCTCCCAGGAACCCACAGGCATCTGCCAAATGCCTTCTAGCTTTGCATCTATTAAAAGCCATTATCTCCCCCACCTTCTCCACCCCAGACTCCTCTCCAAAATGAGAAAGAGATGAGGGGGATGATGTCATAGCATTTCTCAGGACTATAGAATCATAGCTTAGAGCTGGAGAGATAACTTAAGTCCTCTAATCCAGTCCTCCCATTTAATAGATGAGGAAACTGAAGCCCAGAGAGATGAATTATTTGCTCAGATTTGTAGTGGTAGTAAGTTGCAAACTTAGGATTTGAGCCCAAATCTTCTGACTTAAATTTTAGCATTTTGGGAGGATTCTTTTAGTATGTGTATAATGTGTGTGTATATGTGACATATGCAGAATTCACAAATGTCTTGTTCAGTTCATTTATTTTTCTGTCATATCTGACTGTGTGAAGCCTTTGGAGTTTTCTTGGCAGAGATACTGGTGTAGTTTGCCATTTCCTTCTTCAGTTCATTTTATGGATGACGAAACTGAAGCAAACAGAGTAGAGTGACTTGCCCAGGATCCCACAGCTTGTAAATGTCTGAGGCTAGATTTGAACTAGGTAAGATGAGTCTTCATGACTCCAGGCCTGTCACTCTATTCATTTCACTACCTATCTGTCCTGTATAAGTAGATATGCATGCTTATGTAGATATGTGTGTTTATAAGTGTATGAATACATTCTTATAATCAAGTACTTATCTCTTGCCTCTAAGGAAAAAAAAATCCTCTGTTTGGCATTTAAAGCTCTTCACAATCTGTCTCCTTTCTACCTTTTCAGTTTTCTTACATATTACCCCTCCCTCCTGTCCACCCCCATACTCTCTCTAGTACTGCCATATTAGCCCATTTTCTCTTCTGAATATAAGAACTCCATCTCTTTTTTTATATCCTTACCCTAGCTGTGCTCTATGTCTGGAATCCAACCCTTTATATCTTTGTCGCCAAAATTTTTGGAATCCTTTAAAACAACTAAGGCACATTTTCTATAAAAAGCTTTTCTTAATGCTTCCATCCATTAGGGTACTTTGTTCCAATACTGTTTTTTGTTATATATTACCTGAAATGTTATAGGCCCTTATTATATGTTGATTGAGTGAATTGACCAGAGGGCAAAACTAACAATAATGGATGGAAATTGAAAAGAAGTAAACTTAGGCTTAATAAAAGGAAACATTACTTGACAATTAAAGCTAACCAAAAGTTCTTAGAAGATGATGGATTCTCTTGTATCATAAGTCTTTAAGAAAAGTGGATGATCACTTGCTGAAAATTTTATTAAGAGGATTCTTGTTCAATGGAGCTTGGACTTTATGTTCCTTTCAATTTTAATATTCTGTGGTTCTTTAATTCTGTTTTCCAATAAATATATTCTTATGTTATAGAGAACTCAAACATGGCAAGCACAGATGTGGTTGTCAGGAAAAATGATACAAGGACATTCCTTAAAGTTGTCAAGAACTTTAGAATTAATTGCATGGCATGGGAGATACTGGCACAGGCCCCATCATAGAAGCCTGGTGTACCCTCATCATAGAAGTTGCTGTGCTCTTTGGGAAAAACTGAATAAAAGTAGATCGAAAGAAACATGAGGTATACAAAGTTATAGAATCCATCTCAAATGTTCATATGGAATATTTGTGACTAATCTGTGGTAGAGCATTTTGAACTCATATTAGTCTGGTTATCCACAATTGAATACATTATAAGTTGGCTCTAACATAGTTATATCATTTTGGTCCTCTTTGAGAACAAAGAACAATCACCAATCAACCAACCAAACAACCAACCATTAAGGGGTTTCTTGTTCAGTATAAATTGGATTATATGACCTTTAATGTTATTTTCAGTTTGGAGATCCCACGATTCTTTAATTCTGCTTTCCAATAATTTTCCTATGTATTTAAACATTTCATCTTCTTTATTCTGCATATTTTAATTTCAGAAAAAAATAAACATACAGTCCACAATAAAAAATATCCCACTCCCCAGATTAGGAAGGGAAAAGAGGTTCCCTACATATATATCCAAATTGTTCTCCAGAATTGTAGAGATTCAGAAGGAAGAAAATAATCCCTTGAAAACTAGAGTTGAGCAAGGGGAAGCCAGTAAAGTTACAAGAGGCCAAGAAATAATAAAATAAATATAAGAATGAAAAAATAGAAGAGAATGTGATATCTCATAAGAAAAATAACTTATTGAGAGAACTGATTAAGAGAATATGAGAATAATCAGATTACCTGAAAGCTATGATCATAAAAAGAATGTTTATGCAAGAGGAAAAGTAGAAACAGAAAAAAAATTCACCAACTGAAAGAGCTCTTATAAGTAAACCCTACAGGAATATCATAGCCAAATTCTGAAATTCCCAGATCAAGGAAAAAATATTATGAGCAACAAGAAAAACAATAATTTAAATATTATGAGGCTACAGTTATAATCATATAAAATCTAGGAATGACTACATTAAAGACCACAGATCTTGGAAAACTATATATCAAAAAGCAAAAGAGCTGAGTAGGAAGCTAAAATAATAATATACTCAACAAAGTTAAACATAATTCTGAATTAAAAAAAAAAAAGGCTGTTTAATGAATTGCCAGCCTAACAAGCTTTTGTTTAAAAAAGACCTGAACTTAATAGAAAATTTGACATACAAGATCCAAGAAATATATAAACACTAAAGACTAAATACAAGAAGCTTGAGGACAAACTGTTTATATTTTATATGTGGAAATATAAAGAATATGGCCAAGACTGTCATTAGTAATTAAGTAGTTTAACAGAAAGATTGTGGTAGAGCTGAACATGATGTCATTCCAAAAAGTAAACAATGTAAGAAAAGGTAAACAGACTATTTATTTTATACAAATGAGGTGAGAGAGGAGGAACTTACATAATGGGATTAAATGGGGGAGGAACACTGGTAGCTCTGGAATCCCACTCTCATTTGGAGTGTATTAAAGAGGAAATAATATATGATGTGGGCTGTGGTTCCTTTAAGACTAGTCCTTTCAGATTGATTTATTCCTTTTTGATTCCCAACCCCTCATAGCTTAAGAAGCTAGGACTTTTGATTCATAAATTCTGGTCAAAAGCACCCTTTTGAATTCCAGTAGGAGATATAAGGGCTCTCACAACTCCCATCGGATCTGAGCCAACTTGGGCTGTCCTAGCCCCCATTCTAATGATCTGCTCAGGTTTTCCCACCTCCAACCTAGCAAATTCTAGTCCTTGCTGAAACCCAGCGAAGTACCAACCTGGTACTCCACCCACGGGCCCCTTTAGCTAAATCTCTCCTTATAAAAGAGCCAAGTTGGATTCCTCTCTTTGCAGTGGGTGGAAACATGTCAACTCTCTGCCCACTGGAACTACTGGTTCTGGTGTCCTCCTCTCTTTACCTAACACCTTTTACTAACTAGAATTGAACCTTACTTCCAAAGCCCATAATAAACCTCTTTTATCAATCTAGGTTTTCAAGTCTGTAAATTCCTTTACAGGGGACTCTGACACCACTAGACCTCATTTAACTCTCTATTCTTGTGTTAAATCCAAAGGGGTTGCAGGGGAGCTCCATTTGACTCCCTGTACCCCACACCTGCCACTAGACCTCAATTAACCCTAATTTCATTTAGTTACCACATATCTAGATCTCATCAATATATATACACATTCCCTCTCCCCCTCCCTTCTTTTCTCCTTCTTTCCTTTTCTGTCTCTCCCTCCCTTTCTGTCTATGTCTTCTAAATTTAGAAAGAAATAACAGAGTCTTTGTAGTGGCCAGAAACTGTAAACGAGTGGATGCCCATCTATTGGAGAATGGCTGAATAAATTGTGGCTTATGAATATTATGAAATATTATTGTTCTGTAAGAAATGACAAACAGGATGATTTCAGAAAGGCCTGGAGAGACTTAATGAACTGATGCTGAGTGAAATGAGCAGGACCAAGAGATTATATACTTCAACAACAATACTATATGATGATCAATTCTGATGGATGTGGCCCTCTTCAACAATGACATGAACCAAATCAGTTCCAATAGAGCAGTAATGAACTGAACCAGCTACACTCAGGGAAAGAACTCTAGGAGACGACTATGAACCACTACATAGAATTCCCAATCCCTCTATTTTTATCTGCCTGCATTTTTGATTTACTTCACAGGTTAATTGTACACTATTTCAAAGTCTGATTCTTTTTTGTACAACAAAATAACTATTTGGACATGTATACATATGTTGTATTTAACTTATACTTCAACATATTTAATATGTATTGGTCAACCTGCCATTTGGAGGAAGGGGTAGGGGGAAGGAGAGGAAAAGTTGGAACAAAAGGTTTTTCAGTTGTTAATGCGAAAAAATTACCCATGCATATAGCTTGTAAATAAAAAGCTATAATAAAAAAAAGAGGATGAGGGAATAGTATAGAAGGGATATAGAATGGTGTGTAGATTAACAGCAGTGTAATAAAGAGAGATGGGGTGAGAGGATAAGGAGAGGGATCTTTGGAGGGATAGTTTAAATTATAGGAGTACAAGATAGTAGGTAAAAGTAAATTTATTTCTCTATATTTTTAATCCTGTCTCATGTTCTGTTAATGCACCTGTCAATTCTTTTCCTTTCCTATTTTCTATTTAATTTTAAAATACATTTTACAAAAGGAATTCAAAGGATAGGATGCATAAGAATGTTTTTGAAAAATAACCTCAACACTTTTCAATTGGGAAGTAGCCAAACAAGTTGTGGTAAATAAATGTAATGGAATACTATTGTGTTTTAAGTATTGAGGAGCAGGATGATTTCAGAAAAACCTGGAAAGACTTATGTGAACTGATATAGAGTGAAATGAATAGAACCAGAAAAACACTGCACACAGTTATGGCAGTACTGTACAATGATCAATTGTGAATGACTAAGCTTTTTTCAGCAATACAATGATCTAAGACAATTCCAAAAGACTCATGATGAAAAATGCTACCCAAATCCAGAGAAAGAACTAATGGAGTATGAATGCAGATGGAAGCATACTATTTTTTTACATTTTTGTATTTAAAAACATTTGTGGCTTGTGTCTTCTTTTACAAAATGACTAATATTTATATATTTTCATAATTTTACATATATAACATGTGTCAAATTGCTTACTGTCTCAGAAAGAGGGGAAGGACAGGATGAGAGGGAGACAATTTGCAAGAGAAAATTAAAAAAAAACATAACCAAATGTTAAAATTTAATTTTACATGTAATTGAGGGTAAAATAAGCTATTTACTAAAAACAAACAAAAATAAAAGTACTTAGTATATGGATCTAGATAATGTTATAAAAGTAAATTATACTAATTTTTCAAAAATCTTACACTGAACACTTAAATTCTTCCAGCTTTTAAATATTCTCTTTTGGGACTTGAGACCCCAAAAGATTTGCAATTACAGGCAATTTTATAAAAATCACTACATTACTTTATGTTTCTTGCTCTATAAATGGGATGAACACATATAAATCTCTTACATCTCAGGATAGCTACGTACATTAACTAAAATAATAAATGTAAAAGTTCTTTCTGAACACAAATTACTATTTGTGTGAAGGGCAAAGAGGGTCTAATGCATTGCTGAAAAAAAAAAAAAGAAGTTTGGTGGAGTTGTTTTTGTTTATGTCTGAAGCTGTTATCAGCCAGAATATTTATATAGAAAAGTAATGTGGAAGTTTAGTAGCATGAACATAGCCCCTTATAATTCTGTAAGCATAGGACAATTGCTTATGAAAAAAAGAGAGGCAAATAGGCTCTGAATGTAGTATAGAATTTGTGGTTACAGTTCCCAGGTGGTCTTCCCTTCTTTTTCTTTCCAAGTGTGTTCTACTGGTGTTCCAACCATTGTGAACAGATTCAGGTAAACAGAGTGTTTTCTTCCCAGGTATCTGGTCCGCCTGGGGTCAGCTTAGTACACTGACTCAGAATCTTGGCACAAGTAACATAATTGAGGAGAAGTCTGCAGTGAATAGATCCTGTCAGATTGAATAGATGATGAATACTTATTAAGGCTTGACTGAGGGCTTCTTGCCATCAGGTTATGCTTGGCAGGGGCTCATAGACTATGACATATCTTTAAATAGATGTAAACAGAATTTTAATTCATGCAATTTTTCTTTGTTCTTTCCTTTTTACATACATCATAAAACTAGAATTCACTAATTAGCTGGATTATGTTGATTTAACTAAACAATTTTTTAAGGTGCAAATCGATGAAAAAGTTTGTCTTTATACATTGAGGAGTTTCCATATTAATAAACTGACTTATTTGATATCAAAGAATTAGTTAGGAAATTGACAACTTCCTGAGTACATAACTAACATCTGTTTATATATTTGTCTAATATATTGAAGAGCTAATGATTTGGATTTTAGCCATCAATCATACATATAAATGACTTTTAAGAAGTATTTTTTGTAAAATAGTTAATTAATGCATTCTAGATAAGAGTATAATTTCTTGCTGTGAGCTACATGTTTTCTTTATAAAATGATCTTCAAACATCCATTCTGTATTAAAGTGACCCCTTAAATAAATTCAAAGATCTCAATATTTTCAATGTTAACTTTTTATTGTGGTAGTAATTTTGTGCCAGAATATATGTGAATTGGCCTATTTAAATAGTCTTCTTGTATTCATTTGATTCCTGTGGTTTCTATAAATTCTTTTTATCTCTTTGAAAAATGGACTAGTACCATTATAAGAAATAGTTTTATTTACAGTATATCACTGTAATGTATCAGTGAAATGATCAAGGATTAGAAAAAACTACAATAACTAAGGAATAAGGCCTTGTTTTTATGTGTTGCAGAAAAGATACTTACAAAAGATACACAGTGTCAGTCTATGTTCAGGTATTGTATAACTCAGCTGGCTCCAGACTAATATCATACCTGTATTAAACAGCTTTCAGTATGCTATAGTTTGTGGCTTTAAATTTTGAAACTATAAAATCAAGATGTAAAACTAAGGAACTGGCTCATGTAATCTATATTTTAAAAATATTTATATCTCCCATAGTTCTCTAAGGATCTTTTAGCTGTATTTCCTCTCAAAAAAAAAAAAAACAAAAACAAAAAACATCCCACACAACAAAGAATATCTTAAAGGAAGAAAAAGAAAGAAAAAGGAAAAAAATCCCCAGCAAAACCAATGGATATACAGAATATACCAATATACAAAATACAATGTACCAAGGGTTCTCAAACCACGGTCAGCGGGCCAGATGCAGCCGCTGAGGACGTTTATTCAGGTATTCCTGATTCCAAGGCCTTATCCAAAAGCAGATGATGAAAGAATGGCCTAATTGTATAAGTTTAAGTTGTGGCGATTTTGTGATCTGGGGCTTCCTGGGAACACAGGCCAAACTTATACCAGAAGGAGAAAAACAGGAAGGGGACACCCTGAAGTAGCACTAATGTAGAGGGGACCTTGCTGGCGTGAAACAGATCCCAGCCACTACCCAAGGGCCATGCACTGAGAGTGGTCAGGCCAGTGTCTCAATCCAGCTCAGCAGGGAGCCAATCATATTGGGGTAGGAATAGAGGGGCTGAATTTCCTCTACTACTTTTCCCCAGGTGTAGTTCATGTAGTCAACTTCCCCCAGAACCAGCAGCAAAGGCCAGTGAACAAAGTGCTGAACTCAAGCATATGTGATCCTAGCCAAATGATACCATCTCCAAGTGTCAGTTTCTTCATCTATAAAGTGGGCAGAAATGGGAACTCCTCCCCAATCTCCTAAGTTTTATAGAAATATTCTTCTTATCTTCCTGAAAGTTTCTTTTTTTGAAAAGGAATTATAGATTCTTTTAACTCTAGGGGAAAGAGACTTGTATCTACCACCCCCGTTTTGCCTTTTAGAACAATTGATGGCACAGTGATTGGAAAGTTGGGCCTCGAGTCATCAGACACTTCTTAGCTACATGATCCTAGGCAAGTCATTCTGATTTCTACCTGCCTCAGAATTCTCAAACATAAAAATGGGGATAATAATAGCACTGACTTCTTCAGGTTTTTTGTGAGGATCAAATGGAATATTTGTATAAACACTTAGTACAGTGCCTGGAAGGCATTAGAGAAATATTCATTCCTTTCCCTTTGCAGGATGGTGAAGGATAGGGGTCGAGGAGACCTGTGGCCTTATTCAATAGAAGGAAAAAGGCCATCTAAAATATGTCTTCTACTTCCTAAACACCCCATTTCTCACTGTCTCACCAAAACCTTGACTGGCTTCTGGAGAATTAGAAGAGGCTCCAGAAATGAAGCGACAGGCTATTCTAAGGATGCCTCTGTTATTAAAACCAGCCTTTACTCTTCACCTCCCCCAACTACCCTACCCTCCCAAGCCTTATCAAGGAAGCTCAGTATAAAGAAAAACAAAGGACTTATCTCCTCCATGTCCACAAAAAAGTACTTCTATAAATATTTTGTTATATATGGATTGGAACATCTAGTAGTTAACTGTTTACATTAAAGGAGATAGACATTTTAGTATTCATTTGCATAATTCAAAGTTGCTTTTTCTAAAGCGTTTGTGCTGATTCATAGTTCTACTATAATGTCTTCCACATCCTACCATCAATGACCAATTTTTTGGTCATCTTTGCCAATTTGCTGAGTATGAAATACAGCCTCAGAATTTTTATTTTTATTTTGTTTTTATTTATTTTACTGATGTGGTCTGCTTTCACATGGATTCTTCTTTTGAGACTGTTTGTTGATATTCTTTGACCACTCATCTATTGGTGAATACTTTTTGTCATTCATTTGTATTATGCACATACATACATATGTATGCATATATGTATATCTTTCTGTGTGTATATTATTTATATATCTTGTATACCAATTTTTTTCCTGAGGAATATATCAAACATTTCCCTATTCAATTGCTTTCTTTATTATCCTAGATACATTACTTTTGTTTGTGCAGAAACCATTTAATTTCATATAATTAAAATTATCTGTATCATCATGTGATTGCCTCTATTTCTTGTTTGGTTAATAATATACCTCTTAACTTAGGTAGTAAAGTGGTATAGTGGATAGAATTCTGAGCCTATTATTAAGAAGAAATAAGTTCAAATTTGACCTCAGACATTAATTGTGTGATACTAGGCAAGTCAATTAAACATCTTGCTTCAGTTTGCTCATCTGTGAAATGAACTAGAGAAGGAAATGGCAAACCATTTCTGTTCTTTGCCATGAAAACTCCAAATGACTGAAATGACTGAACCCTAACAACAAATATCTCTTAATCATAGTTACGAAACCCATATGAATTCTTTTCTAATTTTGAGTTAAGCCAATATTTATTTTTAATTTATTGTGAGATATGGAATGAAATGTTAGTGTGATCTTGATATTTTCCAAACCAATTTTACAAGAATCTTCTGAAATGCAGTGTTTCCTAGCAATTTCTGTTTTGGTGTTTACTTTATACTGCATTAAGAGAGGCTCAGTCTCCAGAACAAGAGTAATAATAGTCTTAGATATCATCAGGAGAAACTCATCAGTTTAATCTATGTATGCATACAGTTTGTATGTATATAGTCTGTATGTATAATGTATGAAAACAATGCACACATGCATACACACAATCTGGGTCTCACATCAGCTCATTGAGATTCAATTCAGGTGCTCATTCTCTGTGTATTCTTCTTTGATCCCATTAGCTGCTAGTGATCTTTTCTTCCTCAAATTATCTTCATATGCCATTACCTACAGATGAAATTTATCTCCTTGAAAGCAGAAAATGCTTTCATTATTTGTTTTCCTTGTCCATAACATTTAGCATAATGTCTTGTATTAAGTAATATGTACAAAGTAAATGTTCAATTGAATTCAAATGAATTATATTATTAGACATTTTTCTATGTGAATGTTAAATCTTTCTCAATAGATCAAAATTTCAAGGATAGGCAATGTATTTTATGCCTCTTCGCATTATGCCTTATGGTATTTAGGAAAATTCTTTCTGCATAATAGACAACATTCCTCTATTTTTTAAAATTTGAGGTGATAACTATGATATATAATAAATTAAAAATATACAAAAGAATATATATAAACCCCTTGTACACAGTAATATGTACATAAGTGTATATATATGTATGTATATATAAAATCAATTCAGAAAACATGAAGAGAATACATATATGTACATATGCATATATGTTTGTATATACACACAACATACCAATATATTTGTGTTTGGTTTTATGCACACATACATGTATACACACATGCATATACATGTACAAATAAGACTGTGGAACCTACAGGAAAGGAGACCTGAGTTTAAACTCTACTTTAGCCATGATCTTGCTGTTGTTAGGTCATTTTTCAATTATGCCCAACTCTTTATGACCCCATTTGAGATTTTCTTGGTAAAGACACTGGAGTGGTTCAACATTTACTTCTTATTTTACAGATGAGGAAACTAAGACAAGCAGGACAAAAGACTTGCCCAGGGCCATATGAAGTTCTCTTGACTATTCTCTTCATTGAACTCTCCAACTGCCCTACCTTACTAGCCATATAATCATTAGCAAATCACAACCTTAGCTTCCTAACCTGCAAATGAGTATAATAACAGCTGTCTCACATATATAAAGTGCTTTATAAACCTTAAAACATTATATAAACTGTAGCTATTACTATCACTATCTGCCTTTTCCTAAAAAAAAGAAAAAATTAGTCTTAAGAGAATTGCCTGGGACACTGAGTTTAATAATCACTTAGTATGTGTCAGTGGTAGGACCTGAAACCATACTTCAAGGTCAGTCAGCCTTTTATCTATTGAACTTCTCTCTTAATGATATGCATAGTCATTATTCTGCAAAAACTACAAATGGTTAAGTGTTTCTCATAAATGACTATAATTAGTGCTAATTTTACTCAGTAAAACTGAGCTTTTAGTTTTCTTTGCTCTCTTTGTTAGTTCTGATTTTTTTTTTGATTACTACATTTTTTTCTGATACTACATTCAGTTGAGATATAATCATGAAAACTGAGACATAAATTAATTAAAATATAAGAATTTTTATATAACTGTAGGAAATATTCAATAAATATGGGAGTTAGTTAAATTATAAATGTTGGTTAATTGATTTTGTCAATCTAAGTCAGTTTGCATTTCATATCTGGAATTTATCTTTGTATAGAAAGAGGGGTTTTTTGTTTTCGTTTTGTTTGTTTTGACTTGGATAGTATTATGCATTTCCTCTACTTAAATATCATTGGTGTCTACCAATTGATGGTTCAGACTATGTCAAACACTTTTGTGGTTAGGACACCCTATGGTTTGCCAATCATTTTACACCAGCATCATCTTAAGCCATTTCCTACTTTGTTATTTGGTATTCCAGTCAAACCATACAATATTTTATTCCATGAGTTCTTTCTCTGCTTTTCCACCTCTATGGTTTTATTTACAATGTCCACTAGGCCTGAAATCTTTACTTTTCCAATTTTTACCTTTTGAATTATCACAAATTCATAAACTCCAAATAAAATGTCATCTCTTCTTTTAATGCCTTTTTGGGTTCCTCCAAGATTCAAAACTTTTCTTCCTCCTTAAACCTCACAAAGCACTTTGAATTTCCAGCACAAAGTACTCTAAATGCTTTTTTTCATATTTCATTTTATATCAAATATCTAAAAATGTTGCAATCATCCACATCATCTTCATCATCAAAAAAGACAACAATAATATCAACAAGTATTTATTAAGAATTTAATAGGCCAGGTACTATATTAAATGCTGTGGGTAAAAGACAAAAACTCTTATCCCTTTTCTCAAGGAACTCCATTCTAATGGAGAAGATAAACTATAAACAATGATATGAAAACAATACATACACAGAGTATAAATGAAATGTAATATCTGGAGGAAAGCTATTATATCCATTATGGCATGGCTATGACTTTGGTTTCTCTTAAGTCATATCAATAGAATGCCAAACACCAAGGTAGGGAACACAGACTAGAGAATGAATTATCCATATGACATTTGAAGACTGGTTAAGTTCAGAAACACTCATCTCCAGATGGACTGCAGGGTTATGAATTTTTTGTCTCTAGAAACTTTTAAAGATTATGTACCAAGTTTAAGGGAGTTGTACAACATGGTAATAATAAACATTTTAGAGGACACTTCTACAATTAAATTATGTAGTCTTAAATATTGAGAAAATATATTAATGTATTTCTTAACACCCTCTTAATTATAAGTTTCAGAGGAAAAATATTTCTATTTACCTATTTTTGTTTTTTCTTTTAATTTAATATGATTTATTTCAGTTAACAAAATTTTCTCTCTCATGTACTCCCACTAATGGAAAAAAAAAGAGAACAAAACTTTGTAATAAATATGCATAATCTAACAAAAGCAATTCCAACATTGGTCATTTCAGAATTATCTATCCATCTACCTATCTATCCATCCATCTATCTTATATCTTATATAATTTTTCACTCAGTGCTTTACTACTCTGGCAAGAGGTGACTAGTATGTGTCATCATGGGTCATCTGGAATCATGGTTGGTCATTGAACTAGGCAGAATTTTTAGTTTTTCAAAGCTCCATTGTTATTATATAAATAGCTCATTCTGGTTCTACCTCATTTCAATTTGTACCAGTTCATATGAGATTCCCTAGGTTTCTCTGAAACTATATATTTCTTAATTTTTATATTTGATTTATTTAACATTTTACATTTAAAACAAATTTTATTGCATTTCTTTTAAATTTTTTTGAATTCTAGTTTCTCTCTCAATTAAGAAATCACATATGAAGTTATGTAAAACATTTATATAAAAATCAAATTGTGAAAGAAAATATAGATCTCTTACCCTAATGAAAATTAAAAAAAAACTCATGAAAAATTAAGTTTAAGATAGAAGAAAAAAAGAGAGAATGCTTCAATTTCTTTTCAGACACAATCAGTTCCTTCTCTGGGTATGGATAGGATTTTTATCCTAAATCCTTTAGAGTAGTCATTGATAATTGTATTACTGAGAATAGCAAAGTCATTTATAGGTGGTTATCCCAGAAAATTGCTATTGCTTTGTATGCAATACATTTCCCTTTGCTTGAGTTCATGGAGTACTTTCCAGTTGTTTGTGGTTTTTTTTTTTTTTCTGAATTCATCCTGCTCATCATAAAATAATAATATTCCATCTTAAAACACATATCACATTTTATTGAGCATTCTCCAATTGATGGGCATCTCCTCAATTTCCTTTTTTTTTTTTTTTTCTGAGAAAAGAGCTGTTATAAATATTTTTGTATATAGAAGTCATTTCCTTTTTTAAAATCTCTTTTGGTATTCATTGCTAGTAGTGGTATTGCTAAGTCAAAGGATATGCATGAATTTATATCCCTTTCGGCACAGATTTAGGCATTTTTATTATTTAGCAATTGGTGCATGGCTCTTTTTTTTTTTTTTTTTTTTTTTAATAAATTTGACTTAGTTCCCTCTATGTTTGAGAAATGAGGCCTTATCAGTGAAGCTTACTTCAAAATTATTTTTTTTTCCAATTACTATAGCTAACTGTATTTCTTCTCTCTTTCCTTTCATCCTGTCCCTCCTCAACAGTGTTTTAGTACTAACTATTATCTACTCAATATGCCTTCTCTTTTCTTATCCTCCCCCCTTCCCAATTCCCATCCCTGCAATTTTCCTGCAGGGATAGATACATTTTTATATCCCCATTGAGTATGCATTTTTCTTCCTTTGTAAGCTAATTCTGATGAGAGTAAGGGTCATTCATTCCCCCTTTCATCTCCTTCCTCTCCACTGTAAAAGCTTTCTCTTGCCTCTTTTTTTGTGGCATATAATTTTCACCATTCCACTTCTCCTTTTCTCTTTCTCTCCAGACATTCCTCTCATCCCTTAATTTCATCATTTTCAAAAAAAGATATTATTCTTTCATATTCAACTCACACCTGTGTCTTCTGCCTGTATGTGCTCCTAATTGCCATTAACAATGAGAAAGTTCTAATGTGTTACAAACATTATCTTTTCATGTAGGAATATAAACAGATAAACCTTATTAAGTCCCTTACAATCACTATCCTGATTTCCTCCTTATGCTTCTCTAGAGTCCTATACTTGAAAATCAATTTTTCCATTCAGTTTGAAAATCCTCTATTTCAATGAATGTTCACCTTTTCCTTTGGAGGAACTCAATTTTATATTCAATTGTTCTGGGCAAGTGATTCTCGGTTGTAATCATTTTCTTGGAGGCTTTGGATGTAGGAGCTTTGACTTTACTATCTTCTGAGTGTTTTGATCTTCCTTGTCACCATAATAGCTTTCAATGGTCAGAAATTTTTTTTCTGTTGTCTGCTCATTTTCCTAGCCTATTACGTGGCTTTTAACTCTTTGTTAAAGTAGGGTTCTGTTTCCTAGTGAGTGAGTTTCTGCCTTTACTCTATTATTTTGGCTCTGCCCTCCAACTATATCATTTCTTACAGCATTTATAGCATTTTCATATATTGTTATAAAATATATCTAAATGTTATTCTTATGCCATAATTTTAAAAATCATTCTACATTGAAGAATTCTTCCTTAATTTCTAGTTCTTTGCCACCAAAAAAAGCAGGTATAAATATTTTATATCTAAAATTAGCATTTTCCTATGGTTGCAGATTACTTGGATTTCTTCCCTTAAAACTGCTTGTCTGTATTTCAGGAAAATTTTATTGCATGGATCTAGTAGAGATAGTAGGTCAAAGCTCAAAGGACATGAATAACTTAGTAACTTTGATGACATAATTTCAATTTGCTTCCCAGAATTGCTGCTCCAATTCACAATGCATGGATCTGTTTCTTATATTCCTTATAACATTTATAATTTTCCTTTTTTTCTGTTAACTAGCCAATTTGAAAGATGTGAAGTTCATTTAATTTATGTTTCTCTATTAGTTATTTGGAGCATTTTCCTATGGTTGCAGATTACTTGGATTTCTTCCCTTAAAACTGCTTGTCTGTATTTCAGGAAAAAAAAAACTGGAAAAATTTATATGAACTGATGCAAAGTGAAGTGGGCAGAACCATGGGAATATTGTACACAGTAACAGTAATATTATAAAATGATTAGCTATGAATGACTTAGTTCTCAGAAGAATGATGATCTAAGAAAATTCCAAAGGACCCATGATGGAAAATTCTATCCACATATAGAGCAAGGATTGATGGAATCTGAATGCAGACTGAGAGGCATACTGGTTTCATTTTATTGTATTTTTTCATATTTTTCCTTTTTGTTGGTTTGTTCTTTAATAACATGACTGATGTGGAAATGTTTTATGTGATTGCATATATAATATCTACATCAAATTGCTTACTATTTTAGGAGGCAAGGAAATGAAGGAAGTGGGGAAAATTTGGAACTAAACTTTTTTTTTTACAAATGAATATTTAAAAATATCTTTAAATGTAATTAGGAAAACAAAACACTATTTAAAAGAAAAAAAGAGCTGCTTGTCCGTATCCTTTGACAATTTTCTCATTTGGAGAATGAGTCTTATTCTTATATATTTGAATTTCTTTGTACATTACAGATTGTCCCTCCCTCAGCTATTTTTTTTTCTTTATAATTTTAACTATACTGCTCTTGTTTGTGTAAAATCTTTTTGATTTTATACAGATAGAATTGTCATTTTATCTTCTTTGATCCTCTGTTTTTTTTTGTTATGAAATATTTCCCAATCCATAGATCAGAAAGATAATTTATTCCTCATTCCTCTAATTTATCACTCTTTGTATCTAAATCATCTTTCTAAATAGAGATTATCTTGTTGTATAGTATAAAATGTTGGTCTCTATCTGGTTTCTGTGAGACTGCTTTCCAATTTTCTTAGTAGTGCTGTGGAATAGTGTTCTTGCCTCCAAAACTATGATTATTGATTTTATTAAAAGTAGGCTAATGTACTATTTTGTTTCTACATGTTGTGTACTTAATTTGTTCCACAGATAGGCCTCCCTATTTCTTAAATAGTACTAAATGTTTTAACGAGTGCTGCTTTGTAGTATATTTTGAGATCTGGTACTGATAGTTTCACATTCTGCCCTGACCTCTTCCTTCTCATTTTCCTCATCATTTGTCTTGAATTTCTTACCATATGCCAAACATTGTTTGATTTGGTACTAAGATAAATAAATTAATTTAGGAAACATTGCCATTTTTGTTATATTGATTTGGCCTACCCATGAGCAGTGAATATCCTCAAATTAATTAGGCCTATTTTTATTTGTGTGAACAAATCATATTTTATTTAAATCCCTCATCTTCTCTAGCACCTAATAAAGTGTTTTGCACATAATAGGAACTTAATAGATATTTTTAATAGAATGGATTTATAAAAGAGTTATAAAGTAGTCATGTAATATTTAAAGACTAACAAAATCTTTTATTGAAACCTACTTTTGTCTTTGGGGAATCTCTTTGGGAATCCTTCAAGTATTTGGGTTGTCTTGATAAAGGTATCTTCTGACCCTTTGGACATCAACTACTACATTATTCATTACTAGGAGTAATACTCTTAGAAATCTCACCTTTAAAAGTTTCATCCTTAGAAAAATCATCCAAATGCCCTAGAAATCTCTTGTGCTTTTGTTCTAGCTGTGATGGGATTCAAACTATTGAAATGGGCAAAATGGGGGCAGCTAGATGGTGCAGTAGATAGAGCACCAGCCTTGAATTCAGGAGGACCTGAGTTCAAATCTGGTCTCAGACACTTAACACTTCCTAGCTGTGTGACCCTGGGCAAGTCACTTAACCCAAGCCTCAAAAAAAAATGGGCAAAATGAAAGTTTGAGCAGTATTCTGAAGTTACACAATCTCTCTTCATTCTTATAGCTAGAAGCCACACTTTAGCAAATCTTATCCCATTGTATAAATTGTTCATTCCAATAGTTGTAAGGCCAAATAATATGGGAACTTTACTTACTCTTTTATTATTATCAAATTGCTTTACCTTATTTTCACCCAAGAAGAAAGGGTTTACAATTTAAAACGTCACTAGACTAGCAATCAATGATGTCTACTATTTCTGCGGCTACAACATCTTAAATGAGATCAGAACTTTCCTGAAACAGGTTTTCTCCACCTTATTACTAAAGCCATTAGGGGGAAATAAAAATAACTAAATAAGTTGTCTAGTGCTTATCACTATAGGGCAAACATATTGGGAAAGGCAAGAAAGAAGAAGATCTTTTGCTGTAAGCAAAGTCTCAGATATTACAAAATATAATATCTGAATCCTGTGCCTTTATTTGTTACTATCATGCAAAATTCTTTATGGTATTAGTATTAGCATGATTATCTTTATATGATCTAATCACTCATCAGATAATATATTTAGAAATATTCTAGAACATGCCATTCAAATAAAAATGAAAGTGAAATTAATGATAACATTATTGATAATATCATACAATTCTGTAGCACAAAACATATTAGAAAGGAAGGAGAAATCCTTTATTAAGTATTTCTTGGGGCAGTTAGGTAGTATAGTAGATAAAGTATCTAGTGTGGAATCAAGAATATCCGAGTTCAAATTTGACTTCGCACACTTATTAGCTGTGTGATCTTGAGCAAATGCCTCAGAGCCTCAGAGCTCTGAACCAGGGGAATATTGTACATCTCAGAGCATCTGAAAAATGAGCTGAAAAAAGAAATGACAAACTACTCCGGGAACTTTGCCAAAAAATTTTCAAGTGGGACAATGTCTATTATGTGCCAGGCACTGTGGTAAGCCTTTTTAACCTCACAAAAGCCCTGGAGAGTATTATTCCCATTTTATAGTTGAAGAAACTGAGTCAAAGTTTAAGTAACTTGCCCAGGATAACAGGCTATTAATTATCTGTGACTAGCTTTGAACTCAGGTCTTCATAAATCTAGACCTTGCATTCAGTAACATAGCTGCTTCTACATTTTACACATTTAAAAAAATATTAAGACAAGGTGATCAACAAGCCAGATTAAAATTGGCCCATTATTTCATGAGGCCAGTATTCTTTGGTCTAAGTTAGCAATGATTACAGTTATTACTTTTATGCCATGAAACCAAAATTTCCTCATTTTGGCAAAATTATACACAACTATCATAGAATCTCAGAGTTCAGAAAACAGAGGTCATGTAGTCCAATCAATATATGAAGAGATTATTTTTGACAACAGCTCTAGCATCATACAGTTTTGTTTAAAGATCTCCTATAAGGCAGTTCATTTTATTCTAAGGCATCCCTTTCCACTTTTGGACAGCTCTAATGGTTAGGGCAACTAAGCAGTGTCTTGGATAGTATTGGGCCTGCAGTCAAAAAGTCGTAGATTTAAATATGACCTCAGATACCAATTTTTTAATACTGGGCAAGTCACTCAATCCTATTTGCTTCAGTGTCCTCTTTTGTAAAATGGGTATAATAACTCTTGTCTCCTAGAGTTGCCATGAGGAAAACAATGAGTAGGTCAAAGAACCAATCATAGAAACAATCAGAATTATAATCAAAGATAATGATGACAACATTGAGATAACATACTAAAATTTGTTGGATGCAAAGAAAAGCTTAATTGAAAAAATATATCTCTAAATGCTTACATCAATAAAAGAGAGAATTGATCCATGAAATGGATATGCAATTTAAAAAACAACAACTAGAAAAAGAACAATTAAAATCCCAATTAAACACCAAAATAGAAATCTTGAAAATCAAGAGATGAATAAAGTTGGAAGTGAAAAACCCCATGTTACATTAATAAATAAAACTAGGAACTGTTTGTTGGGGGTGAGGGGGAAATGAACCTACTATAAACCAGCAATCTATTGGTTAATCTGATAAAAAAATAGAAAAACAAATTATTAATATCAAAATGATAAAATATACAACAAATGAAAATGAAATTAAAACAATTATTAGGAAATGTTATATCACAATATATGCCAATATACCTGACAATGTTAGTGAAATTAATGAATATTTAGAAGAAATAAAAGCTACCAGATTAACAAAACATTTATAATAATAATAAAAAATAACCTTGTTTGAGAAAAAAAGAAATTGAACAAGCCATAACATTATTCTCCATGAAAAAATCTCCAGAACTAGTGGATTTACAAGTGAATTCTACCAAACATTTAAGGAATAATTAATTCCAATACTTTTTAAACTATCTGAGAAAACAGATCAATAAGAAGTCCTACCAAATTCATTTTATCAAAATATTGTTTTCATACTAAACCAGAGAGAGCAAAAAGAAAGAGAAAAATCTATAGACCAATTTCTTTAATGAATATTGATGAAATAAATTGTAAAGAAAATACTAGTAAGAAGATTATAGTCATATATTACAAAGATCATACACTGATGCAAAGCAAAATTAGCAGAACTATGAGAACACTCCACAAAGTGATAGAGGTAGGAAAAATCACAGGGTGTACTTGAAGAGTAGTAAGAAAGTAAGTAGTAAGACAAATAGTTCTTTGGAACACTGTATAAGGAGGAGAAGAGCAGGAAATAAGGCTAGAAAAGTAGCATAATGCTATGCTACTATCCAACTTTCATATACAAAGCAATTAGTATTTTATTGGAAGATTTTCAGGAGTCACTGTTTTTGAGTAGAGAAAATGAATGAAGGCAATTGATTTAATGTTTGCACAAAGTTTTGATTAGTAGAGAGGGAGAGAATAGAGGCAAGGAGATCTATTAGGAGGGTACTATAAAAGCTCAGTTAAATGAAAACCTATAAAGAGATGATAGCAATTAGAAGATAGGGGAAATGATAGTGGTGAAATATGTAAAGGTAGAATTAGTAGGATTTAATAACTGTATATAAAAATTCAGTCAATAAGCATTTTATTAAGCACCTACTGTATGCCAAGTAAATGTTAAATACTGAGAATACAATTGATCAGCATAATAATATTGTCATTGTTATGTGCAGTATATCCAAAATCAAATTTATTCCATTTCACCCCCACCAACTTCCTCCTGGTTCTGCTTTATTCTCTCATATTAGAGAAGGAACCATGATTCTGTGAAACTACACTTTACACAGTTTAAATGTTTAAAATTATTATCATCATGGAGTCTTCCATCTCTTTTAGTTCCATTATACTGTGAACTCTTTGAAAATCAATACTTTCTTTGGATATACCAATTTGAAGTTACTGACAGGACATCCAGGCAGCTCATGTAGCCAAGTTTCTAAAACCCAAATTTTCTATTTTCAATCTAATTGTTATCCAATGATGAGTTCTTATATCACCATGAACCAATTATTTTGTCTTTTTTGTTTTATGTACAAATTTGATTTCCTATACTCATAATAATGGTAGACATTTATGCACTATTTATACACATTATCTTATTTGGTCCTCACAACATGAGAATTGGGTTTTGCATATATTTTTGTCCCCATTTTACAAAAGAGGAAAGTAAGATTTGATCATAATCACAAGGCTCATAAGGGTAAGTGTAAAATCTGGAATCCTGTTCTTCTGGGTTCTGTTTTGAAATGCAGTACTTTTTCCATTTTACTTTACCTCAGTTCGCTTCATGAGATTGAAAGTCCTTTTTTTCCTTATGCAATTATAATTTTATCTGTAATCACATAAATATAAATATTCTTTCCATTAGATACAATCCATCCAAACTTTCTGTATAATCCTTGTCCACAGTCTTTGATAGATCCTACACAAAGGAGTTTTCATTGGATAGTTAGATTAGTTGGTGTTGTTTCTTTAGATATTTTTAAATTTTGTGGATATTAACACAGCACTCAGGCTATCCATCTGTTGCTCATGCCACACAACAATGAGCTAATATGTGAGCAGCATGCACAACAACATTTTGAAGTAAATGGGGAGGCTATTATTGTTCTCATTGTTTCAGATGAAGAGACTGAAACTTGAGGAGATCAAGTATTGTGCCCAGGATCATATAGCTAGCAAATATCTAAAGCAGAATTCAAATCCAGGCCTTTTTGATCCTAACGATTTTTATCACTGGCCCACTTCATTGTCTAAATGTACATTCCCTAAACAATATACAGTATTTTCTTTTTGCATTATTGGAAATATGTTGCAATCAGCTTGGACCCTGCATGAGTGCCTCCATTTACCTGTGGATTAACTATAATTTTATTAATTTATTAAACACTTGCAATCATACAGCATTGTTATTAGAACATCTGAATTTAAAATAACATCTCTGTTTTGGAAAACAAGTTGCCATTTTTAAAGAGACTATATAATTTTCTAAATATAATCCAGCCTCCTTTCTTCTAGTTGGATTCTAGACTCAAACTAGTATTGATCTGAGTTTGGTATACATTGACAATGGCTTAATGGAATTGACACTAAATGGTATGTCATAATCTGGATTTGGAAATTTTTCATCATTTATTTTATTTTATCAGCACAATATTATCTGCTAACAAGAACACCTGGAGGAGCTCACAAATTATAGGGGATCTCTGTTCTACTTTGACTTAGTGTAGGGGAATTTCTATGACAAGAGCAAATACCTTTGCTGAGTATATGTATTGCTATTCTGGGTCTAGGCTGATATGTCATTCAGTTGTGTTTATATTATATGACCTCAGGGACTTTGTTTATGATGGAATAATTTGCTATTTTCCTTCTCTAGCATGTCCTCATTTTACAGATGAGGAACTAAAACAAATAGAGCTTAAGTTGAGGGCCACATAGCTAATAAGTATCTGAGGTAGATTTGAATCCAGATCTTCTTGATTCCAGGCCTAGTGTTCTATCCACTATACATCTAGTTGCTCAAATCTGATAAGTAAGGGTTAATAAGTATGATATACTAAAATTAATAATAATTGGAAGGCATTGAGCAATGTTATTTCTGTTGTTGCAGTTATACATATGACCTTAACGGGCTCAAACCTCTTCCATGTGCAGTAAATCCTCCAATTAGCTGTTAAAGTGATTATCCAAAAATATAGATATGTTATTGTTACATGTTTGCTCAATACTATCCAGGCTCCCTGTTACCTCCTGAATCAAATATGAAATTCCCCTTCTGGCTTTTGAAGACCTTTATGGCCTGGCCTCTTCCTACCTTTGTGCTTTTCTGACACCTTACTCCTTTCTAAGTACTCTATGATGAATTGATACTGGTATTCTTGATATTTCTTGCACATGACACTTCATCTCTCCTTCTGTACATTTTCACTGGTTGTCTCTTATGCTGGGGATATGTTCCCTCCTCACCTCCACCTCTTGGCTCTATTGCTTTCTTTATGTTTCACCTAAAATCTCACCTTCTTTAGAAGCCTTAACAGTCCCCTTTAAAATGTCCCTTGCCTTTAAGATTACCTCCAAGTTATCCTGTCTACAGTGTCCCAAAAGTCTTAGTGTAGTTTCAGTGACAATAGCTGAAAACTACAGTAACAAGAAGGATTATAATAAGTTAACAATTATCTAGCACTTATATGTGCTATGTGCTAGGCTCTGTAATAAGCATTATACAAATAGGATCTCATTTCATCCTCATAACTACCTTGGGAGGTAGATGCTATTAATACCCACTTCACAAATAAGGAAGATGAGGCAAAGTTAAGTGACATGTTTAAGACTTCACAGCTAGTTAATAAGTGTCTTGAGATTAGATTTGAGTGTCTTTCTGACTCTATATGCAGCATTCTATCTACTGTGCCACCTAAAACTTTAGAGATACCCTGTATATTTTTCAGGTATATATTGGCTTGAAGGTTGTCTCCCCCATTAGAATGTGAGCTTCCTGAGGGCAGAGATTATTTTCCCTTTCTTAGTATCCTCAGTGCCTGGGACATAACACTTAATAAATGCTTTTTTACTTGATTTGTTACTTAGTATAGCAATACAACACTGTAATATAGCACATGTATTACTTAAGCATATATAATATAGCATATATGTGAGATTTAGTGCAGAGACTCCTCTGGCTGTAATGATTGCAACAGAAAGTGCAATATAAAAATGAATGAACTAAGAAGTATTTATCAAGTAATTAAACTAGTCATAAGGAAAGCCTTATATTAAGCACTAGGTATACAAGGAGAGGAAGAAAAAATAATTTTTACTTTCAAAGAGTTCATGTTTTAATAGGGGAAGATAAAACCTCTAGGAGGATTCACAAGTCAGTTGGTAAACATCAGTGGTCATTATGGTATAGCAATTAAATTGCATAGTGATGCATCTTTTAAAATGTCATTTCCATTGATAAGACCACATAAAATCTTATGTTAAGTCATCTGACAGTACCAAAAACTTTAGTGTTGAGAATTTTCTTATTTTTTTTGTTTTCAAAAGCTATGGCTACTGAGGAAGCAAGGACTGTAGCACTTGTAGAGTTATGGTTGACAATTCTTACAGGAATTGGGCTGGTGTTGGGGCTGAGTGTGTATCTCTAGAATCTTGAGTTTACCTGTCTGTTGTTGGCAGACATTGGCTGTTGGTGGTGTTGGTGGGGATATTGACTCCTTCTCCATAAGCATTGTCTGTTTATAAGGGCTCAGCCTGGAAGCCAGGCTAGTTGTCTGGAGAGAATCACTATTTCTGGGGCTTTAGCACATAGAGTTCTTTTTATGTCTGTGAGAGTCTGGGGGAAGGTGATTATACTTTATTCCACATTTATGCCACTTCCCTGCATTTCCCTAGGAATACTTTGATGTTCCCTCTGAGCTGGCTTACTTACCTTGTTGATGGCACCTGGTGTTAGTGATAGAAAGATTGGTGGGCCTTTTCTCTCCAAAAGTTGATCTTTTTAATGAATGTTGACAAATTTTTCTTTTATTAAATATATCTTTGTTATTCCCATGCCAGTTTTATCTATGAATTCTCTTGGGATGATGCGGCTCATTTGGTTCTTATAGCACATTGTGTAAACTTATTTACATTTCCACCACTCTTCACTATTTAATGAGCTAATATTACTTGTAATATTCCCCGTAAATGTTTTAGAAATGAGTTTGTATTCAACTCATGTTGCTCTTAAATATCATGTCTTTCTGCTTTTCAGAAAGAACAAGTATTTGCTTAAGGTAATTTCTGGACATTTCTGACCCTTTTATTTGGAGAATTATTTACATCAGCTAAGCTTTTGTATTTCCCAGTGTTGGGGCATCAAGAGCCTATTTGAACAGGACAAGCTGGAGCTGTTTCAATTGTTTGCAGTATTTTATTTTTAGATTTTCTTCTAATTTGAGGTGGATTTGACATTGTTGTGCCTAGTCAATAGTTAGATTACATAACAAACAACTGATCCAGATAGAGTTTCCTTCCACTTAAGTAACAAGTCATTTCCTGCCAATATAATATACTCAATTTCACTTTTATTTGTGATTTTTCTTTTTTAAAATAATTCTATTTTCAAAATACATGCAAAGATAGTTTTCAACATTCACCCTTGCAAAACCTTGTTTTTACATTTTTCTCCTTCTCTGCACTTCCCCCCAAAACAAATAATCCAACTTATGATAAACACCCTCAATTCTTCTATACATATTTCCACATTTATCATGCTGCACAAGAAAAGTCAGATATAAAAAGAAAAAAAGGAGAAAGAAAAAAGCAAGCAAATTATAAGAAGAAAGGTGAATTATAGTATGTTGTGATCCCCACTCAATCCCCACAATCCTCTCTCTGGAGATCTAATGATCTCTCCATCACAAAATCATTGGAACTGGCCTAAATTACCTTGATGTTGAAAAGAGCCCTGTCCATCAGAATTTATCATTACATACAATGTTGCCGTGTACAGTGATCTCCTGATTCAGCTCATTTCACTTAACTTAGTTCATATAAGTCTCTCCAGACCTCTCTTTAAATCATCTTCCTGATCATTTCTTATAGAACAATAATATTCCATAAAATTTATATATCAAAACTTATTCAGCCATTCCCCAATTGATAGGCATCCATTCAGTTTGTCGATTGTGATACTTTTTGATACTTTATATGCCCAGTGCTTTCTGACTGTCTTCTGGAAATAATATTCATGAAACAGAAACAGAAGAGGTAGCTAGGTGACAGTGTAAACTTGTAATCAGGCAGATCTGAGTTTGAATCTTGCCTACACTAGTAGTGTAAACCTGCTCAAATCACTTAATCATCTATCTGTTTCCTTATCTATAAACTTTCTAGGGTTGCTGTGAGGATGAGATATTATATAAAAAGTATTTTGTAAATACTAAAACAACATATATGAAAATTATTATTATTATTTTTTAATATTCTTCTTATTATTTAGATAGTATGGGAGTGCATTCCTCTAATTCTTTGTGATTTAGGGCATTTTTCATATGATTTTTTTATATATCTTTGATTTGTTCTTTTGAAGACTGCTTGTTCATATTCTTTGATCATTTATTATTTGAAGGAATGACTTATTTTTTGTTAATTTGATGTGGTTTCTCATATATGTGAGAAATAAGGCCTTTATGAAAAAAAAACTTGCTATAAATTCAACCCTCACCCAAATTTCCTGCTTTCCTTATAACTTTCATGCATTGTTTTTTGTGCAATTTTTTTTATTCAATGCAGTTAAAATTACCCACTTTACTTCTCACAATTGTGTTCTTCCTTTATCTATGGAACTCTCAAGTAACATTTTCCGTGCTTCTCTAATTTGCTTGTAATATGTGCCCATTTTGATCTTATCTTGGCATACCTATATCTCTCTCTCTCTCTCTCTCTCTCTCTCTCTCTCTCTCTCTCTCTCTCTCTCTCTATCTATGTTGGTCTATACTTAGTTTCTGCTAAATTGCTCTGCTGCTTTTCAAGCAATTTTTATGAAATACTGAGATCCTGCCCTTAAAGCTTGGATGTTTTGATTTATCAAATACCAGGTTATTATGGCCATTTACTGCAGGACCTAATCTATTCCACTGATCCATCACTCTCTTTGTAGTTAATAGGTTGTTCTGATGATTTCCATTTGTAATATAGTTTGAAAACTGATAATGCTAGGCCTTTCTTTACTACACTCATGAGCATCCCAAGAAATGGTGCTTTTTGTTGTATACTCAGTCAATCTAACTCGACTAATTTCTTTGCCTCTTCAAGGGAAATCTGTGATAAATCTTTCTATTGAACTTAAACTTGCTTTTGTCTCCTGGTTTTATTTGTATTAAGAATGTCAATATTAATATAGGTTAGTACTAATATTATGTTAACTTGTTCTTTGACATTGAACAAAGATCTCTTTAAAATTTAACTTATCCTCAGTTGCCAATGTTTGTAGATAGTCTAAGGATTATGATCCCTAGCACTTCTGTTATCTTATGATTGTCACATATTCATAGAAGCAAGAGGGGCTTCAAAAATCAAGTGACATTTTAAAATTTGTCAGTTTCATGGATTGCCATTGTCAAATAATTCTGATCTGATGAAGCTAATTTTTTCAATCACAAAATATGATATTGTAACAGCCTGGACTGAGAAGCAACGTAACATAATTTTAAAAGAACATTATCTCTGTCAGTAATAACTGGTGTGTCCTAAGGAGAGTTGTCTTAATTTCCTCATTTGTAAAAACATAAGGAGTTTTAAATCAGAATATTTGATGTGGGGCTTATGTTAGATCTAAATCAATTTAATTTGTAATAGCTCATATTTGTATTAGTGCTTTAAAGTTTATAAAATATTTTCCTCTCAATAACATTGTGAGTTAAATAGTATAATTATTATTACGTTCAATTTACAGAAATTGAGAATCAGGAAATTTCAGTGATTTTCTCTTATCTCACAGCTGGTAATTGTTGGGTCCGGACCAATTGACTCCTACTAACTCTAATTCCTGCATATTTTTCATTATACCATCAATAGTAGTACTATTACAATGGGGAAGATTCAAATTATTATGCACTTTATGGTTTTATTCAATGCAGCTGAATTTAAAAAAATCCATCAGTCATTTATTATTGAAAAAGCACTATATTGTCACTGGAAATACAAAGATGACAAGGAAACAACATTTTCTACTAGGGGGCTTTTGCACAGAATGCACATACATCCTAAAGCTTTATTAGGTATTAACTGAAATAGGCATTGGTCCCATTTAGACACAGCACTAGAAAAACTAGGGCAAGACCATTTTTAGCTATTTAGTATAAAGTATGTGTTTAGTGACATTTACCACCAAGAAAATATGATAATTTACTGGCAATCCCCCCCTCCCATAATCCAAAATTGGCCAGCAATCTCAATATAACATTTCATGCCTTAGAGAACTTTTACATTACATCCAATTTAACCATAAAGTAAATATCTATGAAACAAATTCTATTTTCTCCTGTCTTTCATTATAAAGCCAGAGCTAAAGTCATACAGAAAAATCTCCCAGTATTGAAAAAACTAATGTAAGCAAACAGGCCATAATCAGAGTTGTGTCCAGAGTTCTATGATCATGTTCAGACTTTTATGCATCTTTCTTGATATTCTCCTAAATTCTCCTGAACTTCCATGTATTCTTCAAATTCCTGCCTTCAATTTGATAAGATTTTTTTTCCCATGGCAACCATTGCCCCCATCCCATAATTCCTCATTTGCAGCTTCTAATATTTAGCTCTCTTTTATTTGGTGAAGTGTTTTAAAGAACTTGACTATAATATCATGATTTCATCAATACTTGTCCTGATTTCCCCATAGTATCATAGAGAGCTGAAGAGCTTTTGAATCTGAGGCTTTGTATTTCACAGAGAAAATTACCTCCTTGCAAGATCAGTTCTATTACGTTTGAAATACTTCCTAGCAGGATGGTGTAATGAAAAGAATCCTATCTTATGTTTTTCTCAACTATGTGTATTTGTTACAAAGAAAGACTGTGTGTGTGTGTATTTGTGCCTGCATGCACAATGGGGGGTGGGATTTGTGATGACCAGAGAGGGATTATAGAGATGTTAAAAAAAAGAAGAAAAGAAAGAAAAGAGCTTCAATAAAACATTTTAATAATACACTGAACAGATCAGAAGAACTTAAAAAGGGACAATATACAAAAGAGGAAGTATTAGTACTAGTTTCAGTTTAACATATATAAAAACCTATTATACATAAAAGCCACAATTTCATACACACAACAATATTTTTTTTCTTTTGTATAAGGAAGTGCTTATTTTTGGTGATGATTAACAAGTTCACATTTACACACAGAGAGACATAGATATATGAATGTCTGTGTTTCTATACACACACTTGCACTCATATATATATATACACATATATACACACACGTGTGTGTATATAGATATATGTGTATATATGTGTGCAGAAGTGTACAGTGGGGGGCAGGATTTGTGAGAATGACCACAGAGGAATTGTAGTGATGGTAAAAAAAAGAAGAAAAAAACAAAAAGGGCTTCAATGAAACATTTCAATAGTACACTGAAAAGATCAGAAGAACTTAAAGAGGGGCAATATACAAAAGAGGAAGTATTAATACTACTATTTCCAACTTAATATGTATAAAAACCATTATATATAACAGTAATAATTTCATATGCAACAATATTTTCTCTTTTGTAGATAGAAGTGCTTGTTTTTGTTGAAGATTGGCAAGTTCATATTTACACAAAGAGATATAGATATATGTATGTCTGTGTTTATACACACATGCATACAGATATATATATATATATATATATATATATGGTGTATATAGGTCTGTTTGTATATATATGTATGTGTGTGTGCACACAAACATGCAGTAGAGAGAGGGTCAGGGTTTGTTAAGATGACCAGAGAGGAATTGTAGTGATGTTTTTAAAAATAAGAAAAGAAATAAAAGAGCTTTAATGAAACATTTTGATAATACACTGAAGAGGGACTTAAACTTAAAAGGGACAATGTGCAAAAGAAGTATCAAAACTATTTCCAATTTAATATGTACAAAAACCTGTTATGTATAACAGTGATAAGTTTATATGCAACAATATTTTTCTTTCTTATATAGAAGTACATGTTTTTGTTAATGATTAACAAGTTCATATTTACACAGGGACATAGATACATGTATGTCTAAGTTTATATAATACACATATATACTTATATAAATACATATATGTGTGTATATATAGGTATGTATTTATATATGTGTGCATGTGTGCTTAAACAAAGAACATTGTGTTTAGTGTTAGAAGACCTGAGTTTGAATCTGGGCTTTGGTTCTTATTTGTTGATCCAGAAAAATTGCTTAGGCTGATTTAGCTTCTCTTTTCTTCATCCAAAGAATAGTTAAGAGTTCCCGTTGAATTTTAAATCATATGATCCTGTAACTTTGCTTTCAATGATGAATATTTGCATGTTCACATTGTATTTCCAATGTGTAATTTTTATCTTTTTTATTTTTAGGTTACTTCATGAATGCTAGATGAAAGACAGCAGCTATTTTACTACAAGCATTATTAAAAATAAGAGTTATACCTAGTGTAATGATCTCCTGACTGTAGGGATGGTAAGACCAAAAGTGGATTCTATTCCTTCTCCCCCTCCAAAAAAAATCCAGAAGTGACATTTTCTTAATAAAATGGAAGAGCTCATCAATTTTAGATCCTGAATTTCACAGGTAAGTTCAGATATGGAGTTCAAAATGAACCTTTCAAATCATTTATTCTAAGTCCCTCATTTTATAAATTAGTAAACTGAGGCCCACAGAGGTGGCTAGCTCAAGTTCAAAAAAAAAAAAAAAACAAAAACAAATGGCAGACCTGAGATTCATATTCAAATCCATTCAACATTCTTTTCAAGGGAGAAAAAAAACCTGATTTCTTTCCTTCCTAGAAGAAAAGGTTAAATAATATATAAAGTGCACTGAAGTTTTAGTTTGGTTTTAAGTTAATACAAGAAAACTTTTTATGGTAGAAACTAGGCATGGACCCACATTTAACACCACATACTAAGATAAGATCAAAATGGGTCCAAGATTTAGGCATAAAGAAGGAAATCATAAATAAATTAGAGGAACAAAGGATAGTTTACCTCTCAGACTTGTGGAGGAGGAAGGAATTTGTGTCCAAGGGAGAACTAGAGACCATTATTGATCACAAAATAGAAAATTTTGATTACACCAAATTAAAAAGTTTCTGCACAAGCAAAACTAATGCAAACAAGATTAGAAGGGAAGTAACAAATTGGGAAAACATTTTTACAGTTAAAGGTTCTGATAAAGGCCTCATCTCCAAAATATACAGAAAATTGACTTTAATTTATAAGAAATCAAGCCATTCTCCAATTGATAAATGGTTAAAGGATATGAACAGACAATTTTCAGATGATGAAATTAAAACTATTTCCACTCATATGAAAGAGTGTTCCAAATCACTATTGATCACAAAAATGCAAATTAAGACAACTCTGAGATATCATTACACACCTGTCAGATTGGCTAAGATGACAGGAACAAATAATGATGAATGCTGGAGGGGCTGTGGGAAAACTGGGACACTGATTGTTGGTGGAGTTATGAAAGAATCCAACCATTCTGGAGAGCAATCTGGAATTATGCCCAAAAAGTTATCAAAATGTGCATACCCTTTGACCCAGCAGTGCTACTACTGGGCTTACATCCCAAGGAAATACTAAAGAAGGGAAAGGGACCTGTATGTGCCAAAATGTTTGTGGCAGCCCTTTTTATAGTGGCTAGAAACTGGAAAATGAATGGATGTCCATCAATTGGAGAATGGTTGGGTAAATTATGGTATATGAAGGTTATGGAATATTATTGTTCTGTAAGAAATGACCAACAAGAGGAATACAGAGAGGCTTGGAGAGACTTATATCAACTGATGCTGAATAAAACAAGCAGAACTAGGAGATCATTATACACTTCAACAATGATACTGTATGAGGATGTATTCTGATGGAAGTGGATATCTTCAACATAGAGAAGAGCTAATCCAATTGATCAGCGATGGACAGAATCAGCTACATCCAGAAAAGGAACACTGGGAAATGAGTGTAAACTGTGAGCTTTTTTTTGTTTGTTTGTTTTTCTTCCCAGATTATTTTTACCTTCTGAATACAATTCTTCCTTTGCCAACAACAACAAAATTCGGTTCTGCACATATATATTGTACCTAGGATATACTATAAGATATTTAATATGTATGGGAATGCCCGCCATCTAGGGGAGGGGGTGGAGGGAAGGAGGGGAAAAATTCAGAACAGAAGGGAGTACAAGGGATAATGTTGTAAAAAAAATTACCTATGCATATGTACTGTCAAAAATGTTATAACTATAAAAATTAATAATAAAAAAACTTTTTAAAAAGCAGTGCCTCTTTGTGAAATATATGTCTTTTAATCATTAATTGTTTAAGTTAAAGTACTTTAAGGAAGTAGGGAATAATGGGTATTAACTTATCTGTGAAGATATCATATGCTTCTAATAGACTGCTTTTTGAGAAGAGGGAATGTCTTTACAGATATATCTGTATCCCCAGTGCCTTACAGTTGGTAGATGTGTAATAAACACTTGTTGACTAATTGATTTCCTTTTGCTTCCAGAATCCGTATTTATTGAAAGAGCTCCTGGAGTTCAGGTGTGTATTTGGGACTTAGAATCTTAAGAGTGAAAGATAGATGATAACCCAGAGAATGGATTTGATCCAGGAGAACAACTAGAAGCCAGTAGCTAAAGGAAAGTCAGGGTGTCCAGAATATCATAGTTCATAAAGCACAAACTAAAAATCAGAGCAAAACAAGTCAAAACCAGAAAGATAAACTAAAAATTATGAAATAAATATTTTATTGTTGTTGAATTGTGTCTATGACTTCAAATGGGGTTTTTGTGTAAAGATAGTGGCGTGGTTTATTATTTTCTTCCCTAGATCATTTTACAGATGAAGAAACTGAGGCAAACAGGGTTAAGTGATCTTCCCAGGATAAGATAGATAATATCTGAGGAGGAATTTGAACTCAGGTAGATAATAAAACTTCCCAATCCCTAGCCCAGTGCCCTTATCAACTGCATCACCAAGCTGCCCAGAATACATGTACACTTTGATTTATGATAAGCAGTGGGAGCCCAAGTGCCAGTCAGTCATTGAGGAACCCAGAGCATATAGACAAAGACAGAATGGATGACCAGATATCTGGGTAGATAATTGGTGACCAATACCATAAAAATAAAAGGAACAAGAGAAAAGGAAACAATGTATTGCATTTAAGGTGGCAGTACCAAGCTGACCTTGATTGAGTTAAGATCTGCCTCAAATAGTACCTCTTTATTATATTTGTTTTCTTGGATATTTATGGCATCTGTGACAGGTCTATAAGTGAGAATATGTAGATGAGTTGATCTGGTGGGAAACAGAGGTGAGGGGAAAGCTTAGTTATATATTTTCCAGATTTTACATAAATATTTAATTGCATACAAGATAAAACTTCATTCTCTCTTTTATATAGATACATATGGGTATACATATATACATATGCATATGTGTATGTGTATTTGTATATCCATCAGACTAAAGTATACTGTAAAAATTAGGTTGCTCTTCAAAGCTATAACTCTGTCTGCTTCAAAAAATTGTCATGAAACAGAGTATATTCAGAATGTGCTCCTCTAGCACCATCTTGTGCCTAAAAAATTATATACCAGTATCACTACAATCTACAGTAATTCTTTCTGCCCTTATAATCTTTGTTTCCTTCTTCTTATTCTCTCAAATAAATGACATTTAGCTGTGTTTTTTTCTCTAATATTTTAACACCTTGAGAATTTTCAAACACATTAAAGCTGTTCTATCTACATCCTAGGCAAATAGGCACACAAACTCTTTTAATTATTTAATATAAATACAAGCAAGGAAATTTATAATCTTCCTCAAATCAAAGTAAGAGAAAAAACTACAACCAGCCATGAATCTTAAATATGCTATCAAAGACACCTCCTGATTATTCTCCTTAAATCAATAGTCCTACTTGCCAGGTGAGCATCTTGCAGACACAGTGATTTTATTAAATATATCAGTGTCATATGTAATATATATAACCTAAATTGCTTCCTTTCCTGACACTTGAAGTGCCAAAGAATCTTTTTTTAAATATTCTAGGATTTGTTAAGCTTTCACAGAAGTTCAGATCCATATTTTCAATATTGTTTTCCCTTGAGATTTAAAAAATATGCTAAATTTATTTCTTTGACTAATGAGTAGGCATTATGGAGCCTTATAAATAATTATAATTAATTATAAATATCCACTTCAAGTTGGAAGACCTAGATAATACTTTCACTTTACCTAACCTGCTGATAATGAGGAATATACCATTCCTTACTAAATTTACAGAGAATGTGATTTAATGCAAAGCATCTTCCCGAAGAGCTATTAAACTATGCATCTTTTGATCCAGCAATGGTGCTATTAGGTCTGTACCCCAAAGCCATCAAAGAAAATGTATAAAACTGTTTATAGCAACTTTTTGTGGTAGCAAAGAACTGAAAATTGAGAGTATGTCCATCAGTTGGGAAATGGCTGAACAAGTTGTATGAAATGATTGTGCTATAAGAAATGATGAGTGGGATGGTTTTAGAATAAAACCTGGGAATGAATACTTGTCTAAACTTATGCAAAGTGAAATGAGCTGAAACATGAGAACATTGTGTGTATAGTAATAGTAATATTATAATAATAGTTACCTGTGAAAGACATATTTTCTCTGAGCAACACAGTAATCCATGATAATTCCAGAGGACTTATAATGAAAAATGCAGTCCCTTCAGAGGTAGAACTCATGAATTCTGAGTGAAAACTAAACATTTTTCCTACTTTATTTTTCTTGCTCCCTCTACCCCACAGCATGGCTAATGTGGTTCTGTATCACTTCATATGTGAATGTGTATTATATTGCTTGACTTCTCAATGGGATGAGAATGGGATAAAACAGAAAATAAAAATTGAATAGAAATAAATAAATTTGGGGAGAAATAAATTTAGAAATATTTTACTTAAACTGATTTTAGAAAAGAGTAAAAGAGTATACTTTTATTTATTGATATTGCCTCTTTTCTGGTCTTTTGAAAATTTCGGTTTTACCTATTGGCTAAAAGACTATAATACAAAGAATAACTATATTTAGAGAATACTAGAAAGTATAATCAGAGTTGCCATGTAGTATCATTAAAAAAGTACTGAATTTGGAACCAAGAAACTTGGTTTCATATCTCATATATAGTAATTTCTATATTTTAGATGAGATAAAATGGAAAAAAGGGAACAGGAAGGTTAATAATGCTATTTTAATTGGGACAGTTGGTACATTAACAGAACTTTATCCTTGATCACTATAAACTTTGTGCATGACCTTTTCCCAATGGGATTAAAATTGTTTCCCAACTTCAATGACTTATCACTTCCTAATCATTGTGTTGTTAAAAGAAGCATTGGTTCTACTACTCTTTAAACTCACTTTTTAGTGAACTTTTCAGGGTACATGGGCAAAGAATCAGCCACTTCTCTAAAATTGCTATTCAATAATTTTTCAGTAATGTTCAATTCTTCATGATCCCATTTGGAGTATTCTATGCAAAGATACTGGAGTCATTTCACATTTCCTTCTTCAAAATCATCACATTGCTTATCTCCTGAAACATACTATTTTCTTAGAATCTTTTGCATATAAGTTTTCCTGTTGTATTTCTAATGAATTCCAAACTAACTAAACAAAAAAGTATGTTTCTATGCAAATAATAGATATCTGACCTGCAGTACTATCTGAAGTCAGCAGAGGGAGCACAAATCATTGTTGGTGATCCTGAAATCATGAGATTTTATATATTAAATATATGTTTATACACACATTATCATTCTTTATGATTATAAATCACACTGATTCACAAAAAGTCTCAGCTTTGCAATATAACTTGCAATATATGAAAATAGGCACAAAATACATATAAAACAAAACAAAATTTTGCTAAAGAACTTCAATAGAGGTGATATTTTCCTAGTGCAAGCTGGTTATCTGCTTCATATTAGAAATTGTATAGAAGATTATTTAACTTGTGGAGGCTTCCTACTTGTGACCATTGTGAAAGTCATTTTCTTGGATGGTTCCATCTCTTCATCAGACTACTTAGAGCTCAAAAGATCTTAGAAATCATATGGAAACCATCCTAATTTTTAGATTTGAAATAATCACTTAAGGACTTTTGCCATGGAACAGGAGAACACCCATATTGTCCTGCATTCATGGGTTTGTCATGGGAAATCACTCAGGTGCTGAAAATGTTTGTATTGTAATCTACCTTCTCCCCCCCTTCCCACTTATGATTTGTGTATAAAATCTCTGATTTTACTATCACAGAGCACTATTCTGCCCAGGAGAACTTGTAGTTTGCAAATTGTATGTAAGTAAAATGGTTGACTGTCTAGTTTGGTTTTTGAAATGCATATTACATAGTTATAACTAAATTACTTTGCTATTCTGTGCCTCTTCAATTTCCTTTTGCTTTTTGGGGAGTATCATTTAAATGTTTCACTGATGCTATTTTTTATTTTTTTAAAAATCTTTATCACTACCTACCTATTCACTCCCATCAGATATTGTTCAATCATTTCAGTCATTGCCTGCCTTTCTTGTTTTAATGTGGGGTTTTCTTGGCAAAGATATTGGAGTGATTTCCATTTCTTCCTTCAGTTGATTTTACCAATGTGGAAACTGAGGCAAACAGAATTAAGTGGCTTGCCTAGCATAACCCAACTATCAAATGCTTGAAGCTATATTTATATTCAGGTATTCTTGACTCCAGGCCAGGTATTCTATCCATTATGCTATCTAATTCTCTAAATCATATCCTCCTCCAAAAGATATCCATTATTATATGTCTCATTATAAATACCCAGGACTCACTTTCACTCTTTATATTGGGGTATATATTCAGTAGAGGAATTTCTGGGCAAGATACAATTCAAAAGACACTACTTTAGTGACTTTTTTTTACCTAGATACTCTATATTTCTATCTTTAATTTTTATAGTTTCTCTTCCCTGCTCCATATTCCAGCCAAAATTAACTACTTGATTTTCCTCAGAAATATCTTGTATTTTTCTGGCTTCCATGGTTGTTTTTGAACTTCCCTTCCTTTCATGGCTTGTTGAATTATCTCTTAGCCTTTAAAATTCAACAAAACACAACCCACCTTCTTCATGAAATCTTCCCCTATATACCCAGTAAGTAATAATTATTTACCTTCAGACCATTATCATGTAACTTTTAGGTATTTAATGTGTATTAATTTGCATTATGATTATTTGTGTATCATATCCCTTGATTAGACTGCAAGCTGCACATTTTGTGTTTCTCTTAGTCCCCAGAAGAGTACTCAGCACATAGGAGATTATTAAGCATTCTCTTAACTATTTGTCACAAAATTATGGCACTTTTAAAGCCAGAAGGGGTGTGGGAAATCACTCAAGTCAATCCATACATTTTACTGTTTCTCCATCTGTAAAAAGAGGGGATTAGATTCAATGATTTAAAAGGTCCTTTCCAGGTCTCAAAATTCTATGATTCTCTGGAATTATGCCCAAAAAGTTATCAAACTGTGCATACCCTTTGACCCAGCAGCGCTGCTACTGGGATTATATCCCAAAGAAATACTAAAGAGCGGAAAGAGACATATATGTGCCAAAATGTTTGTGGCAGCTCTTTTTGTTGTAGCTAGAAACTGGAAGATGAATGGATGTCCATCAGTTGGAGAATGGTTGGGTAAATTGTGGTATATGAAGGTTATGGAATATTATTGCTCGGTAAGAAATGACCAGCAGGAGGAATATAGAGAGGCCTGGAGAGACTTAAATCAACTGATGCTGAGTGAAATGAGCAGAACCAGAAGATCACTGTACACTTCAACAACAATACTGTATGAGGATGTATTCTGATGGAAGTGGAAATCTTCAACATAAAGAAGATCCAACTCACTTCCAGTTGATCAATGATGGACAGAGGTAGCTACACCCAGAGAAGAAACACTGGGAGGGGAATGAAAATTGTTAGCACTAATATCTGTCTGCCCAGGTTGCATGTACCTTCGGATTCTAATGTTTATTGTGCAACAAGAAAATGATATTCACACACATGTATTGTACCTAGACTATATTGTAACACATGTAAAATGTATGGTATTGCCTGTCGTCAGGGGGAGGGAATAGAGGGAGGGGGGGTAATTTGGAAAAATGAATACAAGGGATAATATTATAAAAAAAAAATATATATATATATAATAAAAAAAAACTTAAAAAAAAAAAAAAAAGCTTTAATTACAAAAAAAAAAAAAAAATAATAGTTTCTCAAGAGAAGACTTCATCAGGCCAGTTTGGTTCAGGTTGACTGGGGCTACTAACATGATTCTATTACACTTGCTGGTAATTAATTCTTCTGTCAATGGATCACACTTGTCTTTAATTACATTGGACTCATGCTAAAAAAAAAAAAAATAAATGCGGGAGAAAGACTCAAGCAAAAAAAAAAAAATTCTATGATTCTAAACAAGTAGCTCTCTAGCAGAGGGCACTGCTCTACTGTCAAGGGAAGGGAGGTTCTATTCTAGTATTCTATGAAAAGTTTAATTTATTTACACCAGAACCAATTTGTACATAAAGAGAACAGCAGTTTTATATCTATAAAAAGTTGTGCCTAGGTTAATATTATAGTTTTCATATTGTGGACAGAACAGAATTACTTTCAATGAAGTGAATATCTCTTTCCTCCTCCTGAGATTTCTGACAGACATTTCAAATCCTGACACAAACTATCAGGGGATTATGAAGCCATTTGCCACTCAAAAATAAAAGTCAGAAAAGGACTAGAATAATTTAAGTCTTCATAAGTCTGGCAATCACTAGTAAGAATCATTTCAGGAAGATTTATAACTGGACTTTGAAACTAAGCATCTAATTGGAAAAATCAATGGCTAGAATCTTAAAGGGTAGCTTGGGATTTCACTCTCCTATTACTTTGTTAAAAAATTGATTTTTTCCCACATAAACATATGGTGTTTTAGTAAAGGGGAATCAGATTTTTTAATTAAAGAAGAAGGACAGTAGGAAAATAATTTCTAGTAACTTGTTTCAGTAAATAATGGCAATTTAAACCAATTTTCCCCAGTGAGTTTATGCCTATTATACACATAATTTATGTCTAGAAAATAAAAGACAGAGCCACAGAAACCACTGATCACAAATAGTTCAGTCAAGCAAGCAACCAAGTAATTAATCAGACTTTCAGGGAAAGAAAAGGAAATGACCAAATAAATATGTTTGTACTTTATAAGACTCATTTCCAGGCTTTTATCTTATGTTTCATACATCACAGAGTCACCACACTGAACATAAAATATTTGGTGATACAAGGTGATGGCAAGAACTCTGGTGTGTCCCAAAGTTCTAATAAACATCTTGATAAAAACAAAAAAACAACAGGTGGTAGACTTATAAAAGTTTTGCATTAAGTAGGCTCATTCTCAATACCAGAAATAAGATTTTAAAGAAAAGCTTTTAAAACTAGAATTATGGAATTTAATAGGGATAATTTTAAAATCAACATGAGTTGATAAAAATGAAGGGGAAAACATTACAAAATAATTGTTCATGGGGAAAAGAGCTAGAGGTTTTAGTATCCTACAAGCTCAATATTTTTCAAAAGATATAGCTAATACTTCACCCCCATGGGGGCTCCACACCTATGATTTCTTGTAGGAAGATATTGGTGTGAATTCATCCTCTACTAATTAAGATGGGCAAGTCATGTGCAAATTAGAATGGTGGGGAGTTGTCTCCAGTAATGTTAATTAATTTCAAAGGTTCTATAGGTTTATTGCCACATAATATATATTAAGGGTAGGTCTTTCAGACTCCAAAGACACTTCCCTGTCACCTCTGACTCTCCACTATGTTTTAGGCTGTAACCAAAAAAAAAAAAAAAAAAAATATCCAAAGCCAGGGAGGTTCTGGCAGGATTAAATTCTTTCCTGGCAAGGGTTTATCTTGAATACTGTAGTAAGTTTTGACTAACCCATTTTTAGGAAGTACATTGGGAACTACTACAGAAGTTTCTAGTTAGTAAAGTGGACAGCATATTGGATGGAGTCAGGAAGATCTGCCTTCTGGTATTTGCCAGCTATGTGATTCTAGTTAAGCCTCTTAAACCTTCAATTGCCTCAGTTTGCTCATTTTTAAAAGGGGAAAAATAATAAAATTTGTCCTCCAGGATAAAATTAGTTGTAATTTGCTTTATAAACTTTATAAGCTTTAAAGTGTTATATAATTGGTAGCTATTATTATTGCTGTTTGCAAAGGGCCAAAACTCTAAGCAGATGAACTTGATCAACCAAGCACTTAAGGCTAATTACCAATTGGACAATACTCTATTAGCATATGCTTGGAGAATGGCCCTGACCACTATTCTGTGCTAGCTCCATCTGTTGGTGTATACAGAGAATTGTAAGAGGGATTAGAGGGTGGAGTAAAACAAGAGAGGATTACTTTTTGGCTGTGGAGAGAGAGAGAGAGAAGGTGTGGAGATTCCTGTGTCCATTCCCCTGACTTCTACCCCAAAAGACCAAGAATAAAGATCAAGGACTTTTGTTTATCCTGACTCCAGCTGATTCTAAAGTATCCAGGGTGCTAACTGGGTCATCACAGTTGTTGTTGTTATTATTACATGTGAACAGGCAAGTTTGGGCTTGATATAAGTAAGGCAAAACTTTCCAAAATGTAGAACTGTCCAAGAGCATGATGGACTGTGGTAAAAGTTAATAAGTTCCTCATTTTAGGAAGCTAAACAATTACTTGTAAGAAAACCATGAAGGGACTCTGGCTCAGGTCAAGGACTGGACTAGGTGGTCATTACAATTTCTACCAACTTGGAGTTGTGAACTGATTCAACTGGTCTGGGGAACAATTTGGAACTATGCCCAAAGAGCTATAAAACTGTGCAAACTCTTTGATCCAGCAATGTCCCTATTAGGTTTGTATTCCAAAGAGATCCTAAAAATGGGAAAAGGACTCACATGTGCAAAAATATTTGTAGCAGCCCTTTTTATAGTGGTAAAGAATTGGAAATTGAGTGAATGCCCATCAGTTAGAGAAAGGTTGAATAAGTTATGCTATATGAATATAATGGAATATTATTATTCTATAAGAAATGATCATAAGGATGATTTCAGAAAAGCTTTCCAAGATTTACATGAACTGATGCTAAGTGAAGTGACTAGAACCAAGAGAACATTGAAAACAACAGCAAGATTTTATGATGATCAATTGCAATGGACTTGTCTCTTTTCAATAATGAGGTAATTCAATTCCAATAGACTTGGGATGGAAAGAATGATTCACATATAATGAGAGAATTATAAAGACTGAATGTGGATAAAAGCATAGTATTTTCATCTTTTTTTGTTGTTTGTTTGCTTTTTTTTTTCTTTCTCATTTTTTTTTTACCTTTTGACCTGATATTTCTTGCACAGCATGATGAATATGTTAAACACATTTAACCTATAATGGATTGCTTGCTTTTTAGGGGAGAGGGGTAATAAAGGAGGGAGAGAGAACAATTTGAAACACAAGGTTTTGCAAAGGTGGATGTTGAAAACTATTTTTGCATGGATTTAGAAAATTAAAAATCTATTTAAAATGTAATAAAACAATATCTACCAACTTTAGGATTCTGTGATCTAGGATTATATATACACTCTAAGTCTATACCAAGACTTGTAGTATCCATGCTTTATTCTCAAGAAATAACTATATTCAAGTGTTCTATAAGAAATGATCAACAGGATGATTTTAGAGAGGTCTGGAGAGACTTACAAGAACTGATGCTGAGTGAAATGAGTAGAACCAGGAGATCATTGTATATGGCAACAGCAATATTATACAATGATCAATTTTGATGGATGTGATTCTTTCCAACAATGACATGACTAAGACCAGTTTCAATAATCTTGTGATTAAGAGAATCATCTACACATAGAGGAGTATGGGAACTGAGTGTGGATCATAGCATAATATTCTCATTTTTTTTGTTGTTGTTCACTTACTCATTTTGTTTTCTTACACATTTTCTTTCCTTTTTTATCTGATTTTTCTTATGCAGCAAGAGAATTGTATAAATGTTTGTGAAGAGGAAAGCCCAAAACTCTTAAAAGAGAAAACCTCCTTGGACTCTGCCTCAGGGAGGGAACTCCACCCTAAATATAAACATAAATATAAATATAAATATCTGGCTCAGTCCTGAAACCCATTGAATTCAATTCAAATTTTAACTCTGGCTGAAACCCAGCCCAGAGCCAACCTGGGACTCCACCCACAAGCCCCCTTCAGCTTGTAGCCAAAGCCCCCTATTATTAAAGAGCCAAGTTGGAGTTGTCTCTGCAGAGATCCCAAACATGGCAACCTTATGCCTGCCATGTCAAAGGATTTCTTCCCACTGGAACTCTGATTCCGGGGCCTTTTATCTCTATCTTCAACTTTACTAACTAGATTTTACTTCCAAACCCCATAATAAACCTCATTTATCAATCTAGGTTTTAGGGTCTGTAAATTCCTTTACAGGGGACTCTTGTGCCGCTACTAGACCTCATTTAACTCTGTGTCCTTGCACCAAATCCAAAGGGGTTGCAGGGGAGCTCAATTTGACTCCCTGCACCCCGAACCTGCCACTAGACTCAATTAAACCTAATTTCATTTAGGTATCCCAATTATAAACCTCATCATTTGCATATATTGGATTTAACATATATTTTAACATGTATAATATATATTGGATTGCTTGCCATCTAGAGGAGAGGGTAGGAAGAAGGAGGGGAAAATTTGGAACACAGGGATATGCAAGGATCAATGTTGAAAAATTATCTGTGAATATGTTTTGAAAATAAAAAGCTTTCATAAAAAGAAATAACTATATTCAGAAAATCATGAGATTAAAAACTTTTGCTCTTGCATGACTCCCAAACTAATATACCTCAGCCCATATCCTTGGGTTCTACACTTTTGCCCTCTGAGGGAACTCCTTCAAGTTGTATGAAACTGATTGGAATCAAACATTCAGAAATTACTAAGGCAACATTAAAGGAACATTATCTCTGAGCTGGGGTGGGGAATGATCAAAGTTGACAGAATGAAATGATAATGCAAAATCCTTTTCATGGAATTTATATTGTCACTGATCTGTCTTCATGGTCATCATTATCATCACCACTAACATTTAAGTAGCCCTTTAAAGTTTGCAGAGTCTTTTATAATTAGTATCTCATTTGCCTCTTGCAAGAACCTACCTGAGAGGTAGATATTACTATGCCCATTTTATAGATGAGGAAACAGGCAAGGGCCTTGCCTAAACTGTCACAGTAATATGTATCTCAGGTACATTTAAATTCAAGTCCTGACTCCATAACAAACATTCTTTTCACTGTACAGCATAGCTGCATACCCTGAATAAAGCAGCAGGTAAAATTCTGCCCCAGTGCCAATGTTGTGCTTGTCTTTCACACCCAAGTCTAATCTTATCCTGTACTTAATGTTCATGTGTTTTTCATGACTCCCAGATGGTTTCTCATAGTGCGATTTCCCTTTATATTTCATTGCATAAATTTAATCAATAGATAATATTGATGATCCATCACAATTTTCTGTAAGTCTAGTCTATTTATTTGTATTTCTTCTCTATTTCCATACTACTCCTTGCCCCCACTTTGTAGCTTTTATTTTAGCCATGAGCATATTTATTAGCTTGTTTGACCATCTGTGAATGTTTTCTGCCAAATACTTTTTTTCAGTAAACTAAATTCACCTCTTGTTGTTTTGGAAGTTTTCTAGTAGAAAACCAGCGTGTGCTTCAGCTTGACCTATGTGTTTGTTTGAGAGGTCTTTATAAAAAAAAGAGGAGACTACTTAGTCCAGTCCCTTCATTTTATTTATAAAGAAAATGGAACCCAAACTGGTTGTTTTGAACCCAAATCAGACTGTTATTAAATATATAATCTGACTACTGTAAACCCTATGCCTTAGACAACTCTTTTAAGTTTTAAATCCCAAAAAACATTAAGTTTCCTCCAGAAACTCTTTAAGGACAGATTTCTCATTTCTTTTTTTCATATAAATGAAAAAAAGGTATCGAAGTAGACTACAGAGATAATTTTCAACTTAGTTAGGTGACTTTGTTGATGCCAAGTAGGAATATGGCAGGTGCTAAAGAATGTTATCCAGTTCTTGGCAGAAAGGGGATGCATTTCATATATAGAATGAGATATTCATCTAATCTTTTCACATTGTTACTTTCACCATTATGGTTATGAAATATTGTGGGTCAGCATAAGAAATTAAATGGGATTTTGGAGGAAGTTTTGATGAAGCTGCAGATGAGACATGAAGGCCAGCAAATGATGTACAACCTATCAACAAGTACTTAACTTGAATTTTTACCATATCATACTATAAACAACTCATAAAAGAAAAAAATAATTTAGACTTCTTTGGTATGAAGGGAGGGCCAAAAAACTTTATGCAGATTTTCTAAATTGCAAGAACACTGTGTAATGTGGAAAGTATAAGTTATATTCCCTATTTAATTGATATTCTGCTTGCAGAATAGAAAGAGAGAAAGATAAAATCCTTTTCCTGATAATATAACCCAACATATAGGTGAATAAGAGTTACAAAAATCTTGAAAATGACTATTGGCACTGGTAGAATTTTCTAAGAGAGTGTAGAGAATATCCAAGAATGGTCCCTCCCAATTAAGCATCTTGGAATCCAAATATGACTGCTACATGCATCTTTATTTTTCTGCCACATAAAGACAAAAATACTCTCACTTGGTCCTAAGCCTTTCCAGAACTGAATTTTAGGTGTTCTTGAGTGTGAGGCAGAATTCTATTTTATCCATAGACAAAGACTTCTCCCATCCCTACTCCCCCATAGACTGGACTTTTTGTGCTGTGCTAGAACAGATTTAATATTTTGTCCATAATCAATTCTTAAGAATGAAGAATATTAGTTTTAGTTTCTCTTCTTACTATGGCTTAAGCTATCTTTGTGATATATTTCTTGTTCTGATGATAAAGAATGTGTGTGCATGTGCTCTCAATCACTGCTTGGTTTGTATACTTTTATCCAAAACCACAATCCAGGCTGAGGTCAGTGCTATATCGTTTCCCATCCATTAAGCCTATAGATGTGGCCAATTAACATCAATTTTTTTTGGGGGGGAGGGCACATTCCCAATTCTTAGCACAAGTGATCTCCTCTATGTGCCTGTAAGTATCTGTGGATAAATATTTTTTCAATTCTCCCTTTCCTATCTGAAGTTTCAATTTTACTTCTATTCTTTGGGTAACTAAGATTAAATTAAGGTGAGAGCGTTTTTGAGCTGATGATATGTCAAGTTCCCACAGTTTCTTATTTCTTGAAAATATCCACAGTTCTACATACTTCACCCCTAAATGTCTGGCCTATTGCATAAATCATTGAAATCATCAGACAATGTAAAAAGGGGAACTAGAAATCATTTGAGAGTTTATCTGTAAAGATCTATTTCCATCATTGCTCATTGGAACATTTTTTTGAGTGAGATGGGAAGCAATATGTATAAATGATTAATGCAAAGCAGTTTGAGAATCACTTGATTTATAGTCTCTTTTAACTCCCCCCACACCAAATTGCTAGTGCCACTCTTCCTAAACCATTTTGTATATATTTATATTTGTTCTCTTTATATTTACTCCGTATATACTTCTAAATGTAATTGTCTCTCTCATTAAAATGTAAGCTTCTTAAGGGTAGGGATTCTTTCTTTCTTCTTTTTTTTTTATTTTTATCCCTAACACTTAGCATAGTGACATATACAGTGTAGATATTCATTAAATAATTGTTGAGTTACAAGTGGATGCAAATTAGGGAAATGCATATTCTGTGCTCTGTATGTTACATTATTCTATAGCATGATGATAGGGGTGGTGGGAGAATTTGAGTTTTCTGATTTTATTTGGGTTTAGATAAGCAGTTTTCACAGTGTAATCCAGGTACTCTTTCAGGGGGTACATGAGATCAAAATTATTTTTGCAATATTGCTAAGACATCTTAATTTTTAACATGGTAAATATAGATATACATTTCTTAAAGAAAAAATCTTAGGGGTTTCTCAATAATCATTGCGTGTAATGGAGTTCTGAGATGAAAAGATTTCAGAACACTGGTTCAGATAGTTTCTCTCTCTTCACTCTTGCTCCTCTTCTAGCAATTTGCCCTGTTTCCTGATCCCTAAGAAACCAGCATCTATTTTATGAATGGGCTATGTTCCAGAAATTTATTTACAAGTCAGCTTGAATCCATAAACTGATTTTTCAAAAGAAGGAATATAATACATGGCAAACAGGTCTTTAGACAAATTACTGTTGTATCATAAACTCCAAGAGGAGAGGTACCAGATCTTATCATGTTTAATTATGTCTTAGCTCATAACATAGTATTTTATATCATGGTAGGCAATTAAAGATAACTGAATAATTGCTAATGTTTACATATCATCATAATATGCAAAACACTTTACATCAGCTATCTCATTTGATCATAATAATCCTCTAAGATAGGTGTGATTAGTATCAACATTTTATAGATGAGGAAACTGAGTCTGAGAGAGATCAAGTGACTTCCATAGGGTTAAAGCACCAGTTAGTTTCTAAAGCAGAAACTGAAATCAGGTCTTACCACGGTTTTCTGCTACTGAAATCCCCAAAGCCTATTCAACCCTACTTCATTTCTTCCTTTATGGTTTAAGTCATAATATTATAGCTTTGCTTTCTTATCAGCAGGAGAAATTAAACAGTCCTGGTTTATTTTTCCTCAAGTTTTGATTAGTTATTACTCAAATACAGGGGTACTCCAGCTTTTCAGAGATGTGGGGAAGAGAATCAGTAGTGAAAAGAATTATGAGGTCTCAGAAGTGCTCCATTAACCCTGAAAAATTAGAAGCAGTATATATATATTTACCATGAAAGACCAAAAAAATTCCAGAGTTTGGGTGATGGAAGAATAGAGTTGGTGGAGATAGGAATCTCAGAAGAAATGGACTGGAATATTGATATTGTGTCAAGCACTGTGTTAAGCTCTGATGATATAAAAAGAGGCAAAACAAAACAAAAAGAGTCCCTTCTCTAAAAAAAACTTTATAGTTTATTGGAAGGAGACAATATATAAACAACTATGAACAAACACAATATAAACAGTATACATTAGAGAGGAAGACATCACAATGCTACCATCTAAAATTTTCTAGGTCTTCTCTCTCCCTCTGTTTCAAACATTTTTCTTGCAAAGATTATCTTACATCGACTTTATATGCATCTTGAATGTACTTAGATATGTACATTCTGTCCTTTACTCCTCCCTTGTAACCCAAGTTCCTAGAATAATGTGTCTCATATAGCTGGTACTTAATAAATACTTGTTGATTTATGATAGACTGTTCAACAATAGGACATATATGTTTCACAAGTAATTAAATGGAGAAACATGTCAAGGAAAAAAAGCAAATTGAGGTCACCTGGAAAACCCAACAAAGACTTGTTACTATGCTTCTTCATCTTGCTTCATCTCACTAGATTAAAGTAGTTCTCTGATCACTGTTAGAGTTAGAGAAATAACACTAGACTTTAAAACAATATACCATTTGCCATTATAAGAAAGTGACATAAAAGACTAAGTGATCACTTTTCTTTCTGAGTAGTTTACTTAGCTATTTATGAATAGCACTTATGATGATTTATATTTACTTGATCAAGAACTGTGGTTTTCAAATGTCTGATCATTACGAGTATTTTAGGAGTCAATGGCCTCTACTTCATTTTTACTAGCAATAATGACCATGCATTACATTGAGTAATTTTTTCCTACATGGATCCCCAAGCACTTTACTTGCCTCTATCTAGAATTTTAATGTTATATATATAAAGCTATGCACTTAGCAAACATTACCCACACTAAGTGGTTTCCACATTTACAATCACTAGCTCTTACCAACCTCAAGGCTTCCATTCTACATTTTGCCCCATGTTTCTATACTCTGTTCCTTCCTGTGTGAAGGAGATGTTATTTATGAATATAAGCATGGCGGAAAAGACTGGTCAACAGCTATGACTACTACATGTATGCATTCATCAAGAATTCTCTTTGATTTTCATCCATAGCTCTTATTGAAGAACATTATGTGATTTGTGTTTCAGCTTATCATACTCCATATTTTTCACCAGTAGAATCACTTCATTGCTATCTATAATAGTCTCTCCCCTCTCCCACACGATTGCTTCTATGACTGTTCTAGCTTCATTGTGGGAGTATGTGGGCTCATATGTTTCTCCCTATATTTGCTGTATCAGCTCACCATATAAAAACCTGGTTCTGTTTAAGGAGTTGTGATTTCACTAGTGTAAACTCTCTTTCTAACTGTACACATCATGACCATCAATGACTTGGAAGATAATTTTCAAGAGTTATTATGGTTGTAAATTCATATCTCTCATTTCATTTTTAAAGAATTCAAAAAAGAATTTAAAAATTAAATGAGAGATATTGAGTAAAAACTAAACAAAAAATTAAAACCATCAGAGAAAAACAAGATTATGAAAAAAGTTAACCAATTACAAGGTACAGAGTCTCAAAGATGAAAATAATGCTTTGAATTGGGCAAGGGGAAACCAAAAAAGCTATGAGACCAAGAAATAACAAAACAGATTATAAAAATGAGAAAACAGAACAGAATGTGAAACATCTTATAAGAAAAATGACATATCTAGAGAACAGATCAAGAAAAGAAAGTATAATAATAATTGGATTGTCAAAAAGTTGTGACCAAAAACAGAATCTTGATATAATAATGCAGGAAATAATCCAATAAAATTGTCCTGGAGTAACAGAACTTTAGGAGAAAGTAGAAATAGAAAAATCCATCAATCACCACCTCAAAGAGATCTTTTGTGGAAGCACACTGAAATATTATTGCCAAATTTTGAAACCTCCAGATCACAGACAAATTTTTGCAATAAATAAGAAAACAATTCTAATACAATGGAGCTACAATTAGAATTGTACAAGACACAATCCCAACAATCAGAAGAACTAGGCCTGTGCCAAAAATATCATAACCAGCAAAATTATCTATAATTTTCAATGAGTAAAAATGAATATTCAATGAACTTGCAGATTTTCAGGCCTTTTATCAACCAAACCTGAACTTAACAGAAAATTTAAATTGGAAATGTATAGTATATGTTTAAGATTCACATTAACAATAGGATATCTCAAAAGAAAGAGTGGCAGAGTTAAGGTAAAAATAGTAATCATGTTATACAAATGAGGTGCAGAGGAAAAATAGAGGCATTAGAGAGGGGAGAGGGGCTTGTAGTTCTGAAAACCTACTTACATTGGAAACAGATTCAATAGGCAACACTATATAAATATCATGAAGGATATAGCACTCTCCAAAATTTATAAAGAAATAAAGGGAGAGGGATATGTGGATGGGGAAGCAAAAGGTGAGGGAAGAAAACAAGGAAGGGACTCCTTAGGTGGGAGAAGGTTAAGTAATATCAAGGCAAGTTATGGAGCAGAATTTAATTAAAGAGTCAGCAGGAATAGCAAAGACGTGTGTGTGTGTGTATGTATATATCTATATCTATCTATCTATATCTATATCTATATATATGTATTTTTTTTTAAACTATAACTTGCTTAGGGTAGTGGAGAGGATGAAAGGAGAAAAAAAAGAATAAAGTAAATAAAGTCCAAAGCAAAGAATCAAAGAACAATTTTCAAAGAGATAAAGAAAAAATGAACATTCATTAATATAATTTCTTCTCCAAACATACACACACACACATACACACACACACACACACACACACACACACAATACACTTTCTTGATCTGGTAATTTGTTGTTATATATTTTGAATCTTCCCTGATGTTCGGTTGGGCACATAACAATGTTCTTTTTGCTTTTTTTTTTTGTTTGTTTGTTTTTGTTTGTTTTGTTTGTTTTGTTTTGTTTTGTATTCCTTTTCTGGTTTTATTTTTTTCTTACTTTATTTTTTTTCCAAATAAAATAATTTAAAAAAATCAACCAAAAAAAGAATGAGTTAAAGTAAGAAATGAAAAACAAATGTGGAGCCCCAGGAAAGAGATTAGGGTTTGAGCTTGGCCTTTTGTAATTCAGATGTTTAGAGGAAGCATAGCACCCTCTCCCCCTCCCTTCTTTCTTTCTCATACTCCTTCAAATCCCTCCCTCTTTCCTTCCATCCCTTCCTCCCACCTTCCATCCCTTCCCCTCCTTCCATCCCTCTCTCCTTCTTTCCTTCCTTCCTTCCTTCCTTCTATCCCTCCCTCATTTCTTCCTTCTTTCACTCCTTTCTTCCCTCCCCCTTCTCTTCCTTCTTTCCTGTCCTTCCCTCCCTTACTCCTTGCTTCTCTTCCTCCCTCCCTCCTTTCCTTCCTACCTACCTTCCTTCCTTTCTTCTTACACCTTCCTACCTGTCTTTCTTTCTTTCTCCCTATCTCTATATTCATTCATTAAGCATCCCATTTAGTATCTGGTACAAATATTTATTTATTGATTGATTGATAGGGCTTAAGAGTTCAAGTCTACTTCACTCAAAGAGAAGATGAGAAGAAACATTGTATGATAAAATGGAAACAATCCCATATCTGGAACCTGTCTTCAAATCTCTTCTTCCAAGCTTACAAACTATGTAGTTAGCTATCGGCAAGTTACAATCTCCCTGACATCAGTTTTCTCATTTTAAGATGAAGGGATCCAACAAGATGGCCTCTGAGCTCTCTTCCAGATGTAGATTGATAAAGCTATGGTATGTGTTTCTAAGACATGTCACAGAGAATTCAAATGCTACAATGACTTTCACATAGCATCAGCCTTGAGCTAGAAGGAAACTCAGATGTCAACCAGTCCAATCCTATCATTTTAGAAATGAAAAAATGGCGACAAAGTTCACACAGGTAGTAATTATCAGAAGGGCAGCTAGGTAGTACAGTGGACAGTGTTAGGCCTAGAGTCAGGAAGACCTGAGTTCAAATTTGGCCTCAGATACCTGACTAGCCCTGGGCATGTCATTAATCCTATTTGCCTCAGTTTCCTTACATGTAAAATGAACTGGAGATCAAAATTGCAAACTGCTACAGTATCTTTAAGAAAACTGCATGTAAAGTCATGAAGAGTCAGACACTACTGAAAAAGCTGATTAACTATCACCACAACAAAGTATCAGGGATAGGATTTGAAGATGAGCCCAGGTTTTCTGACTCCAAAGACAATGGATTTACAATTACCATTTTGTGTCACCTCTGGCAAATAGTGATGTCTCTGTTTTTAAGTTGAAAATTTAAAAGTTTCAAAGCCTAATTTCAGAAAGGCCTAAAAAAATTTACATGAATTGATGCTCAGTGAAGTGAGCAGAACTGAGAGAACCATGCAGATAGTAACAGCATTATGTGATGGACTTGGGTTTTTTTGAACAATGAAGTGATTCAAAGCAATTCCAATAAACTTGGGATGGAAAGAGCCATTCACATCCAGAGAGAGACAACTATGGACTGAAAGTGGATCAAAGCATAATATTTTCAGTTGTTTGCTTTTCCTCCCTTTCTTTCCCCCTTTGATCTGATTTTTCTCATACAGCATGATAAATATGGAAATATGTTTAGGACAATTGTACGCGTTTAACCTATATTGAATTGCTTACTTTCTGGGGGAGCTGAGGGAGGAGGAGGAGGAGAGAGAAAAATTTGGAACACAAGGTTTTGCAAAGGTGAATGATGAAAACCATCTTTCCTTGTATTTGGGAAAATAAAATATTATTAAAAAGATTCAAAGTCTAAATGACAAAGAAACCAGATTAAGCAATAATATTAGAGAAAGTACTCTAGGAAGTTATATATGATAACTATAGAATTAGAAAAAAATTCTTAATAGTAAAAGAAAACAAAAATAAATTAATTATTTCCCTCCCTCCCTCCCCACCGTGTGTGTGTGTGTGTGTGTGTGTGTGTGTGTGTGTGTGTGTAGATATTCAGATATACTTGCTAATATCTTCTGATCCCGCAAGAGACAAATTATAAGAATGAACTAAAATGGATAGAAGGTGGAGTTGAAGGAGGGGAATATAATATGGTATGCAGATTGTTTGTGAACAAGATGTAAAAAAGGTGCTAAAATCTGTTTGCTTAAATGTAAGCCCTATGTTATGCCTATAGCAAATCAAATTTTGACTTGATACAAGTTTCTCCTCTATTCAGACATACAAACATGAGCAAAACAATGAACTTTGGGGGGAAAAGTACCTAGTACTCAGGAAAGAAATGGAAGTAGTATTACATGGACTTCAGTTTAGGCTTGAATCAATGATAAATTTTTTTCCCAGAATTGAGAAAAATTTTCAATAAAATGGCCTTGCTTTTCTAAGAAAGAGCAATAAACAAAATCTTTCCGAAAAGCAACTTAGACATATGTAGAAACACTAATTCCTCTAAAGCAAACCAGAATCAGGCTTGGGCCAAATCAAGAAACCATTTTGTACTTTTAATAGTTTTTTATTTTATACTCAATCTCAAAAATTCAATTTCCTGGAGCAGATGCTTGAAGGTTAACATTTTAATTCAGTTACACACATTTATCAACCAGTTGGACTCTGAAGTTGATAGAGAAAAATAATCTCATATTCCTTCATTATCTTAAAAAATTGACTACAGGTAATTTTTACTATATGAAATCCTTAGGTAGTTAGGGGACACTATACAATATGCTAGACGTAGTCATTAAGACCTGAGTTCAAATCCTGCCTCATACACATGTAGATCTTGGACAAGTTATTTAGCTTCTCAATAACTTATTCTCCTTATCTGTAAAATTGGAATAATAAAATAGCTATCTTTTAAAGTTATTGCAAGAATTAAATGAAATAGCATTGTAAAGTTCTGTATAAATCTTAATAAAGTTCTCTATAAATGCCAGCTATTATTATCATTAGAAATGACAAAATCACATTGAGGATAATGGCAGATCTTCAGAGGCAAAAGCAATCTCTTGTTTGATATCATGAAATCACATCTGAGACACTGATTTTACTTTACCCTCTAAGGTATTCTTAACTTTTCCCAACAAACTCAGATCCTGGTTTATAACAATGCTTTTCCTCCCTTCACTTTCTAGGTGGTCTGTCTCCCAGTTAACGCTGACAAAGAAATGCTGTCTTTAGCCAATATCTTGATTCTAGCAAAAACATCTTAACAGCTACATCTCTACTATCTTTTTACCCTATCCTTGGCACTGTTCAAGTTTTATTTTCTAGTTCCAATCCAAAATTTTTTCTATACTATGCAAGAGAGGAGTGACATACTAGATACTGGAAATCTTGGAAATTTACAAGTAACCCCTGAAATCAATATCTTTATAGCACAATTCTGTAGAGGATTCATCCACAAACAACAATTTATTGAACCCTTATTGATTAATCGATAAGGCATGGGACATTTTGAGGATATAAAATGAATATGTGACATGAACCATGCCTTCAGAATTTATTCTCTAGTGGGTAATGGAAGAGGATATAATATGTATGGGGAGTTAACAAGACATATACAAAGAAAACAATTGAAGAAAATGTGCCCAAGACTAAGAAGAAATCACCATGAAACTAGATGAGAGCAAATAGAGAAAAATTCTATGCACATGAACTAACAGCAATAAATGGAAAAGACATGATCAGAGTAGAAGGAAGTCAGCAGTGGAAAAATCAGAGTTAAGTGAATATTGAGATTAAAGAGGAAAAGTTACCACATACTCCAAATATGTGTAGGCAGTGTCACATGATCAAAGACTTAGATGTGAAACAGACTTCAGAGTCCTTTCTAGATCAGTCTTCTCATTTTATAAATAAGGAAACTCAAGCAAAAGGAGATTAAGGAGGCAGCTAGTTGAAATATGATGGAAAAGGGGGAGTACATCTAGATATTATTAAAACACATATTTGGTGCTTGAAAAATAATAAAGATTATATAAAACTAGCTATTGTTGTTGCTTGCATTACAGTTAGTCAAGGTGGTGGGACAAAGCTATGATGGTAAAGGCAAGCATTCACCTGAGCTCTATCTCATAACCTTCCAAATTACTTTTAAATAATGATGCTAAGCAAATTCTGGAAAGTCAGAGCCTACAAAGAGATTGAGTGAAAAGATTTTCAAGCCCAGGACAGAATGGAAAGTCATTAGCTAAGGTCTGTCAAAAAAACATGATATGGAATGCAGTCTGGGGAAGGCTGAGCTAGCATAACTCTTTCCCAAGCAAATCAGGAGCACGCATTGGAAGTTGCACTGAATCCACAGCAGCTTTGGTGGCTTCTAGAGTTCTTAGACCATAGAAGAAAGGGGAATAAACAACTGGCCAGAAAGAGATTACAGGAGTCCTTTTTGCTAGCACAGAGGCTGGACTTTGTTGTTTTGCCCATATTAGGATCTTGGTCACAGTTCTGGGCAGTCCCAGGGCAAAGAAGAAACATCAGCCTCCCAGAACCTCCTCTCAATTTCAAGACAGAAAAGAGTACTTGTGGTCACTCACAGACCAGAGCACAGTACAGAAGGATAGTAAACACATCTCTTCTTAGATTGTACCACCTTGTAAGAATTGAAACCTACAAATCTTTAGAAGTACCTCTGAAAACAGATACACAAAACCCCTGAAACCGGAGGAAGCACACTTTCACAATGGAAACAGAACTCTAATAAAGAGTTAAACTGGCTGGCAAAATGAGAAAAAAACAGGAAAAAAATTGCTACAGAAAGGTACTATGGCAACAAGGAAATAAAAACACACACTCAGAAGATAACCAAATCAAAGCTCCTACATCCAAAGCTTCCAAAAAAAATGAAGTGGTTTCAAGTGATGGAAGAGCTCAAAAAGGATTTTGAAAATCAAATGGGAGAGGTAGAGGAAAAGTTGGAGAGATAAATGAAAGGATGGAAAATCATGAAAACAAGTCAACAGCTTGGTAAAGGAGACACACAAAAAATGCTCAAGAAAATATACCTTATAAACCAGACTAGGTCAAAAGGTAAAGGAAGTACAAAAAGCCAATGAAGAGAAGGATACTTTAAAAAGCAGAACCATCCAAATTGGAAAAAAAAGATCCACTGAATAAAACAATTACTATAAAAATAGAATTTTATAAATAGAAAATGAAGAATAAAAGCTAACTGAAAAAAGTAATTCCTTAAAAATAGAATTGAGCAAATGGAAGCTAGTGGCTTTATGAGAAATAAAGAAATGATAAAACAAATCCAAAAGAATAAAAAATAGGAGACAAAGTGAAATATCTCAGTGGAAAGACAACTGACCTGGAAAATAGATCTAGGAGAGATAATTTAAAAATTATTGGACCACCTAAAATCCAGAATAAAAAAAAAGAGATTAAACATCAGCATTCAAAAATTATTAAGGAAAAGTATCCTGATATTCTAGGACAAGAGAGGAAAGTAGAAATTGAAAGAATCCACCAATCACATCCTGAAAGAGATCCTCAGATAAAAACTCCTAGGAATATAAAAGCCAATTTTCAGAGCCCCTAGGTTAAGGAGCAAATATTGTAGAAAAAATAATTCATATATCTTGCAGCCAGAGTCAGATTAACAAAAGACTTAGCATCTTTTATATTAAAGAATTTGAGGGTTTGGAATATGGTATTCTGGAGGACAAGGGATCTAGGATTACAACCAAGAATCACCTTTCCAGCAAATTTGAGTATAATTCTTCAGGGGAAAAGATGGTTATTCAATGAAATAGAGGTTTTTCAAGCATTCTTGATGAAAAGACTAGAATTGAATAGAAAATATGATTTTCAAATACAGAACTCTATAGAAGCCTACATAGGTAAACAGGAAAGAGAAATCATAAGAACTTAATAAGGTTTAAATGTTCACATTCCTACATGAGAAGATGATATTTGTAATTCATAAGAACATTTTCATTATTAGAGTAGTTAGAAGAAGTATATATAGGGGGAGTGAGTGAACTTACTCTCATCAGAACTGACTCAAAGAGGAAATAACAAATACTCTCAATTGAGATAGAAATCTGTCTTATACTACAGTATAATATAAGGGGAAGGAGAAAGGGGTGATGGTGATAGAAGGGAGGGCAGATTGGGAAAGGACATAATCTGAAACAAAATACCTTTGAGGGAGGAAGATAGTGAAAGGAGAGAATAAAATGAGAAGTACAATTAACAAGAGAAATTTTTTTTAAATTGAAGTTTCTCTAGTAAAACCCTTATTTCCAAACATATTAAAAACTAAGTCAAATTTATAAGAAGAACCATTCCCCAATTGATAAATGAGTAAAAGATAAAAACAATTTTCATATTAAATGATAATAACTATATATAATCATAGGGGAATATGCTCTAACTCACTATTAATTGGAAAAATGTGAATTAAGACAATTCTAAAATATCATATAACTATAGGATAAAAATATTAAATGACAAAGCTTGAAGGCGATGTGGGGAAAATGAGATATTAATGCACTGTTGGTGGAGCTGTGAAGTGATTTGACCATTCTATTGAGCAATTTGGAATTATGCCCAAATGGCAATAAAACCATGTATTACCATTGACCTAATAATATCATTAGTAGATCTGAATCCAAAGAGATAAAAAGGAAAAGGACCTATATTCATAGAATTTTTTTTCTGGGGCAATGAATTAGAAATAGAGGGAATGCCCATCAATTATGATGAGTAAATTGTGCCATATAATTATGATGGAATATTACAGTGCTATATGAAATGATGAAGATGATGCTCTCAGAAAAAACCTGGAAAGATTTCCATAAGCTGATGCAAAAGGAAATGGATCATGTACAAAGTAACAGCAATAGTATAAGATGATTAGCTGTGAATGACATAATTATTCTCATCAATATAAGACAACTCTGAAGGACTTTTGATGAAAAATACTATCTATATCCAGAGGAAGTATTGATGATTTAAAAAATATACATTGAAGAATACTTTAAATTTTTTTCCCTTATTTTTCTTGAGGATTTTGTTTTGAGGGTCTATGTTTTCTTTCACCATATGACTATTCTAGAAATATTTTGCATGACCACACATATATAACCTATATTGAATAGCTTGCATTCTCAATGTAGGGTATGGGAAGGGAGGAAGGGAAAGAATCTGGAATTCAAAGTTTTAAAAATAAATGTTAATTTTTACATATAATTGAGGAATTAAAATATATTTATATATATATTCATTAAGATTACATAGCCAATAAACATCAGAGGCAGTATTGGAAGACATAAGATTATTCCAGCATCAGTCATTTTATCTACTATACTAGGTAAGACTTCCTAAGTAACATAGGAAACATATAATAAAACAAAAGTATCAGTTACTGTCTTTTGTTATTTCTGCCAGACCACCTTTTGAGACTAGCCACTTAAGAATGTCATATGGTGGTATGCATCTGAGTATAATATGAAGAAAATCTCTCTACACTGGGCATACTATGAGTAAATATCCAAGGAATCTTCTAACATTGTTATAATAACCTGATCTTCTCTTAGAGGGATGAGAGTAAGGTTAAGAGAATCAAACTCCTCTTAGTACTCACTGGCTATTTTGATTTCCCTACCACCATTAAGTCTATGCCAATAATTGTGTGTGTGTGTGTGTGTGTGTGTGTGTGTGTGTGTGTGTGTTCTTGCCTCAAGTTTCTTCACTGGTTTACAAAAGTCATTTTTCTGTTTATTTTGTTTTTGCTGAGGCAATTGGGGTTAAGTGACTTGCCCAGGGTCATGAAGCTGGGGGGGTAGTAAGTGTCTGCATCCAGATTTGAACTCAGGTCTTCCTGACTCCAGGGCCAGTGCTCTATCCATTGTGCCACATAATTGACCTAGAGTCATTTTGTTAAAGTACACATTTGTACTCCTCTTTCTTCATTTTTATAAACACTAATAATTGATAGAATGTCTTCAGGATTAAATTTTTAAAAATCCTCTCTTCAACAATGAAAGAAAGCCCTTTATAATCTGTCTCCTTCCTACTTTTTCTATCATCTTGCATTTTATTCCTTTCCCCATAGGTTACAATACAGATATACTGGTCTAATTTTTTTTTTTAATTTTTCACATCTCCTGACTCTGTACAAACAATTTTATAAATTTTTATCCAATTTTTTTTACTGATTATTGAAAACAAGCCAAGGCTAAAGGAAAGTCAGGAAGCTCATAACAGTCCTTTTGGTCCACTATCTTTTTGCTGAGAAAGGAATTTTTTTTTTTTTTGCCAGTATGTACTTTGGGCTTAAGTCTCAGTAAAAAACTGCACTCTGGGCCATTCTTTGCCAAATTTGGGGAAGGCTCTGAATCTCCATTCACAATGCTTGGATGCTCTCACACTCCCCAAATGGGTGAAAGTTCAGCTTCAGATCTTAATTGCTCTATCCTGTTACTGCCATGTAAAATTGTAGTCTATAATTACTTCATAAGGCAAAAAAGAAACTACTTCTTTATGGTTAATGTCCCAGTGAAATCATATTCAGTCATAATTGCAATGTTGGAAACTCTTGATGTTTTTAATGAGAATTAGTTATAACTGAAAAAAAGATACTATATTCAATACCACATGTTATTTTCTCATTCAACCATTGTTAGACAATGAAAATATTATTTACTCAGTAATACTATATTGGTTCAAATAGTAAGACCAAATTTTAAGCCATCAGACTAACAAGATTCGTGATGAATTTAATAGTTGCTTAGTTTCAAAGCTCATGATTCTGAGTATCATTATAGAGACTTATTTTGCAGGAAAGCATATCTTTTAGTAAGAAAGTGTCTGAATCATACAAAACCTCATAGTCACCTTTGACTCATCTTTCTCTTTCATCTTCTTGAAATTAGTTGTCATGCTCAGTCAAGCTCATTTGTTACTGTTTGATAAATCCACATAAATTATCATCATTTCTACATATTACCAATAAAACTAACAAGAAGAGACATAAAGAGAAATTCAATCAAAATAATTGCAGACAGGTCTGGTAATCATTAATTTTAGACAAAGTCAAATGTAAAGATTCAATTAAGAGAGAAATCTATATTACATGTCAGCTATTAACATTGTTTGAGATACATTTTTACATAGAGGTAAATGTGTATATACATATATACATATATATATCCGTGTATTATATGTGGATATGTATACATGTAGGTGTATGTATGTATATAGATAAATGTATTTGTGTATGTATATATACATACATATACATAAATGTAGAATGTTTGGGGGAGGTGGGGGCAATAAAAGGGGAAAATAACTTCTTAGTGCATAGCAGAAAGCAAAAGAATTACCTACAAAGAAGAAAAGATGAACCTAATCTCTTCTATTATTATATATAATTTCTTGAAATGGAAATTTATTGTTATATATTTTGAATCCTCCCTGATGTTCTGCTGAGCACATGAAAATATATTGTTTTATTTTTTATTTTCCTTTTTTTGTCTTTTTCTATTCTGTTTTTTTCTCATTTTAAATTAGTTAAATAAAAAAAACTGGCAAAAATGAAAAAAAAAACTGTGAACAATTTAAAATACTTAGGAATTTACCCATCAAGATAAAACCAGGGATTCTATGGACAAAAGTACAAAAATTTTCTCACATAACTAAAGACACATATAAACAATTGTCAAAATAGTAATGGTCCATCAAAAGGCTGAATATAACAAAAATGTTAATATTACTTAAATTAATTTATTTTTTTGCTACCACATCAAACTACCTTTTGGTATAGAACTTAAAAAATAATAGCAAAATTAATTTAGAGGAAAGAAAGGTCAAGAACATAAAGGGAATCAACAAAAATAAAAGACAAGGAAAACCAGATTCCAAACTATAGTATAAAATGATAATCATCAAAACAATGGAGTACTGGGTAAAAAATAAAGTGATCAATCAATGCAATAGATTAGATACATACTAAAGTAAATGACCACATTTACATCTAAAGATCAGAAATTTCAGGGTAAGAACTCAATCTTTGCCAAAAAAAACTTGGAAAACTGGAAAGTTTGGGCATAAACTAAGAATAGACCAGTATTCCATATAATATAACAACATAAAGTCAAAAATAGTCAATGATTTTTAAGGCAGCTAAGAGGTGCAGTGGACAGATTCTTGAGCCTGGAGTCATGAAAATTCATCTCCCTCAGTTCAAAATATAGCCTCAGATCCTTAGTAGCTGTGTGACTCTGGGCAAGAGCTTGCCTTAGCTGCTCATCTGTAAAATAAGCTGGAGAAGAAAATGGAAAACCACTCCTGTACCTTTACCTAGAAAACCACAAATGGGATAACAAGTAACAAAAAACAATAAAAAACAAAAAAGAGTGATATCATGTTGTTATGCTTATATATTTATATAATTATCTTGCTACACAAGTAAAATCAAATCAGACCAGAAAAAAAGGAAAAAGAAAGCAAAATGCAAGCAAACAACAAAGAGTGAAAATGCTATGTTTTGAAACACACTCAGTTCCCACAGTCGTCTCTCTGGGTGTAGATATCTCTCTTCATCACAAGATCATTGGAACTGGTTTGAATCATCTCATGTTGAAGAGAGCCATGTCCATCAAAAATGATCATCATATAATCTACTTCCAGTATACAATGATCTCCTGGTTCTGCTCATTTCACTCAGCATCAGTTCATGTAAGTCTCTTTTGGTCTCTCTGGAAACATCTTGCTGATCATTTCTTAGAGAACAATAATATTCCATAACATTCATAGACCATAACTTATCCATTCTCCAACTGGTAAGTAGCCACTCAGTTTCCAGTTTCTTGCCACTACAAAAAGGGCTGTCACAAATACTTTTGCACATATGGGTCCCTTTCCCTCCTTTAAGATCTCTTTGGGATATAAGCCTATTAGAAACATTGCTGAGAATGTAAATTGTTAGCACTACTGTCTATCTACCCAGGTTACTTATACCTTCGGAAGCTAATAATTAATGTGCAACAAGAAAATGGTATTTACACACATATATTGTATCTAGGTTATATTGTAACACATGTAAAATGTATGGGATTACCTGCCATCGGGGGGAGGGAGTGGAGGGAGGGAGGGGATAATTTGGAAAAATGAATAAAAAAATTAAAAAAAAAAAGAAACATTGCTGAAATCAAAAGGTATGCATAGTTTGATGACTTTTTGAGCATAGTTCCAAAATGCTCTCCAGAATGGTTAATGAATGCACAGTTATACCTACAGTGTCTCAGTGTCCCAGTTTTCCCATATCCCCTTCAACATTCATCATTTTAGCCAATCTGAGAGGTTATAGTGGCATCTTAGAGTTGTCTTAATTTGCATTTCTCTGATCAATAGTGATTTGGAGCACCTTTTCATATGACTAGAAATAGTTTCAATTTCTTCATCTGAAAACTGTCTGTTCACATCCTTTGATGATTTATCAATTGGTAAATGGCTTGTATCCTTCTAAATTTGAGTCAATTTTCTACATATTTTAGAAATGAGGTTTTAGCAGAACCTGTGAATGTAAAAATGTTTTCCCAATTTATTGCTTTCCTTTTAATCCTGTCTGCATTAATTTTGTTTGTACAAAACTTTTTAACATAATATAATCAAAATTATCTATTTTGTGATCAATAATGATCTCCAGTTCTTCTTTGGTTGCAAATTGCTTCTTCCTGCACAAATCTGAGAGCTAAATTATCCTATGTTCTAATTTGTTTAAAATATCACTTATTATATCCAGATCATTAACCTATTTCGACCTTATCTTGGTATATAGTGTTAGGGGTGGGTCAGTGCCTACTTTCTGCCATATTATTTTCCAATTTTTCCAGCAGTTTTTGTCAAATGGTGAGTTTTTATCCCCAAAGCTGGGATCTTTGGGTTTGTCAAATACTAGATTACTATAGTCATTGACTATTTTTTTCCTGTGAACCTAACCTATTCCACTGATTGACTGCTCTATTTCTTAGTACTACCATTTCTTACCAAATGGTTTTGATGACCATTGCTTATAATATAGTTTTATAACTGGTATAGCTACTCTACCTTCATTTGCATTTTTTTCATTAATTCCTTTCAAATTCTTGACCTTTATTCTTCCAGATGAATTTTGTTATTATTTTTTCTAGATCTGTAAAATAATTTCTTGGGACTTTAATTGGGATAGCACTACTATTAATTCTACTAAATAATTGATTAATTTAGGTAGTATTGTCATTTTTATCATATTCACTCAGCTTACCCAAGAGCACTTGATATTTTTCAAATTGTTTAGATCTGACTTTATTTGTATTTTGTGTTCCTATAGTTCCTGACTTTGCTTGTCAGATAGAATACCAAATATTTTATATCATCAACAGTTTTTAAAATGGAATTTCTCTTTGTACCTTTTGCTGCTGGATTGTGTAATATATAAAAATGCTGATGATTTCTGTGGATTTATATTATATCCTACAACTTTGCTAGAGTTGTAGATTTTTTTGTAGTAGTTTTTATTTGTTACTCTAGGCTTGTCTAAATATAGCATCATATCATCTGCAGAGAGTGATAATTTGGTTTCCTCATTACCTACTTTAATTTCTTTAATCTCTTTTTCTTCTTTTATTGCCAAAGCTAACATTTCTAATACAATATTGAATAGTAATATGATAGTGAGCAGCCTTGTTTCACTCCTGATGTTATTGGGAATGGTTCTAGTTTATCCTCATTACATATGATGCTTGCTGATGGTTTTAAATAGCTGCTACTGATCATTTTAAGGAAAAGTCCATTTATTCCTTTATTCTCTAGTATTTTTGATAGGAATGGGTGTTGATTCTATCAAATGCTTTTTCTGCATCTATTGAGACAATCATATGATATTTGTTAGTTTGGCTATTTGGTATAGTCAATTATGTTAATAATTTTCCTAATATTAAACCAGATCTTCATTTTTGGTATAAATCCTACTTGCTCATGATGTATTATCCTGGGGATGACTTTATGTAATCTCTTTGCTAATATTTTATTTAAGATTTTTGCATCAGTATTCATTAGGTAAATTGGTCTATAATTTTCTTTCTCTGTTTTTTTCCTACCTGCTTTAGTTATCAGTACCATGTCTGTGTCATAAAAATAATTTGGCAGAAGTCCTTCTTTCCCTGTTTTTTTTTTTTCAAATATTTTGTAAGATATTGGAGTTAAATGTTTTTTTAAATGTTTGGTAGAATTTGCATGTAAATCCTTCTGGCCCTGGAGATTTTTTTTAGGAAGTTGATTAATAGCTTGGTCTATTTCTTTTTCTAAAATGAAACTAAGTAATTTATTTCCTCTTCTGTTAATCTGGGCAATCTATATTTTTGTAGGTATTCCTCCATTTTACTTAGATTATCAAATTTATTGACATAAAGTTGGGCAAAATAACTCCTAATTTTTGGTCTATTTTCTCCTGGCGTTTTATGGTAATTTTTATTGCATCATGATCTGAAAAAAATGGATTTACTACTTTTGCTTTTCTGCTTTTGATTTTGAGGTCTTTATGCCCTAATATATAATCAGTTTTTGTATTGGTTCCATGTATTGGTTCTCTGCTGAGAAAAAAATAAACTCCTTTCTATCTCCATTCAATTTTCCCCAAAGAACTATCATACCTAACCTTTCTAATATTCTATTTGCCTCCTTAAATTCCTTCTTATTTATTTTGTAGTTCTATTTATCTAGTTGTAAGAGAGCAAGGTTGTGATCCCTCACTATTATAGTTTTGCCATCTATTTCTTCTTAAAGCTTTCAACTTCTATTTTAAGAATTTACGTGCTGTAGTACTTGGTGGATATATGTTTAGTATTGATATGAGTTCATTATCTATGATAGATAGCCTTTAGCAAGATATAGTTTCCTTATCTCTTTTAATTAGATCTATTTTTGGTTTTGCTTATCTGAGATCAGGATGATTACCCCTGCCTTTTTTTTTTTTTTTCCTTAACCTGAAGCATAATAGATTCTGCTGCAGTCTTTTATCTTTAGTCTATATGTATCATTCTGCTTTAAATGTGTTTCTTGTAAACAACATATTGTAGGATTCTGGCTTTTAATCCAGTATGCTATGACTTCTGTTTTATGGAAGAGTTCATCCCAGTCACTTTCACAGTTAAAATGGCTAATTCTGTATTTCCCAACATCTTATTTATCTCAAATTATGCTTTTCTTTTTCCTTTTCCCCCTTTCTCCTCCCTAGTATTTTCCTTCTGATCACCACTTCTCTCAAGCAGCCTTACCCCTTTATAGCTCCTCCCCTTTCTTATACCTCTCCCCTCCTATTTCTGTTTTCCTTCCTATTAACCTTCCCTTTCCTTTTCCCTTTGCCTTCCTACTTCCCTATAAGGTGAACAAGTTTCTCTGTGAAACTAAACATGTCTATTATTCTCTTTTTGAGCCAAATCCGATGAGAATAATATTCACATAATGTTCATCCCCCTAACAGGTTAATATAATAATGGGCATAGAGGAAAGGAGGAATAGATCTACAATGAGACTATTTTTAAAATGTTAACTGAATTTCAATATAATTGACTCTCTAGTCTTGAGAGTTTTATTTTATGTATTTGAAAAATGTTGAAAAGTAGACCATAAGCTTCATCAAACTACTGCCAAAAAATTGGAACATGAAATCTTGCAAAAATGAGTGTTGGAAATTATCTTTATGTATATTTGGAAAAATAAAATTCTATTTTGGAAGAAATTTTTTTAAAAACTCTCTCTTTTCTTAAGAAAAGAAAGAAAACAATAGTATCATGGGGGGTGTTTAAACAGTAGGTAAAGAAGACATCCTTTTTTTCTACATGACCACAGAATGTACTAAATTCTTAAACTTAGAGAGGTAGCTGGAAATCTTTAAAACTGGTGGAATATTTTTCTTCCTTGTTCTGGCATTTGAGAGTGGATGCAAAAATAATGAAATATCTATTCTCTACTTTGGGCACTTTAGCACAGTGCCTGGCACATAACATATGTTTAATGAAAATCTGTTGATTAACTAATTGTAACATTTATAGTTTTTAAAGTTTTATAAATAGCTTTACATATGTTGCCTCAGTTAATTCTTATATTTAATCTGTGAGACAAGTCCTACAGATATTTGTCTTCCAGATGAAGAAACTGAGGCTCAGTGGAGTTGATTAATCTGTTCAAAGTCACATAGGTTATATATTTGAAACAGTATTTGAACCTAGATTTTCCTAATTTCCTTTCCTAGGCAATACTATTTTTAAGCTATACATTAGGAAAACATTGTGAGAATCCCTTGTGAGTCATCATTAACCTTAATTGGCAAGAGAGTTATCCCTATTATAATCCTGCTCACCAACACTGATGTTCACAGTTATACAAGACAAGTACTAATAATGAGATTCATCTCACTTGCTGAAGACATAGGCGAGTTGTAGATACAGATATGCATATGTATTTGCTGCTGCAAAACAATATAGGTAATGTTTTTCAAAATTAAAGCTGATGTTCAGTTTTGAGCATTACATTTTAAGAAAGACATTGATAAACTGGAGAGTATACATAGAAAGGCAGTGGGGAGAATGAAAGCCATTGAATATTGGATTAATGCATTGGGGATATTTAGTCAGGAAAAGAGATGTGGAAGAGGGGGCATGTACTGTAGCTGCCTTCAAGTTTTTATTCTGTTTGTCTCTATATGAAAAGTAATAGTAATATGAATAGGATTCCAAGAGACAAATTTAGGCTTGATTTATGGAAAACTTAATACCTAGAGCTACCTGAAAGTAAAATAGGCTACCTAAAGAGGTAGTAGCTTTTCTCTCAATAGAAGACTTTGAGCAAAAGTCACATGCATTTAGTATATTTCTATACAGACATATAACAGGTTCTGAACTAGATTGTACTATGACAAATATGTTCTGTATGTAAATAAGTTCTCTTTTCTAGATAATGAAGCTTATATCTCCCAGGATTCTTAAATTATTATTATTCAATAATTCAGGATTATTATTCAAGTACCAAGCAGGTATGATCCTGATAAATTTCTGAGACATCAGTCAAACAAATATATTTGAAAGCATAATAAGCACAGAGCAAAAGAAACTTAGCAGAGGATATAATAGGTCATACTGTTGTCACAAGTGAAGGCATAATCTCTTGATTACTCACTATAACCTTACATATTAGGAAATTCTAGGTAGAACAATACCTTGATTGATTTAATGGATACTATGGTCCTGGAGATTATGACATGGCTTTTGCACATTATGAAGTCAGCATTAATTTATATTGCTATACTTATGTGATTGCATGTAAGCCACAGACAAAAGCTCTTGGCTGGGCAGGTTGTAAAAAATTAAGCTGACATAAAATAGAATTGCTTAGTCTTCACATTTAAATTAGGCTTGGACATTCAGGTCCTTTCTAGACATGCTCTTTTCTGGTTTGAATATTGAAGAAAGCAAACACATATTATTTTCTTTATATGTTAATAAACTATTTTATCTATAGGATCCAAAGATATTCATTTTTGCTTCCTCATTCAAAGGCAAGTATTTCAACAACATTTCTGACCTTGCCCCAAAAGTCACCTGACTTAGGACATCTTATCTAGATGTAATTCTGCCATCTCACCAGTCTTTAACTCAAGTAGGATTGGGTGGAAAATAGATTCTATTGCATAGATTGCTGGAGGCAGAATTATCTGGGAGAATGCTGAGATGATCAAAGTCACTTCTCTCATCTTCCTCATTAGAAAAATTATATTTCTAATTATAATATTTATTTTCTCATAACCAATAAGTGCTGATTTTCACCCTCAGGGACACCCACATTTTTCAAGGATATTTAAACATTCAGGAATCTCCATGTGGGGTCTTTGGTTATCAAGAGAAAGCAATTACTTAAATTTATTGATTATTTGCAAACATTTCAATCCAATATCTCCAACCTCCCTTCCTTTATTAATCCACAGCAATAGCTATTTCTCCTCAAAACATCTCTATTTTTCCTGAGAGTATAATCATCTTTCAGCTCTTTCAAGTTCATAAAATCAGACTTATTTTTGATCCTCCTTATGTCTCTGCTTCCAAATTGTCAAAAAATCAGGTCAATTCTACCTCTAATTTTTATATTCATTACTTTCTCTCCATTTATCATAGCTATTAGTTTAGTCCAGGATTTTATTCATCTTTGTTGGATTATTTCAATGTCCTATTTCCTCTCAAATCTGTCCTTTATAAAGCTATTAAAATGATATTAAAGCACAGATATTATCATTCATTCATCTAAACAAATACAAACTTCTAAGTTATATCTAAAACTCTACCTTTTAATTCTAACCTACCTTTAAGATTTATTTCAATATTATTCTCTTCACATAATCTATATTCCATATGTATTGACTTTGCTGTTCCCTAAACTGAACCTCTCAACTCTAAGATGCAAGTCTTGCTGTGAGTTGCTCCCTCTAATCCCTACTCCCTCAATGTAGAATGTATTTCTTTCTAACTTCAACCTTTAATAGAACATGTTTTCCTTCAAGACTCAATTTAGGTGCTTTCTCTTTCCATGAAATCTTTTCAGGTTGTTAGGGATCCCCTCTTCAAATTATCTTATATTACATATCCATTTATAGTGTTAAATTCAGAAAGAATAAAAGTTGCATGAGGCTAAGTCCTTTTTTTGTTGTTGTTGTTTTTACCTATACATAGTGCCTGGCCCACAATGGATATTTAAATTAACACTGAACTAAATAAATCTGTTTCTTTATACCACTTTATTTGGACATATGCCTAGGTTTGCCAGGTGGTTGTCTTTTATAATTCATCTCTTTCAAAGATTTATTTAAAAAAAGAAAGGGAAAGGAAAAAAAGGAACAACACCTTGCCATGTTTCTTAGATTGCAAATGCTAGTCAATTCCAACAATGTACTTTTGGGATGATTCCATACACCTAGGGCTGCAGAAACTGATGCCTAATTGGTAACTTTGGCACAAGTGACTGATAAGCAGTAGGACAAGGCACATAAGTGCAAACAAACCTTCGAAGACAAAAATTATGTTGTGAATACCCTGTTCACTTCTCTGCCCACACACTCCGGTTTCTCCTCTGGAGAAATTATGCCCAATATTTTAAATGGTCTATTATAAACCTAATCATTTATTTCTGAAATGCTAGGTACACCTGTTCATAAAGATGTTTCAGTTATTTGTTCCACATCTATTGTTCATTCTCTTCCTACTCAAAATTTAATCTTAAGCTTTTGCTTACCAAGGTCAGTATAGCTAGCTAAAATGAGTGCAAGATTCCTGAAATGGATGACAGGGTTTATTCAGTATTTCATAATACAAACATTTGAATATAGTTATTAGTTCTGCTTCACAATCATCCCTAAGAAGGAAACAATTAGTTTCATGCTACAAAAATGGAAGATGAGTATTAAGGACATTAAGTTCTTAATGTACAGAACACTTAACATGGTATGTTGAAAGTATAGGTATATATGGTGAATGCTAGGAGTACTCTTTTGGAGAGTATATAATGTAATAAGAGATTCATAACATGATAAACAAAATTGATAGTTCATTAGAATTGGATTTAGGAAGATTTGAGTTCAAATTCTACTACAATTGTTTATTGCTATGATCCTGGGCAACTCAATGAATCACTTAATAAATATTTATTAATTTATTGATTTCTTCATTTTCTCATTCAGAAAATAAGGGTATTGGACTCAGCCTTCAAGGTATTGAATTAATTATTCTATGAATATAAACCTAAGATCCCATGAAAACAAGGAAATAATTGTTAATATAATTGATAAAGAATATACAGAATAAGTAGCTAAGTCCTTATGATCTACCTGGACCAAAAAGGGTATATAGCAAAGTCAAAGATTCTATAAGAAGTCCTGTTTCCTTTTAAACCTTATGGCAATGATTCAGTGATATACTGGAATCATAGAATAGTGAATTGGTCACAAGATAACAATTAGTCTCAGTACTTTATAATTACAAGTTGATCAGCTTGATGTCGATTCCTATTAAAATTCTTGAGTACATTAAGAAATAACTTTATTAAACATCCTTTTGATAATACATTGTCAAAAAGGATATATGATCACTAGAAGTCAAAATATATTCATTAAGAATAGATATAGCTAAACTAACTATTAACTTTTTTGACTGAGTTACTAGAATGGTAGATCAGGAAAGTTCGACAGATATCGATCATTTAATATTTAAAAAGTGCTCATTTCTCATGATAGAAAGGTAACATGGTATAAGAGATAGAATGCTGGATCTGGAAAACAGGGGTTTTAATCCTTTGTCAAAAACATCAGTTGTGTGACCTTCAAGAGTCAATTAGCCTAAATGAATCTTTCCTCTTTTATAAAAGTATTTGATTGACTTCTAGTGTCCTTTATAGCTCCAAATTTGATACTATTATCTTTTTTTAAATTTTTTTATTTTTTATAATATTATCCCTTGTATTCATTTTTCCAAATTATCCCCCCTCCCTTTATTCCCTCCCCCCGATGACAGGCAATCCCATACATTTTACATGTGTTACAATATAGTCTAGATACAATACATGTGTGTGAATATCATTTTCTTGTTGCACAATAAACATTAGATTCCGAAGATACATGCAACCTGGGCAGACAGATATTAGTGCTAACAATTTACACTCACTTCCCAGTGTTTCTTCTCTGGGTGTAGCTACCTCTGTCCATCATTGATCAACTGGAAGTGAGTTGGCTTTTCTTTATGTTGAAGATTTCCACTTCCATCAGAATACATCCTCATACACTATTGTTGTTGAAGTGTACAGTGATCTTCTGGTTCTGCTCATTTCACTCAGCATCAGTTGATTTAAGTCTCTCCAGGCCTCTCTGTATTCCTCCTGCTGGTTATTTCTTACAGAACAATAATATTCCATAACCTTCATATACCATAATTTACCCAACCATTCTCCAACTGATGGACATCCATTCATCTTCCAGTTTCTAGCTACAACAAAAAGAGCTGCCACAAACATTTTGGCACATATATGACTCTTTCTGCTCTTTAGTATTTCTTTGGGATATAATCCCAGTAGTAGCGCTGCTGGGTCAAAGGGTATGCACAGTTTGATAACTTTTTGGGCATAATTCCAGATTGCTCTCCAGAATGGCTGGATTCTTTCGCAACTCCACCAGCAATGTATTAGTGTCCCAGTTTTCCCACATCCCCTCCAACATTCATCATTATTTGTTCCTGTCATCTTAGACAATCTGACAGGTGTGTAGTGGTATCTCAGAGTGGTCTTAATTTGCATTTCTCTGATCAATAGTGATTTGGAACACTCTTTCATATGAGTGGATATAGTTTCAATTTCTTCCTCTGAGAATTGTCTGTTCATATCCTTTGACCATTTATCAATTGGAGAATGGTTCGGTTTCTTATAAATTAGGGTCAGTTCTCTATATAATTTGGAAATGAGACCTTTATCAGAACCTTTGTTTTTAAAAATATTTTCCCAATTTGTTACTTTCCTTCTAATCTTGTTTGCATTAGTATTATTTGTACAGAAACTTTTTAGTTTGATGTAATCAAAATCTTCTATTTTGTGATCAATAATGATCTCTAGTTCTCCTCTGGTCATAAATTCCTTCCTCTTCCACAGGTCTGAGAGGTAGACTATCCTCTGTTCCTCTAATCTATTTATGATCTCCCTCTTTATGCCTAAATCATGGACCCATTTTGATCTTATCTTGGTATATGGTGTTAAGTGTGGATCCATATCTAATTTCTGCCATACTAATTTCCAGTTTTCCCAACAGTTTTTTCCGAATAATGAATTTTTATCCCTAATGTTGGTATCTTTGGATTTGTCAAAGATTAGATTGCTATAGATGTACCCTTTTTTGTCCTTTGTATCTAATCTGTTCCACTGATCTACCGGTCTATTTCCTAGCCAATACCAAATGGTTTTGGTGACTGCTGCTATATAATATAGCTTTAGATCAGGTACACTTAGACCACCTTCCTCTGAGTTTTTTTTTCATTAGTTCCCTTGCAATTCTCGACCTTTTATTCTTCCATATGAATTTTGTTGTTATGTTTTCTAGGTCATTGAAATAGTTTCTTGGGAGTCTGATTGGTATAGCACTAAATAAATAGATTAGTTTGGGGAGTATTGTCATCTTTATTATATTCGCTCGGCCTATCCAAGAGCATTGAATGTCTTTCCAATTATTTAAATCTGATTTTATTTTTGTGGCAAGTGTTTTGTAATTTTTCTCATATAATTCCTGACTTTTCTTTGGTAGATGGATTCCCAAATACTTTATACTCTCAACATTTGTTTGGAATGGAATTTCTCTTTGTATCTCTTGCTGTTGCATTTTGTTAGTGATATATAAAAATGCCGAGGATTTATGTGGATTTATTTTGTATCCTGTCACTTTGCTGTAATTTTGAATTATTTCTAGTAGCTTTTTAGCAGAGTCTTTGGGGTTCTCTAAGTATACCATCATGTCATCTGCAAAAAGTGATAGTTTGATTTCCTCATTTCCTACTCTAATTCCTTGAATCTCTTTCTCGGCTCTTATTGCCGAGGCTAGCGTTTCTAGTACTATATTGAATAGTAATGGTGATAGTGGGCAACCTTGTTTCACTCCTGATCTTACTGGGAAAGGTTGCAGTTTATTTCTATTGCATATTATGCTTACTGAAGTTCTTAAATATATGCTCCTGATTATTCTAAGGAATAGTCCATTTATTCCTATCTCAAGAGTTTTTAGTAGGAATGGATGTTGGATTTTGTCAAATGCTTTTTCTGCATCTATTGAGATGATCATATGGTTCTTATTAATTTGATTATTAATATGGTCAATTATATTAATAGTTTTTCTAATATTAAACCAGCCCTGCATTCCTGGAATAAATCCTACTTGATCATAGTGTATTATCCTGGAGATGATTTTCTGAAGTCTTTTTGCTAATATCTTATTTAAGATTTCAGCATCAATATTCATTAAGGAGATTAGTCTATAATTTTCTTTCTCAGTTTTCGCTCTACCTGGTTTAGGTATCAGTACCATGTCTGTGTCATAAAAGGAGTTTGGTAGGACTCCTTCATCCCCTATTTTTTCAAATAGTTTATATAACATTGGGGCTAATTGTTCTTTAAATGTTTGGTAGAATTCACATGTGAATCCATCTGGTCCTGGGGATTTTTTCCTGGGGAGTTGATTAATAGCTTGTTCTATTTCTTTTTCTGAAATGGGACTATTTAAGCAATTTATCTCCTCCTCTGTTAATCTAGGGAGCCTATATTTTTGGAGGAAGTCATCCATTTCACTTAAGTTATCAAATTTATTGGCATAAAGTTGGGCAAAGTAACTCCTTATTATTTCTCTAATTTCCTCTTCATTGGTGGAAAGATCCCCCTTTTCATTTGTAAGACTATCAATTTGATTTTCCTCTTTCTTTTTTTTGATCAAATTTACCAAAGGTTTATCTATTTTATTGGCTTTTTCATAAAACCAACTCTTGGTTTTATTTATTAATTCAATAGTTTTTTTTACTTTCAATATTATTGATTTCTCCTTTTAATTTTTGTATTTCAAGTTTAATTTTTGGTTGGGGGTTTATAATTTGGTCTTTTTCTAGCCTTTTAAGTTGTAAGCCCAATTCGTTAATCTTCTCTTTCTCTATTTTCTTCAAATAAGCCTCTAAAGATATAAAATTTCCCCTTATTACTGCTTTAGCTGCATCCCAGAGATTTTGGTATGATGTCTCATCATTGTCATTATCTTGGGTGAAATTATTAATTGTTTCTATAATTTGCTCTTTCACCCAGTCATTCTTTAAGATGAGATTATTCAGTTTCCAATTACTTTTTGGTCTATTTACCCCTAACTTTTTACTGAATGTAGCTTTTATTGCATTGTGGTCTGAGAAGAAGGAATTTATTATTTCTGCCTTCCTACATTTAATTTTGAGATCTTTATGTCCTAATATATGGTCTATTTTTGTATAGGATCCATGAACTGCTGAGAAGAAAGTATATTCCTTTCTATTGCCATTCAGTTTTCTCCAAAGGTCTATCATACCTAGTTTTTCTAATGTTCTATTTACTTTTTTAATTTCTTTCTTGTTTGTTTTGTGGTTTGATTTGTTTAAATCTGAGAGTGCAAGGTTGAGATCTCCTACTATTATAGTTTTACTGTCTATTTCTTCTTGCAATTCTCTTAACTTTTCCTTTAGAAAGTTAGATGCTATACCACTTGGTGCATATATGTTTAGTATTGATATGGCTTCATTATTTATGCTACCTTTCAGCAGGATATAGTTTCCTTCCTTATCTTTTTTAAGGAGATCTACTTCTGCTTTTGCTTGATCTGAGATAAGGATAACTACCCCTGCTTTTTTGGCTTTACCTGAAGCATAATAGGCTCTGTTCCAACCTTTTACCTTTACTCTGTATGTATCTCCCTGCTTTAAGTGTGTTTCCTGTAGACAACATATTGTAGGGTTCTGCTTTTTGATCCAATCTGCTATCCGTCTCAGTTTGATGGGATCGTTCATCCCATTTACATTTACAGTTAAAATTACTAATTCTGTATTTCCTGCCATCATATTATCCCCAGATTATGCTTTTTCCCTTAACCCCCCTGATCCCCCTCCCCGATATTTAATTTACAGACCCCCCTTGTGACGCGCAACCCTCTCTTTTTTTTTTAGTATCCCTCCCCCCTCCCTCCAAGTCCTTTCACTTATTCTCCTTTTCCTTTTCCCTTTTCCTCTCCCCCCTTTTAATGAGGTGAGAGAAAATTCTCTGCAAAACAAATATGTTAATTATTTACTCTTTGAGCCTCTCCTGATGAGAGTAAGATTCACACAATGATTCGATACTATTATCTTTCTAGAAAAAGTTAAACTATGCAAGTTATAGTATTTATACAGTAGTATAATTGGATTGAGTTGAAATTTAATGAATGACTAAATCCAAAGTATAGGTTTAGAGACAGGGTGAAATTAGAATTTCACTGGCTTAGGGAACTTAAACTTTACCGTTGTTGTTGTGTCTTGTTCATAACCTATGGTCTTTGAGAGTTGTCTACAGCAGGGTTTCTTAAACTTTTTCCACTAAATCTTTGGTAATGAATAGAAATAGTTCCCCAGAGGGGTTGGATCATGATCTCTAATCATGGCTTCCAGGTTGTTCAATGTTTGCTAAATAAATAAATATTAGTTTATTTCTCCTCAGACTATTTCCTAGATCGGTTGTTTTTCTGATAGGATAGTTTAGTTTTTCTACTTTTTCCATTCTTTTGACTGTTAATTGCAAATTGATTTTTCCTGGAGTCATTAGCATTCATTTTAAAGCAATGATTTTCTTTAATAATTTTTATTCCCTTTCTATCATTTGGCCAATTATATTTTAAGATGTTATTTATATGAGTATTTTCCCTGTGCCTCTTTCATGAGCTGATAATTATATTTTCATATTTTCCTTTCATTGCTTTCATTTTTTTTTTTTTTTTTTTACAAATTTTTCTCTATGGGGCAGGTAGGTGGCATAGTGGATAGATCACCAGTGCTGAAATCAGGAGGACCCAAGTTCAAATCTGATTTTAGACATTTAACACTTCTTAGGTATGTGTCACTTAACCCCAAATGATTCAGCAAAAAAAAGTCTATTTATTTTATTTTTAAAACAAATGTTCAACTCTTCTGTGAACACTTGTTGAGCTTGTGACCAATGTGTCACCTCCTCCCTCTCTGATGCTTTGTTTGTAGATGTTTTGACATTGTCTTCTTCTGAGTTCATTTTCCCTGTCACCATGGTAGCTTATATAATTAGATTCTTTGGGTTTTTTGCTCATTTTTTCAACTTATTTTTTGACTTTGAACTTTATCTTAAAATTGGGTCCTATTCCCAGAGTGTTTGGGCACTGTACCAAACTTTACATTTATTCATACTGCTGTTTTCAGAGATAATTCTGGGAGTTTTAAAGTTTTTAGTGCTTCCAAAGTGGTGTGATCACAGGAAAAGCTTGGGTCATACTCAAAAAAATGAGGAGTCTATGTATATTGATAATCAAATGAGAAGCCCACATGTTTTTTTGGTATTATATATTATATAATTATATAATTATATAATTATATAATACAGAAGAATATACCCCCTACATCACAGAGTGAATTTGTAGAAAGATGGGGTTATATATTATTCAGGAAAAGCAAGCAGCAAGAGCTGCAGGGAGGTACAATGGATAGAGTCCCAGAACTGAAGGCAGACTCATTTTACTGAATTCAAATCTGGCCCCAGACACCATCTGTATGACCCTAGTCAAGTCACTTAAATTTTCTCACCTGAAAATGAGCTGGAGATAGAAATGCTAAGTTACCTCAGTGTCTTTGACAAAAAAAACAAAACAAACAAACAAAAAAAAAACCAAATGTGATCACAAAGAGTTGGAACCTATTGGTGCAATTAAATAATAATAAATCAGGCAAGGAGTTGTGATATGAATCATTGAAGGAAATTCAAACATGAGTGAGATCAAGGATCCACTGGAATGCTGGAGGTAAAAATAATAATGGGAATTTGTGATACCACTTCAGAATAGGAGCATACAGTTTAAAGTTAGTCTTTTTTAAAGTCCCATAGAAACATGACTCTTTAGGTTGACCATTGCTATATACCCTTTAGGATTTCACCTGCAACAATCTCAGCTACAAACAAAATTAATTTCTCTCATCCTGGGTAATTATAATGCAGGTGAAGAATAAAAATAAAACCAACCAGCCCCCAAAAAACTTTTCACATCTCAATTCAAGGGTTTAATCTTCTTAATATAGAAAGAAATTCAAGTTGCTATTTGCTTTAAGGATCTGAACCATTTTATAAATAACAGACTTCTTTTTTCTTTCCACACTGATCTGTGAATTCTCTCTGCCAATATAAATATGCAACCAATCCATATCATAGCTTCTGAATTGCTTAGAACACTAAAAATTACATAATTTGTGCAGGATCACAAAATTTGTCAGAGTTGAAATTGGAATTTATGCCTTCCTGAATCTGAAGCCTACTATCTAATGCCATTCTTACTCTACTGTTCATATCACTTCATGTAAAATAAAATGACAAATAACTAGTTTGAATTTTTAAAGTCCATTTTAAATTCCATGCAAGCTATATGTAGACATATACATGTGGATGCACACATACACAACTTTAAAAAGTCATTGATTTTCATCTTTGCCCTAAGAAAGCGATAATTTGTTGTGAGTAGTAAACTTAAGACCATTCATCTTAAGACATCAGTACTTTTACTGAGAGTTAGGAAATGGAAAAGGAGGCAAAGAAGGTGATAAGATTGAAAGGAGTAAAATACTAGTAAAAATAATATGTAGTCTGGGAAATCATTTACAAATTTTTTTCAATATACTTTTCCTAACTGCCTATGATTGTAAGGATTTGAAGATGATGAAAAGCAAGTTACAGGAATAGCAGATTCTAAACATGGCAGTATTTAAAATCTAGGAAGGTATTATTGCCTGTGAGATTCTTTCTTGACACCTTCCTGATTGTAGTCTCTAGCGTGTAGCAGTCATCCCTTAACATGATGAGATTGGCAAGACTTTGCATTTTCTGAATGTAAATTGAAACTTTTTCACTTTTTTGGTTGTTTTTGCTTTTTCTTTTTGTTTTTATTCTTCTTTCACATCATGACTTTTCACAATCATGAAAATGTTTAAAATGATTTACATGTATAGCCTATAACAAATTGCTAGCCATCTTAGATAGGAGGAAAGGGAGAGAGAAAGAAAAATATATTTGAAATTTGAAATATTATAAAGTGAATGTTGAAAACTATTTTTAAAATTGGAAAGAAATAAAATATTATTAAGTGGAACAAAAGGAGATTGAACCTAGGTTGTGTCAACTGTTGGAGGGAGAAGGAGAATTGGGTCACACAAAAAAGCATGGGAAGATTTAAATAAACCAATATAGAATGAAGCAAATTGAGGAGTTTGATACACATGATGAAAATAAGTAAAAACAACATCAAATGACATTTAAACTCAGATAACAGATGAGCAAACATCTCCCTCCTCTTACTAGATGACAGAGCCTAATGCAGTAGAATTTTGCATAAGATAACATAAGTGGTCATTTTATTGGCTGGTTTGAGTTAGCTATTTTTCTCTGTTACAAGGTAGAGTTCCTTGTGGGCTGGAGATAAGCTGTGAAACTGTTGAATTGTGAGAACCAAAAAGAATAAAATAAAACTTAAAAAAAGAACTATTGTCCATGGGAAATGTCATCCCATGAATAAACAATTATAGCTCTGCTTTTCTCTTTATTAAAGGTAGTCCTTCCTAGTAACACTTTTTAAGTACTCCACACTGCTTCCAATCACTGCATTTTATATCCACAGCAGGATTCATCTTGGTTAGCAGCTGTAACCTTTTTAGGCAGCATATGTTGTTAGTGGAAGAAGACTCCTAAACTATTATTATTTTTCTTTAAGTGAAAATTCTCTGAGCCTTCAATGTTCCTGCCAAACTTAATGATTTCATCACCTTGACAATAAATTAAAAGTGCAGGAACATAACCAGGGTGCCACTTGGAGATAAATGTCATGTATCACTATGGTTCTTAGCTTTTCATTTTTACTCCAAAACAGAAATCCAACAGGGAATTATTAGAATCATTATCTTCCTACTCTGCCTCCTACATGCCAAATTCTGCCCACTGGTACACATTATTAAAAGCAGTCTCTTTTCACTTTACTATCATGGAAGTGTGTTTAGTTTTGCAACTCCAAATATGTCCATTAAAGGAAAGTCTGTTGAGAGTTTTCAATTATACTTACTATTTTATATAGGAATCTTAATGAGACACTCACCTCCAGATTATAATGATCCATCTATTCCTCAGTGAACTGATGATTAATTAGTACTTCTAAAATTGGACAGCTGGATGGTACAGTGAAAACAGTTACAGGTCCTGGCCTGTATGAATTGAAGTCTAGCCTTAGCCACTTACTACCTGTGTGATCCTGGGCAAGTCACTTAACTATGGTTGTCTCAGTTATCTCACTTGTAAAACGAGCTGGAGAATGAAATGACCAATTACTCTTGTATTTTTGCCACAAAAACCCCAAATGGAATCATACAGAATTAGATATGACTGACATGTTTCAACAATAACAAATTTTGAGTACCATATATTGATTCTTTTTTATAAGCACTTCATTATATTTTCTTGTCTGTCACCAATTATGGGCCTAAGCTTGGAAAAGTCATTGTCCTGTATGTGCCAAAATGTTTGTGGCAACTCTTTGTGTAGTGGCTAGAAACTGGAAAATGAATGGATGCCCATCAATTGGAGAATGGTTGGGTAAATTATGGTATATGAAGGCTATGGAATATTATTGCTCTGTAAGAAATGACCAGCAGGATGAATACAGAGAGGCTTGGAGAGACTTACATCAACTGATGCTGAGTGAAATGAGCAGAACCAGGAGATCACTATACACTTCAACAACGATACTGTATGAAGATACATTCTGATTGAAGTGGATATCTTCAACATAGAGAAGATCTAATTCACTTCCAGTTGATCAATGATGGACAGAAACAACTACACCCAGAGAAGGAACACTGGGAAGTGAATGTAAATTGTTACCATTACTGTCTATCTACCCAGGTTACTTATACCTTCGGAATCCAATTCTTAATGTGCAAAAATTGGATTTACACACATATATTGTATCTAGGTTATACTGTAACACATTTAATTTATATGGGATTGCCTGTCATCTAGGGGAGGGAGTAGAGGGAGAGGGGGAAATTTGGAAAAAATGAATACAAGGGATAATGTTGCAAAAAGAAATTACTCATGCATATGTACTGTCAAAAATTTTATAATCATAAAATTAATAAAAAAAAAAGAAAAGTCATTGCCTTTTGGAGCCTCCCTCATCTAGGAGTGGTATTGAACCAGGTGACTTTGTAGAGTATATATTCCTTTCCATTTTTTCCAATTTACCAATTATTAACAGAAAAACAAAATGTGAGGATCTTTGTTGTATGATCAGCAAGATGGAATACTAGACATTATATCTGGTCCTAGAAAACTTAAAACTCTCCAAAATAAAAGTTTCGTGGAAAGTAACTTCAGTTGTCTTCATAGAATAAAACAATAAAGACACTAACAAGGTTAAAAACCTGATAAATTAATATCCAAGAAAGCTATTCCTACTTCAGCACCATCACACCTCCAAACTTCATCAGCTTTCAATTCTCGGCAAGATGGCACAAATCTGACCCATGGTTTTACACTCTGAGATCTACTCTATAATTTCCTCACTACTTCTTTAGGCTCTCCCCAAATGTCCCTGTTCCCATCCCACTACTCTGTGGAAAACAGTAGAAGATCTCAGATCTACTTACTTCTTTAGGAAGGTCTAGGAAAGCAGAAATATAATCTGATGTCAGCATCATGTTACAACAGCATTCAATCAAAAAAACAAACAAACAAAACAAAGAACAATAAAGAATAGCAGGAGAAGAGCAAAGTGTGTGTGTGTGTGTGTGTGTGTGTGTGTGTGTGTGTGTGTGTGTGTGTGTGTGTGTGTAGGGATGGTAGTGTTATAACAGATCTGAAGAAAAGGATATTGATATGAAGGTGGGGCCACTGCTGGGTCCCAAGAAGTGACTTAGGACAATGCAATGAAAAAGGAATTCCCTAACATGAGAAGAGAATATGAAAGTTTTGAAGTCATCCCTCCAGGAATTCATTATCTAAGTAAAAGATGTCAGAAAATGAGCAATAGAAAAATACAATGAAAAATCTAAAATTATCAAAGATTTAGGGAACATAAAAGATTAAAAATCTTGAGAACAAATAGATAAATTAAGATAGCCACCAAGATGTCTAAATTAGTCAGTCACTCAATAGGTATTTCTTAAACTGCATTGTGCTAGGCACTGTGTTAAACACCGTTGATAGAAAAAAAGGTGAAACAAACAAAAACTAACCCCTCCTCCAAAAAAACAAACAAAACAAAACAAAAAATTATAAGCTCAGTTCCTGCTCTTAAGTGGCTTACAGTCTGATGAGGGAGGAAAATGTGGGGGAAAATTATGCCACAAGCTATATACAGGATGTTAGAAATAATACCTGATGGAAAGTATTTGTATTAAGAGAGATAAGGATTTGAAGAAAGGGGGTTTAAGACCTGGGATCTAAAAAAATTCATGGAAGGCAGGATACAAATATGAGTAAGGAAAGAGTTCTACACACGGAAGACAGGAAGAAGGAAAATGTCTAGCGTTCAGAAATGGAATATTTCGTGAAGGAACAGCAGAGAGGTCAGAGTCACTGACTCATGCAGAACATAAAAAAAGGAATAAGAAGACCCTTAGAACAGTGCTAAGGAATTTTGATCACCAAAGATATGATCTTCTACATGATTCTGGAGGCAATTAAAAAGGCAATAGATTTTACTGAATAGTAGGTGAGATGCTAAAATCTGAACTTTAAAAAGATCAATTTGCTGAGTGGAGGTTGGATTGGAGTAGACAATGAGTCGAAGTAGGGAGACCAGAAGCAAGCTTTAGAAATAGTTTAAGTGTAAGGTAATGAGGACTTGTAGTAGGATGAAAGCAGTGTCAGAGGAGAACAGCAAGGATCATAGGAAAGATGTTTTGGAAGAAAATAGGCAGGATGAGACAAATATTAGATTTGAGAGGGATGAGAGTGAGAATTTAGGTCTGATACTTAGGGTGAAAATCTGTTTTCAACATGTCAAATTTATTATTATTATTATTTTTAATTTTATAATTATAATTTTTTTGACAGTACATATGCATGAGTAATTTTTTTATAACATTATCCCTTGTATTCATTTTTCCAAAATTTCCCCTCCCTCCCTCTACTCCCTCCCCTAGATGACAGGCAATCCTATACATTTTACATGTGTTACAGTATAACCTAGATACAACATATGTGTGTAAATCCAATTTTTGCACATTAAGAATTGGATTCCGAAGGTATAAGTAACCTGGGTAGATAGACAGTAATGGTAACAATTTACATTCACTTCCCAGTGTTCCTTCTCTGGGTGTAGTTGTTTCTGTCCATCATTGATCAACTGGAAGTGAATTAGATCTTCTCTATGTTGAAGATATCCACATCCATCAGAATACATCCTCATACAGTATTGTTGTTGAAGTGTATAGTGATCTCCTGGTTCTGCTCATTTCACTCAGCATCAGTTGATGTAAGTCTCTCCAAGGCTCTCTGTATTCCTCCTGCTGGTCATTTCTTACAGAGCAATAATATTCCATAGCCTTCATATACCATAATTTACCCAACCATTCTTCAAGTGATGGGCATCCGTTCATTTTCCAGTTTCTGGCCACTATGAAAAGAGCTGCCACGAACATTTTGGCACATACAGGTCCCTTTCCCCTCTTTAGTATTTCTTTGGGATATAAGCCCAATAGCAGCACTGTTGGATCAAAGGGTATGCACAGTTTGATAACTTTTTGGGCATAGTTCCAAATTGCTCTCCAGAATGGCCGGATTCTTTCACAATTCCACCAACAATGCATTAGTGTCCCAGTTTTCCCACATCCCCTCCAACATCCCTCTTAGCCAATCTGACAGGTGTGTAGTGGTATCTCAGAGTTGTCTTAATTTGCATTTCTCTGATCAGTAGTGATTTGGAACACTCTTTCATATGAGTGATATAGTTTCAATTTCATCATCTGAGAATTGTCTGTTCATATCCTTAGACCATTTATCAATTGGAGAATGGTTTGATTTCTTATAAATTAGGGTCAGTTCTCTATATAATTTGGAAATGAGACCTTTATCAGAACCTTTAACTGTAAAAATATTTTCCCAATTTGTTACTTCCCTTCTAATCTTGTTTGCATTAGTTTTGTTTGTACAGAAACTTTTTAGTTTGGTGTAATCAAAATCTTCTATTTTGTGATCAATAATGATCTCTAGTTCTCCTCTGGTCATAAATTCCTTCCTCCTCCACAAGTCTGAGAGGTAGACTATTCTCTGTTCCTCTAATCTATTTATGATCTCATTTTTTATTCCTAAATCATGGACCCATTTTGATCTTATATTGGTATATGGTGTTAAGTGTGGATCCATATCTAATTTCTGCCATACTAATTTCCAGTTTTCCCAACAGTTTTTTTCAAATAATGAATTTTTATCCCAAATGTTGGTATCTTTGGGTTTGTTAAAGACTAGATTGCTATAGTTGTACCCTTTTTTGTCCTTTGTACCTAATCTGTTCCACTGATCGACTGGTCTATTTCTTAGCCAATACCAAATGGTTTTGGTGACTGCTGCTATATAATGTAGCTTTAGATCAGGTACAGCTAGACCACCTTCATCTGAATTTTTTTTTCATTAATTTCCTTGAAATTCTTGATCTTTTATTCTTCCATATGAATTTTGTTGTTATTTTTTCTAGGTCATTAAAATAGTTTCTTGGGAGTCTGATTGGTGTAACACTAAATAAATAGATTACTTTGGGGAGTATTCATTTTTATTATATTCGCTAGGCCTATCCATGAGCACTGAATGTCTTTCCAATTATTTAAATCTGACTTTATTTTTGTGGCAAGTGTTTTATAATTTTTCTCATATAATTCCTAACTTTTCTTTGGTAGATGGATTCCCAAATATTTTATACTATTGACAGTTGTATTGAATGGAATTTCTCTTTGTATCTCTTGCTTCAACATGTCAAATTTATAACATTTATGGTACATTTAGTCCGAAATATCTATTAGGCGGTTGGAGATGTGAAACTAGACATCAGGAAAAATTAGAGTTGAAAAAATATTTATGGAAACCATCATCATAGCAACTGAACTCAGGGAAGCTGAGTATCAATTATCATGTGTAATAACATAAAGGGAAAAGAGAAGAAGGTCCAAGACAACTTTGAGGAGAAACATCCATAATGAGCCCAAAATAAAGAAAATTGATCAACATCTAATGAGAGAGAAGACCCTGTGTATTCTCAAGTGAACATAGAACCAAAAAAAGCACGTTTTTGAATGCATTAGGAAACAGCAAAGAATGGTGAAAACAGAATTTAAAGTCTGTATAATAGAAATAACTGGATTGTTATTAAATATATTAAAGGGAAATATAATCTGAAAGTGAGAATAAAAATGCAATTGATTAAAAAAAATACCATCTCTATGTAAGGATTGGAGTCATACAAGGGTTGAAGGAAGTGACAATATTTCAACCACTTAGCAAAGGCAGCTTGTTCCGTAGGATAACTCAGAGAGTTAGCTGAGTTTTGAAGGCCTACTATAAGGAAAAGTGATTGGCTTTATTCACCTTGGTCCCACAGGACACAGTTAAACCATGCGATAATTTTGTGGGCAGATTTAGGCTAGGATTAAAATATTGTGGAAGTAGCAAGTGGCACAATGGATAGAGCTCTGGACTTATAATCAAAAGCCCTGAATTCAAATCTTTAACACTTATGACTGTGTGATTGAGCAAGTTATTCAACTTCTATTTGCCTCAGTTTTCTCATGTGCAAAGTGGAGATAATAAGTATCCATACCTTTTTGGGTTGTTATGAATATAAAATGATATAGATTTGTAAAGTACTTAGTACAGAGCTGGGTATATAGCATTCACATAAAAATGCTTGTTAAAAATTTTAAAACTTTCAATTTTCAATTTCTTAGCAGAAAATACTATTGATGAAGGAGAGAACAAGATATATGGAGAAGAACTGAGGCAAAAGAAAGGAATTAAACAAGCATCATATCTCTGCCTCTGACTGTAACACAGATTTCATAACAGATTTTAGCACTTAACCAAATATTTAAACTGATGAGAATTGAACTGAATTGAAAGAAGCTTGGTGGGAAGGAAGATAAGAAGATTTGGTTATACTTTGAAATTATTCTGGCTATAGGAAAAGTGGAAAGCATACTAAATTCAGTTAGCAGGTAGGATTCATGAAAATTGTGACAACCAAATTCAAACAGGCAAGCTGTTTATCAGTCTTTATTGAGAAAGAAATTGGAACAGTTGGCAATAATCTAGTAAATATTCTTTGTGTCAAGTACTACAGTGATCCAGGACAGAGGCCAAGTGTTCTAGCTAATGATTTCCAACTTTGGAGGAATTGTCAACATTTTATCATCATTTATTGTTTATGAGGAATCAACTTTTCTTCATTTCTACTTGGCCCCTCAATAGCACTCAAAACTAAAATAGAAGCATATATTTGCACTACAAATAGAAATGAAGTTAATTAAGTTTTGGGAACTTTTAAGGAATTCATCAGCGCTTCAATTCAATTTAAATAGCACTTTTTAAATGCCTATTATATAAAAAGTCAAGACTAAGGGAACTAGAAATATAAATAAGACATGGTGTTCATATTTCTGATTTATATTTGGGAGGGGGGAGAGGGTCAAAGACTACTCTAGATAGAGTTAGAATAACTCAGTTAAGTTGGGGTGGAACAATGGATAGACTGCTAGCTGGTCTCAGACCCTTGTTATCATGTGTGATCCATGGCAAACCACTCTGGTATTTTTTCAAGAAAATCCCAAATTGGGTCATAAATAAGTCAGACATGATTGAAATGATTAAACAACCAAACTATAATTACTGCATGTATGAATTTGGGTAAGTCACTTAAACCTTTGGGACCTCATGTTCCCCAAATAAAGATTAAATTAAATAACCTCTGAAGCACCTCCATTTGGACATCTGATCCTATGGATCTTTCTCAATACAAACTTTGGCTGAAATAAACACATGAAAACATAATCTGTGTGTCTCATGACTCCTTGTGGCACAGTTCAACTTCTCCCATTAGTTCAGAATCCTGGGAATCATTAGCACCATAAAACTTTAGAAAGAATTGAATTATTTTCATTGGAGTCCTTCACATAAATCAGAGCCTAAAAACAATTATTTCTACTCAAATACAGTGTCATGAGCATTCCTATTCATAATTCAAGTAACTGCACTCTCATTAGCCTAGCAATTCTTTTTTGGTAGGGTGCCATAAATTTAGCTTTTCAGAAAATAATGAAACTTTATTGACTAAAGATAGAGGAATCTTTTAATTTCCATAAATTATATGGCTGTTCTAGAATTTTAAAAAGGTAAAGGATCATCAAGGCAATTCCTAAAATCTTAATGAGCAATATATGGCAGAGAGGCATGGAATCATGAAGAGACACTTTGTGAGAAAATCAGAAGTTATGTAGTCTCAAGATTCAGTAAGTAATATCTTTTATTCAGAAGTTTAAATATTTTAAATCAGCCATCCTTTCTTCCTCCTCCTCCCCCATAAAGCTGCCTAGTCAGTGAAAAATTGTTCTAACTCTCCTGGAGATCTGCCCAGCACATAATGACAATTAAATATTCCTACAGTGAATATTTATCATTTATTATCATAATTGGATTCTTGGCAGTAGTTCTTTTAGTAAACTGATTACTTAATTTTGTCCCAAGGATGCTATATTAACTCCACAGGTAGTAAAAAAAATAACAGAAAAGCTGAAAAACTTCAAGTCAACCTCCAGAATCAAATGCAAAATGCTCTGAGCTTTCCAAATCCTTTATAACTTAGACTTCTCTCACCTTCCCAATCTCCTTATGCCTTACCACACATATACTCTTTGATCTAGTGACTCTAGCCTCATGGCAGTCCTATTATTTAGATACACTCTCTGGTTCCAGACCTTCTTTCTGGCTATCTCTCTCTTCATCTTTCCCTACTGATTCCCTGACTTCCTTTAAACTCCAGGTAAAATTTCATCTTCTATAGAAAAACTTTCCCAAATATTCTTAATTCTACCACCTCATCTCTGTAAATTATTTCCTATTTATTCTATTTATAGCTTGTTTGTATATGTTTGGCTTTTTGTGGGATTGCTAAATTCTTGACGACAGATAATTTTTTGCCTCTTTTTGTATCCTAGAATTTAGCACAATGCCTTTTTGTGGTGACCACTTGGAATCTATTAATTGACTGACATAAAAAATTTTAATAAAGGCTTATTATATACCAGAGATGTGCTAGGCATAGGGAATATGTAGGCAAAAAGAAAGATGCTATGCATCTAGTCCTCAGTAGGTTAAAAAGAAAATTGTAAGAGACATAATTTCCAGTAAATACTTCTTAAGAATGTAACCCAGGGTCTTAAACATTTCCCCCTCAGAATCAGACAAATATAAACACAAAATAAGAAAGAAAGAAAATAGGGAAGTTAATGGAATCCATGAAAACCTAGATATGATAGACCTCTGGAGAAAATTCTTGATGGTACATGACATCTACACAAAAACTGACCATGTATTAGGACATAAATACCTGACTATCAAATGCAGAAAGGCAGAAATAGTAAATGCTTCCTTTTTAGACCACAATGCAATAAAATTATATTCAATAAAAGGCCAAGGAAAAATAGACTAACATCCAATTGGAAATCACATAATCTAATTCTAAAAAAATGAGTGGATCAAACAACAAATGACAGAAATAATGCATAATTTCATCTAAGAGAATGACAATAATGAGACAATATACTAAAACCTATGGTATGCAGCCAAAGCAGTTGTTAGGGGAAATTTCATATCTCTAAATAGCTACATGAATGAAATAGAGAAAGAAGAGATGGATGAATTGGACATGTTGGTAAAAATGCTAGAAAAAGAACAAATTAAAACCCTCCAATTAAATACCAAATTAGAAACTCTGAAACTCAAAGGAGAGTAATAAAATTGAAATTAAGACAACTATTGAACTAATAAATAAAACTAAGATTTGATTTTATGGAAAAACAACAAAATAAACAAATCTTTGGTTAATTTGATTAGAAAAAGAAAACAAAAAATAAAAACAAAAACAAATCACCAACATTATAAATGAAAAGGGTGTACTTATCATCAATGAAAAAGAAATTAAAGCAATAATTAAGAAGTAGTCCAACTCTATAGCAGCATATCCCACAAACTAACCAAAGTGGATGAATATTTACAAAAATATAAACTGGCCAGATTAACAGAAGAGAAAATACAGTACCTAAAATTTAGAAAAAAAGAAATCAAACAAGACTTTAATGAACTCCCTAAGAAAAAATCAACAGGGCCAGATGGATTCACAAGTGAATTCTACCAAACATTTAAATAACAATTAATTCTTTTTTTTTTTTGACATAATACATATTTTATTTTTTTATTATTTTTTTTAATTTTTTATTATATATATATTTTTATAATATTATCCCTTGTATTCATTTTTCCAAATTATCCCCCCCTCCCTCTATTCCCTCCCCCCGATGACAGGCAATCCCATACATTTTATATGTGTTACAATATAGTCTAGGTACAATACATGTGTGTGAATATCATTTTCTTGTTGCACAATAAACATTAGAATCTGAAGGTACATGTAACCTGGGCAGACAGATATTAGTGCTAACAATTTACATTCACTTCCCAGTGTTTCTTCTCTGGGTGTAGCTACCTCTGTCCATCATTGATCAACTGGAAGTGAGTTGGCTTTTCTTTATGTTGAAGATTTCCACTTCCATCAGAATACATCCTCATACACTATTGTTGTTGAAGTGTACAGTGATCTTCTGGTTCTGCTCATTTCACTCAGCATCAGTTGATTTAAGTCTCTCCAGGCCTCTCTGTATTCCTCCTGCTGGTCATTTCTTACCGAGCAATAATATTCCATAACCTTCATATACCACAATTTACCCAACCATTCTCCAACTGATGGACATCCATTCATCTTCCAGTTTCTAGCTACAACAAAAAGAGCTGCCACAAACATTTTGGCACATATATGTCTCTTTCCGCTCTTTAGTATTTCTTTGGGATATAATCCCAGTAGTAGCGCTGCTGGGTCAAAGGGTATGCACAGTTTGATAACTTTTTGGGCATAATTCCAGATTGCTCTCCAGAATGGCTGGATTCTTTCGCAACTCCACCAGCAATGTATCAGTGTCCCAGTTTCCCCACATCCCCTCCAACATTCATCATTATTTGTTCCTGTCATCTTAGCCAATCTGACAGGTGTGTAGTGGTATCTCAGAGTGGTCTTAATTTGCATTTCTCTGATCAGTAGTGATTTGGAACACTCTTTCATGTGAATGGATATAGTTTCAATTTCTTCCTCTGAGAATTGTCTGTTCATATCCTTTGACCATTTATCAATTGGAGAATGGTTCGGTTTCTTATAAATTAGGGTCAGTTCTCTATATATTTTGGAAATGAGACCTTTGTCGGAACCTTTGTTTTTAAAAATATTTTCCCAATTTGTTACTTCCCTTCTAATCTTGTTTGCATTAGTATTATTTGTACAGAAACTTTTTAGTTTGATGTAATCAAAATCTTCTATTTTGTGATCAATAATGATCTCTAGTTCTCCTCTGGTCATAAATTCCTTCCTCCTCCACAGGTCTGAGAGGTAAATTATCCTCTGTTCCTCTAATCTATTTATTATCTCCCTCTTTATGCCTAAATCATGGACCCATTTTGATCTTATCTTGGTATATGGTGTTAAGTGTGGATCCATATCTAATTTCTGCCATACTAATTTCCAGTTTTCCCAACAGTTTTTTCCGAATAATGAATTTTTATCCCTAATGTTGGTATCTTTGGGTTTAATAACAATTAATTCTAATACTATGTAATTTATGTGGAAAAATAGATAAAAAAGGAATCCTGCCAAATTCCTCCTATGACACAAATATGGTACTCATACCTAAACCAGGAAGAACCAAAACAGAGAAAGAAAATTACAGATCAATCTCCCTAATGAATATTGATGCAAAAAATTAAATAAAACATCAGCAAAGAGATTACAGCAATTTATCAGGATGATAATAATTACAACTAGGTGGCATTCATACCAAGACTGCAGAGCTAGTTCAATATCAGGAAAAATATTGCCATAATCTAATATATCAATAACAAAAGTAAAAGAAATCATATGATCATCTCAATAGAAGCAGAAAAAGCTTGTGACAAAATACAGCACCCATTCCTATTACTAGAGAGCATAAGGATAAAGGGACCATTCCTTAAAATAATTAGCAGTATCTATTTAGAACCAATAGCAAGCATTATTTGTAAAGGAGAGAAACTGTATGCATTCTCAATAAGATCACAGGTGAAATAAGGAGGCCTATTATTACCACTATTATTCAACATCATACTAGAAATGTCGGCTTTAGCAATAAGAAAAGAAAAAGAAATTATAAGAACTAGAATAGGCAATGAAGAAATAAAATTGTCACTCTTTGCAAATGATGATAATATATTTAGTGAATCCTAAAAAATCATCCAAAAACCTACTGGAAACAATTTACAGTTTTAGCAAAGTTGCAGAATATAAAATAAACACACATAAATCATCAGCATTTCTGACAAAGCTCATTAGCAAGAGACAGAAAGAGAAATTCCAATTAAAATAACTATAGACAAAATAAAATATCTCAGTGTCTACCTGCCAAGACAAACACAAGAACTACATGAACACAATTATAAAAACACTTCTTACACAAATAATTTCAGACCTAAAAATTGAAAAAATAACAATTGCTTATGGGTAGGCTGAGCTAATATAATAAAAATGACAATTTTGTCTAAATTGATCTATTTATTCAGTGCCCTACCAATCAAACTGCCAACAATTGTTTTATAGACCTAGAAAAAAATAACAAAATTCATCTGGAAGAATAAAAGGTCAAGAATATCAAGAGAATTAATGGAAAATAAAATACAAAGGATGGTGGCTTAGCAAAACCAAACTTAAAACTTAGGAATTTATACAATTTATCTTGCTGCACAAGAAAAAAAATCAGAACAGGAAAAAATGAGAAAGAAAATAAAATGCAAGCAAACAACAACAAAGAAAATGCTAAGTTGTGGACCACAGTCATTTCCTACACTCCTCTCTATGGGTGTAGATGACTCTCTTCATCTTCATCACTGGAACAAGATCATTGGAGCTGGTTTGAATCATCTCATTGTTGAAGAGAGCAATGTCCATCAGAACTGATCATCATATAATTTTGCTGTTGTTGGCTGAATACAATGATCTCCTGGTTCTGTTCATTTTCATTAGCATTAGTTCATGTAAGTCTCTCCAGGCCTCTCTGAAATCATGTTGCTGGCTGTTTCTTACAGAACAATAATATTCCATCATAACTTATTCAGCCACTCTCCAATTGATGGGCATCTACTCAATTTCCAGTTTCTTGCCACCACAAACATTTTTGCACATTTGGGTCCCTTTCCCTCCTTTAAGATCTCTTCAGGATATAAGCCCAGTAGAAACACAGCTGGGTCAAAGAGTATGCACTCTTTGATAACTCTTTGGGCATAGTTCTAAATTGCTCTCCAGAATGTTTGGATCCATTTACAATCCCACCAACATTGTATTAGAGTCCCAGTTTTACCACATCCCCTCCAGCATTTGTCATTATCTTTTCCTGTCATCTTGCCCAATCTGAAACATCCAATTTTAAAGCCATCTATAGTCATGTGAAAAAAATGTTATAAAATACTATTGATTAGAAAAATGAAAATTAACACAATCCTGAGAAACCATCTCACACAGCCATGGTTGGTTAAGATGACAGGAACAGATAATTAATGTTAGAAGGGATGTGGAAAAACTGGGACAGTAATGCATTGTTGGTGGAGTTGTGAAATGATCCATCCCATTCTGGAGAGCAATCTGGTACTATGTCCAAAGGGCAAACTGTGCATACTCTTTGACCCAGTAGTGCCACTATTGAGTCCGTATCCCAGAAAAGGGAAAAGGACCCATATGTTAGGGACTAGGGACCTTCTTCTCTCCAAGATATACCACATATCCTGTATGCCACATCAGCTTGGGCAAGGTGGGACCCAGGGAAGTAAAAGGAGCATTGCTCTGAGGTGGGAGGTTGATCTTTGAAGGAGTTATAGGAACTTTTAATAGGTTCCTTGAGATAGAGAAGGGTGTGTCCTCTTCCTAGATCTCCTTGGGTACAACATCACTCCACACACCTCCTTCCTCTGGCTCCACCTATGGCCATGTTATCTACTAAAAATGATGCTAAAAACCTGGAATAACTAATTTCTTCCTACAAGGGTGTAGAAGATACTGTTCAGAGGATCTGAGATATAAATGTGGAGACAAAAGGGAAACATGATAGGGAACTTCTGTTTTCTCTTCAAATGATAAAAGAATTAGTGTAACTTACAAATAGAAGATTTGGAATTGATGCTTTGGGCATTGTGATAAGGAATCACCTAGTTAGGAAAGGGTTAGAGGATTACCAGGCAGCAGAGAAGGACTAGTAGAGATTAGATTTGGAATCTATGCATCATCTTCTCCATCATTGTGTAGCATGCACACATCTCTTTGTTTAATGTGTCTCCTGATATTAATAGTCAGAGAGATATCAAACAGGATGACATAAAATAAGACCTTTGCTTTCATATCATTCTTTCATTGTTCAGTCATTTTTCAGTTATCTATGACTCTTCATGAATCCATTTGGAGTTTTCTTAGTAAAGATACTGAAGTGTTTCACCATTTCCTTCTCCTCATTTTACAGATGAAGAAACTGAGGCAAATAGGGTTAAGTGAGTTGCCCAGGGTCTCACAGATACTTAGTGTCTCAGGTCAGATTTGATTGACTCCTACCTGATATTCTATCCCCTGTGCCATCCAGTTGCTCTCTCTCCAATATCATTTTGTATAATCTCCTAATTGGTCCCCCTGCCCCAAGTCTCTCCTTTCTCTAATCTATTCTCTGGAGATGCAGCTTTCAAATTTGTAATCTTGACATACAATTCTAGAAACTCTAGGAGATTCCTCCTGTTTCTAGAATAAAATACCAAGTCCTTTGTTTGGCATTTAAAGCCCTTCACAACCTGGCTGTGGCTTACATTTCCAGGTTTATTGCTTTTCTCTATTTCACATCCTCTGGGTTCTAGTCAGACCTCTTTGCTCTTCCCTATACGTGACATTTCATCTCCTATTTCTACATCTTCACAAAAGCTATCTCCCATGCTTAATGTTTATTCTCTTTCTCCTGCAATTTCCTTCAATCTCTCAATCAATATCTCAAAGGATACCTCCTAAATAAAACTGAGGGACAGTGAGGTCACATCATAATACCTCAGACCGCTGGGCTTAGAATCAGGAATATTAATTTTCTTGAGTTCAAATCTGGCCTCAAACACTTACTAGGTGTGTGACACTAAGCAAGACACTTAACTCTGCCTCAGTTTCCTAATCTCATAAAATGAGTTGGAGAAAGAAATAAGAAACCAGTCCAGTATCTTTGACAAGAAGATTCCTAACGGGATCAACAAAAAAGCCAAACATAACTGCAAAGGCTGAACAATAAAATAATAAAAATAATAGCTTGCATTTATAGGATTTCAGGTTTGCAAAGAACTGTATACATATTATATCATTTTTATTTTCATGACAATCCTGAGGGAGTAGATGCTACTATTATCATCCCCATTTTACAGATGAGGAAACTCAGGTACATCAAAATGAAGTGACTTGCCCACGTTTCACAGTTTTGTCTGAAAACAGATTTAAACTCACTTCTTCCTGAGTACAGATCTAAATATTATACCTCCACTATTCATGATATACAATTATATAGATTTATAGGTAGTTAAAAGTAAGCCCTGTACACCCTCCTCAAGAACAACATTTTTTCATCATATTCCCCTATTTCCAGGGCATTTAAGTTATTTGAATATCAAAGTATAGCCTGCTTTAATTTAAAGGGCCTTACAGAATTATTCATAAAATTCCCTAGATCTTTATTATCTGAAATAAACATTTATGCATAAATGAAGATTATTTTAATGTTGGTCTTTTTAAATAAATACCTAACCCAAAGATTGCAATATAAAATGAACAAATGTTCCATGAAACAATACTTCCTATTGCCTTTAGACAAATGATAAAACTAATGAACTCCTTAATTTATAACTCCAAGGAAAACCTGTGAACTTTCAACTTAGCTACTATTTCCTTTGTCTTTTGTTTGGATTTATGATGAGAATATCAACTCAGCCTCCTTGATCATTTGTCTATTTAGAATACTTCCAGCTAAGTTAATATATACAATCCAAAAAATGTATACAGATATTGAGTCTAATATACCTAGATTTTCTGGCTCAAATACACTCTGGCTCTAGTTTGCAAAAGATCATATAGAAAGAGGGCCAATTTTTTCATTTTCCTTTGTTTCATGAAGTCAAAGCTACCAGGGCCAATTAACCTCTCTTTGTTCTTAGCTTAACTGAGCCTAGTAAAGCAGCTATAGTAGTTAGTCATAGGGATTATATTGCATCTTGAAATCAGCTACAGCCTTCACTTCTCTGGAATAATCTCCACAAACCTAGGGTTACTGCTATGCCATGCTGAGACAGCTGATGAGGCTTTTGTTAAAGTTCTCCCTCATTTCTCTGATTCTATCATATTAACCACATCCTTGATTTGTGCCCCTTGTCTCCAATATGCTCCCACTCAGAGCCTTGGGAAGTTCTTTTAGCAGAGTCCCAGAATATGTCAACATGTGGAATGAGATGACAGGAGTCAGAGTGACTAGTTTTTTAAATCATTTCTAGGGCATAAATATGACACTTTGGAAGGCTTATTAACTTTTCCAGACATTAAATAATTCTAAGGTAGGGGCTCAATTTAGAATTCAGGGAGTTCTTGAATCTGAGTGAAATAATTTACATAATTTTTTCACTCACCTCTAATTGAAATTTAGCATTTTCTTCAATTATTTAAAAAAACAAACAAAAAAAGAATAAAATTATTCTTTAAAGGTGCCCACAGATTGCCAGAGAAGTCCATAACACACGGAAAAGGTTAAGAATTCTTGCCAAATAATTAATTTTTATACTATTATGATTTTTCCTTGGTCTAGGCCTCTAATTTCATCAAAGTAGGAAGCTTCTTGGTGAGGAAACTCCCTCTACCTGGCAGATCAGTGGATGCTCTAGAGTTCGTTGCCATAGAGCTGGGGGGGGGATGTCCAGCCTACCAGCTGCATTAGGCCCATAATATCATTTGGTGTGGCCCTGCCAAGGCAACTTCAGGCAGTGATGAGTTGAAAGTTAGGTACAACAACTTCTCACTGTTTGAGTTCTACAAGTTAATCGTTTTGCATAGGCCAGAAATAATCTTATAAATATCCAAATGGCAGAAAAAAGGTCCCTACTTCTGGCTTAGAGCAAAGCTTCTTAAATGGTGGGTCATGACTCTATGTGGGTTATCAATTGGCTGTTAGGTTCATGAAAAATTTAGCAACCGTAAAATGTACCAAATATTCCATCTAGATTTAATTCTTTATGTAAAAATAAACAAGCACAGGCATTTCAGTAAGCAAATGTTTTCATCTTTAATAAATGATAAAATTATATGTATACTAAAGATTTTAAAAATAAATTTCTTTATGATTTATTATTAGTAGATGTTTGATTTTTATACTTATTTTATATATCTACATACCCAAGGTGGCATAAAAGTTTTTGGATGACAAGGGGTCACAAGTAGAAAAATTTAAGAAACCATGCTATAGAGAATTAGCCCTGGTACTGAGAGTTAAGTGATTTATCTAGGGACATACAACCAGCATATGTCATAAGTGAGATTTGGATTCAAGCATCCTTGACATTGGGCCAACTCTTTATCTACTACATTATGTGGCTTCCCCCCTACTAGTACAAACTGAGAAATTGCTTTGTAATTTTATTCTTTTGTTGTTAATGTGGTTTCAGAGGCAATTGGGAATAAATGACTTGCTTTTGGTCATACAACTAGTAAGTGAAGGCTTGATTTGAACTCTGGTCCTTCTGAGCAGAGTCAATGCTCTATCTAGTGTCATCTAGCTGTCCCAATTGCATTGTAACTTAAAGGGAATCCTCAGTATTTTAAAGTATAAAGCTAATAAAATTATAAAAAAATTGGTAAGAGGATATTCATTGGATAAAAATAATGGTGGTGGTAATATTAATGAAATTATGAATGGCTTTCATATAGTGCTTTAAGATTTGCAAAACACTTTACATATGTTAACTCATTTAACATTTACAACAATCCTGTAGAGTAGGTATTATTACTAACCCCATTTTGTGTAAAGTCACTCAGTGAAGGAGTGTCTAAAGTAGGGCTGAAGTTCAAATCTACCTGATTCTAATTTCTATTCTCTAGACAGTAAACTATCTCTTTTGTAGACATTTTCAATATGGAGCAAAAACCAGTTTGATTAGATGACATTAACTGTCAAAAGAACAATTAAAGGGGCAGCCAGGTGGCACAGTGGATAGAGCACCAACCTTGAATTCAGGACACTTAACACTTCCTAGCTGTATGACCCTGGGCAAGTCACTTAACCCCAGCCTTGGGGGGGGGGGGAAAGAACAATTAAATAAGAAATTTATTATGCCCCCCCCCAATCTGAAGGTACAATTTTTGATCTTTTATATTTATGGGAGTAGAAATCATATGACTCAATGAATTAGTTTATCAAAGAAATAAAAATGAGTTTCACTGATAGTTAAGAAAACGAATATGATTTTCATTTTTAGCATCTTTCATTTATGTATAAAGATTGATACCAACATGGAGTACCTATATGGTTGAGTTATTGGGCTTTAGACTTCGGCTCTGCAATTTACTATTTTATATAACTTTGAACAAATGACTTGACCTCTGCCAGTCTCACTATTCAACTGTGAAATGAGGATGTTACCTTAGATCCCATCTTCTTAAACTGTGATTTGAGACCCCATATAAGTTTTAAAATTAAATAAAGGGATTGCAAAATTATGATTTATTATCAATTGTTTGCTTTATATAACTTTTTTATCTACCTATATAACTGGGCTCACATGAAAATTTCTCAGGTGAAAAGGTTTAAGAAGATTTTTTTAAGTTGACTTTGAATATTCCTTCCATATTTAGAGTCTACTTTATTTTTATTCCCCACCATTACTTTCCTCAACAGCATAGGGGGTATATGAGTAGATAATGAGCAAAGAAAAATGGTGACACATAATAAGAAAATATAAGAAAGAAAGGAAAAGTAAGAAAACATTCTCAATTTTCTTCCTCAGCTCTTTTGGAGTCTAAAATTGCTAAGGAAATGAACATGTACACAGCAGTAGTTCCCTAATGTTCTTTTAGTGGTTTCTCATTTTACTTTATCCTCCCCTACAATAACTCTTGGATGGATTAGTTCCCTTAATGCCTCACACTTCAGGTGGTTCAAAATAAAATTAGTTACTATCTAAACCAAAATGTTTCCCAAGCTAATTTATACTCAGGAAAGGAAGGATTCTAAAACAGTAACTCTTGTTATTTTGTGTCAGACAACTATGAATACCTTCTCAGAATAATGTTTTTAACTGTAAAATAAAATACAAAGGATTACAAAGGAAATCAATTACACTGAAATACAGTTATCATATATACACATATATACATGTATATATGTTAGAATTCTTCCAAGGTGCTAAGTCACTGGAATTGATAAAGACAATGATTATGTACTTAGTACTTACTAGAGTTTTGCAAGATTCACACCTTTAAGAGAGCATATATAAGCTCGGAACCTCAACCAGGAAGCACTTTGGGAGATTCAGAGCCAGCATTCAGTCAAGGAGATTCACAAGTTGGGCAGAAGGAAGGAAGACAGAGAAGTGGTGGCAGGCTGTCCTGTGGAGAACACTGAAACCAAGCTCCAGAAGGCCTCCAGAAAACTAGCCGAGTCCCAAGTGAAGGAGATAAGATTTTGGAAGAGACAGTCATGGATTTGGACTTTTAATCCCTGGCTGCATTTGAGGTGATTATTACACTGAACTGAAATGAAGGCTGGTCCCAGAAGCCCCCCCTCCCCCGAAACCTGCTCTGAGAGAACATTATAATTTAGAGAAGAATATTACATATATATACATACACATACACACACATATATACATATACTAAAATTCAGTTCTAGAGTAAAGTAGATTGGGTTAAAAGATGGTAAGCCCATCAAACACCCTCTAGATCTTCAGTTCTCTCAGAATAATCTGTACAAAGGCTATTTAGGAACACTGTGACTTATTGGATCTCTGATGAAGTAATAGAAGCTTTAATGATTAAAGAGAGCACATTCCCAATATCCAAGTCCCTGTGTATTTTTGTGACTGGGATTTGTTTTGGCATGAGATACCAAAGTAGATAAATCAAATATCATATTTAACTTTATTTGATAATATGCACTAAAGGCCAGTATAATTAATTAGCAAGAAATTAAAGACAGTTATTAAAGCTTATTAAAGAGACAGAAACTATGTATGAGATTGAGTGAAGCCCAAGCTGAGTGGTAAGTCCTTATGAACCATGGGATATGGGACAGGATTACAGAATTGCCAAAATCTAGATGATGAAAACAATTAGATATCTGCTCACCTCCTCAAAATTAATACCCATTTATTTTTTTAGAAAAATGCTTATTTAGGTATGAAGTATATGTTACACATACTGTGTTAAGTGGTGAGTGTGAGATATCTTTAAAAAGTTTCTCATCTTTCAGAGAAAACATAAGAATCAGACTTTTAAAAGCTAGAAGAAACTTTATTGATCATCTTGTCAGAAGGTGACAAATTTAGAGCTAAAAAGAATCTTAATCTGATCTCCTTATTTTTACAGATGAAGAAACTGAGACCCAGAGAAATTGTGACTTGCCCAAAGTCATACAAGTAGAGAATGTTCAAGGCAAGATTTAAAGTCAAGTCCTTTGACAATTGCTCTGATTCAGAGCCAATAAATAGAGTATACACAATGGAACCTTACTCAACTAGCTTCTACCCAGTGGACATTGCCACCATGCCCATGACTTCTCCCGGATTGGCTGGTTCCTTCCAGAGCTTCCTTTTCTTTCTTTTTTTAAAATTAGCCTTTTATTTACAAGATATCTGCATGGGCAATTTTTCAGCATTGACAGTTGCAAACATTTTGTTCCAACTTTTCCCCTCCTTCCCCTCACCCCCTCCCCTAGATGGCAGGTTGACCTATACATGTTAAATATGTTAAATATGTTAAAGTATAAGTTAAGTACAATATATGTATACATGTCCATACAGTTATTTTGTTGTACAAAAAGAGTCTGATACAATTAGCCTGTGAAGGAAATGAAAAATGCAGGTGGGCAAAAATAGAGGGATTGGGAATTCTATGTAGTGGTTCATAGTCATCTCCCAGAATTCTTTTGCTGGGTGTAGCTGATTCAATTCATTACTGCTCTATTGGAACTAATTTGGTTCATCTCATTGTTGAAGAGAGCTAAGTCCATCAGAACTGATCATCATATAGTATTGTTGTTGAAGTATATAATGATCTCCTGCTCCGGCTCATTTCACTCAGCATCAGTACATGTAAGTCTCTCCAGGCCTTTCTGAAATCATCCTGCTGGTCATTTCTTGCAGAACAATAATATTCATACCACAATTTATTTAGCCATTCTTCAATTGATGGGCATCCACTCAGTTTCCAGTTTCTGGCCACTACAAAGAGGGCTGCCATAAACATTCTTGCACATTCTTTCCATTCTTTGAAATCTCTTTGGGATGAAAGCCTAGTAGTAACACTGCTAGATCAAAGGGTATGCACAGTTTGATAACTTTTTGAGCATAGTTTCAAATCGCTCTCCGGAATGGCTGGATGTATTCACAATTCCACCAACAATGTATCAGTGTCCCAGTTTTCCCACATCCCCTCCAACATTCTGCATTATCTTTCCCTGTCATTCTAGCCAATCTGACAGGTGTGTCATATTTCAGAGTTGTCTTAATTTGCATTTCTCTGATTAATAATAAATTGGAGCATCTTTTCATATGCCTAGAAATAGTTTCAATTTCTTCATCTGAGAATTGTATATTCATATATTTTGACCATTTATCAACTGGAGAATGGCTTGATTTTTTATAAATTAGAGTCAACTCAGAGCTTCCATTTCAAGGAGTCTTCCAAGACAGCATGTTTTCATTCCTTTCCATACTGCATTCCTGATTCTCCCTGGATTTTTTCTATGTCTTGCCCCATTCTCTTTTAAGTTTACTTTGGTGTTATGTCTTTTCTTTCTTTTTTTTATTTTTATTTTTTATTTTTTTATTTATTAATTTTATAATTATAACATTTTTAGACAGTACATATGCGTAGGTAATTTTTTGCAACATTATCCCTTGTACTCCCTTCTGTTCTGAATTTTTCCCTTCCTTCCCTCCACCCCCTCCCCTAGATGGCAAGCATTCCCATACATATTAAATATGTTATAGTATATCCTAGGTACAATATATATGTGCAGAACCAAATTTTGTTGTTGTTGTTGTTGCAAAGGAAGAATTGGATTCGGAAGGTAAAAATAATCTGAGGAGAAAAACAAAAAATGCTAACAGTTTACACTCATTTCCCAGTGTTCCTTTTCTGGATGTAGCTGATTCTGTCCATCATTGATCAATTGAAATTGGATTAGCTCTTCTCTATGTTGAAGATAACCACTTCCATCAGAATATATCCTCATATAGTATCATTGTTGAAGTGTATAATGATCTCCTAGTTCTGCTCGTTTCACTCAGCATCAGTTGATATAAGTCTCTCCAAGCCTCTCTGTATTCATCCTGTTGGTCATTTCTTACAGAACAATAATATTCCATAACCTTCATATACCATAATTTACCCAACCATTCTCCAATTGATGGACATCCATTCATTTTCCAGTTCCTAGCCACTACAAAAAGGGCTGCCACAAACATTTTTGCACATGGGGGTCCCTTTCCCTTCTTTAGTATTTCCTTGGGGTATAAGCCCAGTAGTAGCACTGCTAGATCAAAGGGTATGCACAATTTGATAACTTTTTGGGCATAATTCCAGATTGCTTTCCAGAATGGTTGGATTCTTTCACAACTCCACCAACAATGCATCAGTGTCTCAGTTTTCCCACATCCCTTCCAACATTCATCATTATTTGTTCCTGTCATCTTAGCCAATCTGACAGGTGTGTAGTGGTATCTGAGTTGTCTTAATTTGCATTTCTCTGATCAATAGTGGTTTGGAACACTCATATGAGTGGAAATACTTTCAATTTCATCATCTGAAAATTGTCTGTTCATGGTGTTATGTCTTTTCTCATTACATTCCCTCTTTGCCATAGGGACTGTCTTTCTGCTTGTACTGTATTTATATTCCTAGCACTAAATAAGGTAGGTAGGTACCTGACACAAATACCTGTTGATTTGATTTGACTGTATATATGCACTATTCAATTGTTAGATGGCCTAAAAGAGAATGAGACAGAAGGAGAAAGCATCCAGATCAGACAATCTGCAGACTTCCCTTTAAATAAAGGATCAACCTAAAAGTTCCTAGTTTGATATTAAAAGGACAACTAGCCCTTTAATTTGACCCAAACCTTTGGATAACTGCATTGTCTCCAATAGACATTCCTCCGCTATTATTTTTAGCTTTTCATACAAGTTACTTTGTGAAACATTGACTTTAAAAAATCATTAAGCTCACAGAAACTTTTATATTTTAATAAAACCAGAGTATGTGAAGTCCTTGGCTGCTAAAGTTTACTAAGAAAATTAGGAACAAATGGCAGGCCAATGCATTAAAACCATAAAAGCAGCATCCCTATGCCAATCATGAAGCAATTTGACTTTTACTATTTTAAAGGCTGATGCATAATGTGAAATGACAAGAGTTTTAGAGATTAAGACCACTTCTTTAGTAAATGCGGAATTTCAAGTTCTCTTAGTTATCAAAAGACTACCTATTCTCCATCTGTTTCACAGAAGGGAATAATTAATCCTGTCTAACCTCCTGCCCCTGTATGTCTATGGTCAAGAAAGTTAGGTGATTTGCTTAAGGTTGCATAATAAGTGATGGTATGAGAAATGATTCATTTCAACTCCATACTCTATTCCAATCAGTATTGGTCAGTTTTATATTTTATATAAATCATGTAGGAGTAGATATGGTCTTATAATGGGTCTCAAACTGTAATGTAACATTCACTACTTGTTTACCAAGTTATGAAACTCAATTTATCAACCACAAGATTGCTGACAAAGATATCTCCATCCTGTTTTGCTCAGATTCCATGTTCAAAGTCAGCATAGGTAGGATGCCTTCATGCTTTGGGAAATATCCCAACTTACTTTTGTATATCTGGATAATTCTCTTTTGTCTAAATTGAGCAGGTAACCACTTTATGACTATTTACTCATGGAGTTGTCCCATGCTACATCCAACTTGTGATTTCTCCACTGATATTTTTGGCCCTCAAGAACAAAGTATATCAGTTAATGAGATTTTGTATTTTAACCACATCTCTTCTGCATATTTGATGTCAAACCCTATGAAAACAAAATTCCAGAATGAAAGGTACATCTCAGATCTTGAGAATGATCCTATCTTCATTTGTCTAAGAGCCTTTAATAAAGTGCCGTTGGCTCAGAACTCTACCTCAATTTTTTTTAATTGTAGATTGGACAATTTTAATCTCCACAGTGCTTAGGTGGCACTGGGACACAGGTCTCTTGATTGCCATTCCATTATTTTTCTATTAAATTTAATTATCCATGAAACATGCCAAACAAAGTATGTGAAGGGAAATAATAATGGGTATAAACCTTTCTTAAATTGGCATTGCTAGCACTTTTATCACAGGACAATTTATTTCAAGTTTGTTTAGCTTATTAATTTGACAAAAATTCAGTGACTGGTCATGTATCATGACTATATGATCAAGATTGTGCCCTTGAGATGGAAACTGAGCTCTCAATTTTATAATAATTTCCACTTTAGGTGTGTTATTATACAAATTTTGAAGTATAAAGGAATAATCAAATCCAATTATATTTCTTTCTTTTTACCCTTGTGACTCCCATCCCATACAAAAAAAAAAAAAAAAAAAAAAAAAAAAAAAAGAGTGAATTGAAATCTTAATAAGGATGCTTGAGCCAGGATGTTAATACCCAGGATGGATTGAAAACTGTACCTTTTTATTACCTGAAACTATCAGAGTTGTACCAAATTAGCTTTTTGCAAATCTTCAATTTAAATTTGCAACACTCTAGAGTATGACTTGATAACAGTGTGTGGGAATCTAAAAATAATAAGCAAAGCAATCTGGAAATTTTAAAATAAAATATAACACATTGATAGCTAAATTGTGTGGCTAAAGCAATGCTATAATATCAAATGAAACCATAGTTTAATCTCAGTATTATGCTAAAATAAAACGTTGAAAAATAAATACAGGTCTTACTGGTATGTTAGACAATCATTTGAGTTATTAAATTATTATTTTTAAACTATCATTTAAATAACTGCATTATTATTAGGCCATCATTTTAATTATAATCCACTATTATTAAACTATTAAAGTTAAATGGCACTAAGACTTATGGAACACTGTTTATAGATGTGTGAATACCACTATGGTAAGAACTTATACATTTTTTGGCATAGGAAATTCAAGCACTGATGAAAATTATCAGCCTGTATATACTTTACCACCTTAGAGAATTAATTGCATTTCAAAGAGATTAAGTGACTCATTTCATGGATATAGCAAATGAGTCAGTGGTAGGATGTGAACCCAGCTCTTTCTGATTCCAACTCCTGCATTTCTTTCATTATGTCACATTGTATAATATCCATAAGTGGACATACATATATCATGTCATATATACATACACACACGTATATATGTATATATATATATATATGTATAAAATTCCATTTGAATATAGTATATATTTTTCCACTTATGGATGTTACATACTCTCTGTTATTTCATTTGTTTCTTAGATAATAGATATGGTATTTATTTTATTGCCAATTCCATTATTAATTAAATAATCAATAACTCTCTATTTCATTATTAATTTTTAAAAAGTAGAAATATCTACCCTATAGTCCATACTGTACAGATAAAAAAAAACCTCATTGATTGTGATCTATACACCCAAGTAGAATGGGGCAATATGGCTAAAACAATAATATTATAACAAATGAAATATTGTTTAATTTCAGTTATTTATGTTTCAGCTAATTGTGCTAATATGAGAGTTAAAAATAAATACAGGATATCCCAAAGGTCCAAGAGCATAACACAGAGAATGATAAATTGGAAAAATATACTGCTAAATCAGTTTATGGAGTAGTATCTCACAATAAAGTGATTTGGTTATTGTCTGGGTCTTCATTGACTCAGATTAAAAGTAAATACTAGTCATTTCTGCTTTGGCCAAAAACCCGGAAGGTCTTCCCCTCCCAGATTCATTCATTCAGTTATTTATTTTATTTATTTATCCATATATATATATATATATCCATATATATATATATATATTTTTTTTTTTTTGGACTACACTAGAGGAGATTCTTGCCTCAATTGCTATCTAGTCTTTTTTCTTTAAAAAAGCAAAAACAAAAACAAAAAATCAACATAAAAATCTTATTTTTAATACATATTGCTTTATGAATCATGTTGAAAGAGAAAATAATCAGAGCAAACAGAAAAAAAATGGGAGAGAAAAAAAAAGGAAAAAAGAATTGAACAGAGAATGTTTTGGTTTACATTCTACATTCAATCTACATGTTTTTTTTTTTTTTGTTTGTTTGTTTTTGTTTTTGTTTTGTTTTGTTTTTCCTGGATATAGATGGCATTTTTAACCAAAATCTATTGGGATTGCTTTGGATCACTGAATCACTGAGAAGAATGTAATCTTTCATAATTGATCATAGCACATTCTTGCTCTTATTATGTACAACATATGCCTGGTTCTGCTTGTTTTGCTCAGCAATAAGTTCATGTAAATCTTTCCATGCCTTTCTAAAATCAGCTTGTTAATCATTTTTATAGAACAATAATATTCTATTATCTTCATATGCCACAACTTATTCAGCTATTCCTCAATTGATGGACCTATATTCATTTTCCAATTCTTTGCTACCACAAAAAAGAGCTGTTACAAACATTTTTTTCACATATGGGTACTTTGCCCTTTTTTATGATTTCTTTGGGATACAGATCCAGTAGAGTACTGCTAGATCAAAAGGTATGCACAGCTTGATAGCCCTTTGGACATAGATTCAGATTGCTCTCCAGAATGGTTGGATCATTTCATAACTCCACCAACAATCATTAATATTCCAGTTTGATCATATCCCCTCCAAAATTTATCATTATTTTTTCTTGTCATTTTAGTCAATCTGAGAGGTGTGAAGTGGAACTTGAGAATTGTTTTAATTTGCATTTGTCTAATCAATAGTGATTTAGAGCATTTTTTCATATAATTATAGATGGCTTTAAAATTGTTCATATCCTTTGACCATTTATCAATTAGGGAATGACATATTTTTTATAAATTTGATACAATCCTTTTATTTTAGAAATGAGACCTTAATCAGAAACACTGGCTAATAAAGATTTTTCCCAACTTTGTATTTCCCTTTTAATCTTTTTTTCTGTTGGTTTTGCTTATGCAAAAACTCTTTAATGTAATAAAAGTTGTTCATTTTGCATTTTATAATGCTCTTGGGTTCTTCTTTGGTCATAAATTCCTCCCTTCTCCAAAGATCTGATAGGTAAATTATAGAAGGCTGGAAATCTGAAAAGGTGTACTTGAATCTAAGTCAGTATGGTGCCTATACTTAAGCACCTACTTAATGTGAGATAATGGTTCTTTATGGTGATGTAATGGTTACATGCTGTAGTGATGTTATTGTACTAAGGTATTTAAAGGAGTCTCAGAAGCAGAAGGCTCTCTCAGCCACAGCTCTCAAAGAAGACTTCAGGCTCCAGACTTCAGATGCCAGACTCCGTGACCAGTCTTGTGGTAGCTGTCCTATCTCTTTCACTCCTCCACTAAGACCAAGGACTCAAGCTGATCCCGAGGTCCTCCAGAGAGCTAGCCTAGACATTACAGTAAATTATCCCTTGCTCTCCTAATTTGTTTATGATGTCATCTTTTATGCCGAAAACATGTACTCATTATGACCTTATTTTGGTATGGAATGTGAGGTGTAGGTCTATGCCATATTTTTGACTTGATATTTTCCTATTTTCCCTGTAATTTTTGTTAAACAGTAAGTTCTTATTCCAATAGCTGGACTTGGGGGGTTTATTAAATGCTAGATTATTATAGGACTTGATTATTGTGTCAAGTATGCTAATCTATCCCACCCATCTATCTATTTCTTCGGCAGTGTCAGATAGTTCTGATGACTATTGCTTTAATACAGTTTTAAATTTGGTATTGCTAAGCAACCATCCTTTGTATCTTTTTCATCAATTCCCTTGATATTCATGACCTTCTGTTCTTCCAGATGAATTTTGTTATTATTTTTTCTAGTTCTATAAATTTTTGGCAGTTTGGTATGTCACTGAGCAAGTGGATCAATTTAGGCAGAATTATCATTCTTATTAGCTCAGCCTACCCATAAGCAAATGATATATATTTTTTTCATTGTTTAGATCTGACTTTGTGTGAGAAGCATTTTGTAATTGGGTTCATATAGTTCTTGGATTTGTCTCAAAGTATTTTATTTTGTCTACAGTTATTTTAAATGGAATTTCTCTTTCTATCTCTTGCTGATGGGCTTTGTCAGTAATTTACAGAAATGCTGATGATTTGTACAGATTTATTTTATATTCTGCAACTTTGCTAAAGTTTTTCATTGTTTCCTTAAGGTTTTTGAATGATTTTCTAGGATTCTTTAAGAATATTATCATATCATCTGTGAAGAATGATAATTTTATTTCCTCATTGCCTATTCCAATTCCTTTAATTTATTTTTCTTTTCTTATTGCTGAAACCATGATTTCTTGTACAATAATAGTGGTAATAATGGACATCTTTGTTTCAGCCATGATATTACTGAGAATGCATGCAACTCATATTTTGATTTTTTTCTTTCCTTTTTCTAATCAAATTACCCAAAGGTTTATCTATTTTTTTCATAAAACCAACTCATAGTTTTATTAATTGGTTCAATAGTTTTCTTTTAGTTTCAATTCTATTAATTTCTCCTTTGAGTTTCAGAGTTTCTAATCTGATATTTAACTGGAGGGGTTTAATTTGTTCTTTTTCTAGCTTTTTTTATTTGCATGCCCTTCATTAATATCCTCTTTCTCTATTTTATTCATGTAGCTATTTAGAGACATAAAATTTCCACTATAGGGGGAATCCAATAGGTTTTGGTATATTGTCTCATTACTGTCATTCTCTTGGATGAAATTATGGATCGTTTCTGTCATTTGTTATTTGGACACACTCATTTTTTAGAATTAGATTATTTAATTTACAAATGGTTTTAGTCTCTCTTTCTCTGACCCTTTATTGAATATAATTTTATTGCATTGCAGTCTGAAAAAGAAGCATTTACTATTTCTGCCATTATGCATTTGATTGTGAGGTTTTTATGCCTTAATACATGGTCAATTTTTGTTTAGGTGCAATGTATTGCCGAGAAAAAATTGTATTCCTTTATGACCATATTCAAATTTTTCTAGAGGCTTATCATATTTAGGTTTTCTAACCTCCTTAGATTCTTTCTTGTTTATTTTGTGCTTAGATTTGTCTGATTCTAAGAGGGGAAGGTTTAGTGCCCCATTGGAATAGTTTTGATGTCTATTTCTTCCTAAAATTGGCTTAAAATCTGGGAATTTGGTTGCTCTACTATTTGGTATACATACATTTAGTATTGTTATTATTTTATTGTTATGGTACCTTTTATCAAAATGTACTTTCCCGTCTTATTTCTTTTAATAAGACCTATTTTTACTTTTGCTTTATCTGAGATCATAATTGCTACCCCTACTTTTTTCTTTTACTTCAGCTGAAGCATAATAAATTCTGTTCCAGACTTTTTTTTTGCCTTTCCTCTGCATGTGTTTCTCTATGTCAAATGTGTTATAAGATTCTATTTTTTAATTCACTGTGCTATTTGCTTCCACTTTATGGGATAATTCATTGCATTTACATCCACAGTTATGATTACTAGCTTTGTATTTCCTTCCATTTTATGTTATCTCTTATATATACTGTTCTTCTCTCTTTCCACTTTGTCTTTAGAAGGTTTTATTTTTGCCCACCCTATCTACTACCTTATCTATCACCCCTTTCCTCCTCTCTTACCTTTTTTCTTAGTGTTTCTGCCCTCCCCTCTATCCTGCCGCTCCATTTTCTTTCTTCTTTATCCTCCTACTTCTTTATAGGTTCAGATAAATTTCTATACCCTGCTGAATGATTACCTTATTCCCTTTTGGAGCCAAAACTAATGATTTCAAGCTTCAGACAATGCTCATCCTCCTCCCTTTCCCTTGATTGTAATAGTTTTTTGTACCTCTTTATGTGATCTAATTTGTTCCATTATTTGCCCCTTTCCTCTTGATTTATATCTTGCCACTAGACCCAGATGACTCTGGAAGGGAAAGTAAGGTAGGTCACCTTGTACAGCCCTCCCTTATTTAAATCCAATCCATTGCATATCATGGTATCACTTCTCTGATGTAATGGAATGAAGGCCAAACAACAAATCCCATATCAGATACTAGTTGTATGACCGTAAGCAAATTATTTCACCCTTATGTACCTCAGTTTCAACATCTATGAAATGGGGAGTTAGATTCAATGACCACTAAGATTTCTTTTATCCCTATCTAGATGTATAATCATAGGACCATTGGCTAACTCTTTTGCAAGTACCATTTTTTTCCTTAAAAAATTTTTTTTAGAAAAATTTTATTTAGTATTTTATTTTTCCCCATTATGCACATGTAAAACAGTTTTTAAACATTATTTTAAAAATTTGAGTTCCAGATTATTTCCCTTCCTCTATCCCATCCCCATTTATTTGTAGTAGCTGATCTATTCAGGTTTAGTCAGTACTCTTTAGAACCAGAATGAGATGCTTAATACCCCCAAGACTAAGAGCTGTCAGACTTGTTCTTCTAAGGAATGTCTAACTCCAACAATGCTCAATTGCTACCCTACCTATGATTTTGGGGGGAACAACAGAAGTCCTAGAAAGCTCACTTGCATTTATATCCAAATCCAACCTCCAGGAGAATTTTCCTAAGCTTGATGCCAACAAAGGCAAAAAGTTGCTCTAGTCACCCTGGTAACTGTGGTGCGGTTAGGAAATTGAGTCACCAATGAACTGTTGGTAGAGTTGTGAACTTGTCACAACTTAAGTGAACTTAAAAATTTTTTTTTAAATTTTTAAATGTTAAAAACAAATAATAATAATAATAATAATAATAATAATAATAATAATAATAAAGCTGGGACCATAAGAACCAAGGAATATTGAGGACAAAAGACAGTAGTAGACAGAAAAGTAATGAGTTAATCTTAAAGAGAACCTGGAAGTTGATCAAGATAGAGTTAGGGATCAGAGGCCAGGGAAATAGTTTTGGGGCACACAACTTTAAAAAATATAAAAAAGAAAGTAGACAAGTATCCAAAATAATAGGCAGGGAGCACCAGCCCCAAGAAGGCCTTGACAGGAAGTCATTAAGACACTTTCTATAATGAGAGGAGCCAAATCTAGGTTAGGATATCTAGGGGCAACTGGGGTGAATGGGTGACTTACCTTAGCAAACATGTTAAGTATCTGGCTGAAAGAGAAAATGTGGTATTGGCCATAAGGGCGATCATGACAAATTCTCAGTTACCATTAAATCACATTATTCTCCCATAATTGCATGATTCATATCAATGCATTACTGGAACTCATGCCATATTTAAAAACAAAACAAAACAAAACAAAACAAAACAAAACAAAAAACAAAAAAAAAAAAACAAAAAACAAGAAAACTTTTCTCAGAACCAGATTTTCACATGTGAAGATCTGAAAGATACCACAGAGGCCATCTAGTCCAACCCCTTCATTTTATAGATGAGAAAACTGAAACCTAGAGAGGAAGACTATTTGAGATGGGGTTAGATCCCTGGTTCTCTGACTTCAGAATCAGTCTTCTTTCCACTGCACTCTGAAATTTTGTAAAGGACAATAATATATACTCAGAAGTATTCATGGAAGAGGACATACAGAATGACAATAAAGGTATTGTTCTATGCTAGAGTTCATCTGGAAGAAGAAACTGGGAGGATTCTAAGATAGAGACTATGTAGAACAAGAAATGCTTGGTGAGAAAAAAGCATCTCTTTTGTGACTCTCCTTGACTTACTGGTACAAATTTGGTACAAAATGTTCTACCACTGAAGGCTTTTCTTTCTTTCTTTTCTTTTTTTCCCCTTTCCCCCACTTGTCTAAATCAGTGTTAGACAGTGATGGTTGGTAGAGAATATTTCCATCAAAGTTATCAATTATCTGAGCAATGAGACTTATGTTCTTCTCTTAATTTTTATTGAACTTGAATGTATTTTAAGACTGCCATGACACAATTTAAAACACAAGATGGTCTTAACTCTTAAAAAGCAATATAATTGTATAGTTAGTAGCTATTAGACCCCATTCATCTCACTCTTATATACCTTCTTTAAAAAAAACAACACTCCATTATTCAAACAATTTTTTCTTCGAAATTAAAAGGCCCATTTGCTATTTCTAGACCTGCATTCTGACCTTCCTACAGCTTTCTGCCACTATGATTTAAGAACATTTCCCTCCTTAATTATGCTATGTTAGGAAAAAACAGCCTTTTTCAATTTATTCACTAACTGGACAAATAGTTAAGTGCTTACCATATTAAAGTATTATACTAAATTCTGTGGATTAAAAGATAAAAATAAAACAATATGTTTTCTTGATAACTATTTTACTTAGAGGAGGGTAATACAAAAGCTAATATGTAAGGAGGGTTGGTCAAACAGCAGTTCTAGATACAAGGCTTGGTGAAAATTCAAAGAGGAAAAGAACTCAAGGTTCTTTCTGATTCAAGGGAATCAGAAAGGCAGTAAAATTCAAGTGGAGTGATGAATGAATATAGGCATTCTGAAGAGGGAGAATGAGGAAAGAGCAAATACATGTTAGGCAGGAAGACAGACCACAAAAGTGCAGAAGAAAGAAGTGGCTTGCCCTACTTAAGTAGTTCAATTTGAATGAACAGAACATGTGAGGAGTGATATAAAATAAGATTGGAAACATATGAGAGATTTTGAAAAACTAAATTACAGAAAGAGGAGTTTGCACTTTATTCTAAAATAGAGGTAGTAGGGAGCTAATGGATATTGACTAGGATGGTGATATGAGCAAATCTGTGACTTAGGAACATTTATTTGCTATGTGTGTGAAACATGAGTCATGGAAAGGAAACAGGAAATAGGGTAAGAAATAAAGATAATTTTGTAACAGGTAAGTAATGATGAGGTCCTGAATTAACACAGTGACCATCTGAGTGAAGAGAAGGGGATTACTGCAAAAGATGTTAGAAAATAGAATTAATAAGAATTGACTACTAATTGGTTGGGAGGGCTTGAGACACAATGAAGAGTCAAGAATGACTTCATAATTTTGATTAAGTGACTGGAAGTGACAGAAAGAATGGTGCTGGCTGCAATAAAAATGGAGATATTTGGAGTAAAGTTTAAGGGAGGGGAAGATGTTGAGTTCTATTTTGGACATGGTGAGTTAAAGATGCCTATGAAACATCCAGATGGAAATCTTTAGCAGACATCTAGAGATAGTGGGCAGGAGTCGTGAGAGAAGGACTGAAAGAGGATGAAATAACTAAGCAAGGAGAAGAATGGTCAAGACAAGAGCTTGAGGGAGACCAAAGGTTAGAAGAGAAGAGGAGAAGAATGAAATTGGAATGATCATGAAGGTGGGAGGATAACTCAATAGAGCAGAAGTCAATAGGGAAGAGGAAATTCTGGAGGAGATATACATAAAGATATGATGAGACTACATAAAGGTATGATGAGGAATGAGACCAAATCTCTATATTGAACAATCAACAGATCTTTGGCATTCTATGAGAAAACCATAGATTGGTGGGATCAGAAGTTAGACTTCAAGGGATTGAGAAATGAGTCATCAGGTAAAAAGAAAGTAAAGACAAAGAATATCCTTGCTATCAAAAAAATCACAGTTTCTATATGTAATAACCTCTTTCCCTGTAAAGTGAGAAAAGTGATTGAGAAAATAACCATGTACTAAAGAAGTCTGTGATTAGTGGTCAGTGGAGCCAAAGTCAAAATGCCCCAGCAGTGATAGATGTTTCTGAAAACGTGGTCCTTGTTCTGCCATCTTGCTGCAGGATCAGCTGTCTCCAATGACAATAATTACAGGAATACCGTGTTTCCCCGATAATAAGACCTATCCTGAAAATAAGACACCCACATACTCTTTAATATTCCGCTAAAATAAGCCCTCCCCCGAAAATAAGCCCTATCGAACTTACTATGAAAACGGTCATCATGGTGATCCCCTGCGCTATATGCTGCGTAGCGGTACCTTCAGTAAGCAGCGCCGCCCTCCCCTCCCGGGTGAAACGCACGTCGCGCTCCGAGCTGCATCCAATCAGAGCTGCAGCAGTGAGCGCGTCATCCTCTTCTTCCCTGGTGATTTGCTTGCTGGCGCTACTGAGAGCAGCGCCGCGGAGTAGAGCTGAGACAGGACCATCTAAAAACTCGGTAAGTTCAGTAAGCGATGGAGAATAAAATAAGCACTCAGGGGGCATGATGGAGGCTAAAAGGGGCATGATGGAGGCTAAAATGGGCATGATGGAGGATAAAAGGGGCATGATGGAGGCTAAAATGGGCATGATGGAGGATAAAAGGGGCATGATGGAGGATAAAATAAGCCCTCCCCTGAAAATAAGCCCTCTGGTGTTTTTTAGTCCCAAAAAAATAATAAGACAGTGTCTTATTATCGGGGAAACACGGTAGATTTAGCCAAATGCAGATGAGCTTATTTATTTCCTAATGGGTTTCTGAATTCTGGATTCTAAAGGGCTTGGTGGAAACATTTTTGCAACTAACAATGGGATTGAGAGGGAAATGCAAATTTTAGCATTCCAATTGTACCTATTTAATACCCAGGATCTGTTTCATTTAAAGCAAAGGATTGATATAATTGGGGCAGTAGTAGTTTCCATGGAAAATGGATTTTTCCTAGCATGGTACTGGGGTTAAAAATGCTGTTGATGGCAATCAGTTCAGTCACAAAGAAAGTTAATTATTATAGCAAAGTGAGCATTCTAATTTATCTCAAACTTTTCAAACAAGTAAAATCAGTTTTGATTATTCATCATGGGAGATTTGAACCTCTGCACGAAGATGGAAGAAACTAGATAAAGAAAAGTATGCTACAGGAACTGAATGGAAAGAAGAAAAGAACACAGGAGAAGAGTAGAAATTAAAGGAGAAGGTGGGGGGCATTTTTAAGCATTTTTAAAATGACAGTTATTATTAAAGAACTACTAGTTGGAAACTTCTTAAGTGGTTAAGTTACTCTTTCACAGTGATAATGAACATGTGAGATTTCAGGCTCCCATATTATACTTGCAACATAGTCAAAAACAATATTGCTTAAGATATGAATCACACATATCTTCCATAGATATAAGTGTATTGAGGAGGAAAAAAAATAAATCTATTGAACTTTCAGTGTCACCAGAAATCCTAAATGAATGACATACTATTCTTTACAATGGAGAGTGTATGGATAGGATAGAAGTCATTTGTTATTTTTTAAATTTTTTTTTATTTATAAAATTTTTTGACAGTATATATGCATGAGTAATTTTTTAAAATAACATTATCCCTTTTAATCATTTTTCCAAATTATCCCCTCCTTCCCGACAGGCAATCCCATACATTTTACATGTGCTACAATATAACCTAGATACAATATATGTGGGTGTAAATCCCATTTTCTTGTTGCACATTAAGTATTAGATTCTGAAGGTGTAAGTAACCTGGGTAGATAGATAGTAGTGCTAACATTTACATTCGCTTCCCAGTGTTCCTTCTCTGGGTGTAGTTGTTTCTGTCCATCATTGATCAACTGGAAGTGAGTTGGATCTTCTTTATGTTGAAGATATCCACTTCCATCAGAATACCTCTTCATACAGCATTGAAGTGTACAGAGATCTTCTGGTTCTGCTCATTTCACTCAGCATCAGTTCATGTAAGTCTCTCCAAGCCTCTCTGTATTCCTCCTGCTGATCATTTCTTAGAGAGCAATAATATTCCATAACATTCATATACCATAATTTACCCAACCATTCTCCAACTGATGAGTATCCGTTCATTTTCCAGTTTCTAGCCACTACTCAAAGAGCTGCTGCAAACATTTTGGCATACACAGGTCCCTTTCCCCTCCTCAATATTTCTTTGGGATATAAGCCCAGTAGTAGCACTGCTGGATCAAAGGGTATGCGCATTTTGATAACTTTTTGGGCATAGTTCCAAATTGCTCTCCAGAATGGTTGGATTCTTTCACAGCTCCACCACCAATGTATTAGTGTCCCAGTTTTCCCACATCCTCTCCAACATTCATCATTATTTGTTCCTGTCATCTTAGACAATCTGACAGGTGTGTAGTGGTATCTCAGAGTTGTCTTAATTTGCATTTCTCTGATCAGTAGTGATTTGGAACACTCTTTCATATGAGTGGATATAATTTCAATTTCATCATCTGGGAATTGTCTGTTCATATCCTTTGGCCATTTATCAATTGGAGAATGGTTTGATTTCTTATAAATTAGGATCAGTTCTCTATATATTTTGGAAATGAGACCTTTATCAGAACCTTTAAATGAAAAATATTTTCCCAATTTGTTACTTCCTTTCTAATCTTGTTTGCATTAGTTTTGTTTGTACAGAAACTTTTTAGTTTGATGTAATCAAAATCTTCTATTTTGTGATCAATAATGATCGCTAGTTCTCCTCTGGTCATAAATTCCTTCCTCCTCCACAGGTCTGAGAGGTAGACTATTCTCTGTTCCTCTAATCTATTTATGATCTCATTCTTTATGCCTAAATCATGGACCCATTTTGATCTTATCTTGGTATATGGTGTTAAGTGTGGATCCATATCTAATTTCTGCCATACTAATTTCCAGTTTTCCCAACAGTTTTTTTCAAATAATGAATTTTTATCCTTAATGTTGGTATCTTTGGGTTTGTCAAAGACTAGATTGCTATAGATGTACCCTTTTTTGTCCTTTGTACCTAATCTGTTCCACTGATCGACTGGTCTATTTCTTAGCCAATGCCAAATGGTTTTGGTGACTGCTGCTATATTATATAGCTTTAGATCAGGCACACCTAGACCACCTTCATCTGACTTTTTTTTCATTAGTTCCCTTGCAATTCTTGACCTTTTATTCTTCCATATGAATTTTGTTGTTATTTTTTCTAGGTCACTAAAATAGTTTCTTGGGAGTCTGATTGGTGTAGCACTAAATAAATAGATTAGTTTGGGGAGTATTGTCATCTTTATTATATTCGCTTGGCCTATCCAAGAGCACTGAATGTCTTTCCAATTATTTAAATCTGACTTTATTTTTGTGGCAAGTGTTTCATAATTTTGCTCATATAATTCCTGACTATTCTTTGGTAGATGGATTTTCAAAAATTTTATACTCTCAACATTTGTATGGATTGGAATTTCTCTTTGTATCTCTTGCTGTTGCATTTTGTTGGTGATATATAAAAATACTGAGGATTTATGTGGATTTATTTTGTATCCTGCAACTTTGCTAAAATTCTGAATTATTTCTAATAGCTTTTTAGCAGAGTCTTTGGGGTTCTTTAAGTATACCATCATGTCATCTGCAAAAAGTGATAGTTTGATTTCCTCATTTCCTACTCTAATTCCTTGAATCTCTTTCTCAGCTCTTATTGCCGAGGCTAGTGTTTCTAGTACTATATGGAATAGTAATGATGATAGTGGGCACCCTTGTTTCACTCCTGATCTTACTGCAAAAGGTTGCAGTTTATCTCTATTGCATATTATGCTGACTGATGGTCGTAAATATATGCTCCTGATTATTCTAAGGAATAGTGCATTTATTACTATACTCTTAAATGTTTTAGTAGGATTGGATGTTGGATTTTATCAAATGCTTTTTCTGCATCTATTGAGATGATCATATGGTTTTTATTAATTTGATTATTAATATGGTCAATTATTCTAATAGTTTTCCTAATATTAAACCAGCCCTGCATTCCTGGTATAAATCCCACTTGGTCATAGTGTATTATCCTGGGAATGATTTTCTGAATTCTTTTTCTAATATCTTATTTAAAATTTTAGCATCAATATTCATTAAGGAAATTGGTCTATAATTTTCTTTCTTAGTTTTCGATCGAACTGGTTTAGGTATCAGTACCATGTCTGTGTCATAAAAGGAGTTTGGTAGTACTCCTTCATCCCTTATTTTTTCAAATAGTTTATATAACATTGGGGCTAATTGTTCTTTAAATGTTTGGTAGAATTCACTTGTAAATCCATCTGGTCTTGGGGATTTTTTCCTGGGGAGTTGATTAATAGCTTGTTCTATTTCTTTTTCTGAAATGGGACTATTTAAGCAATTTATCTCCTCCTCTGTTAATCTAGGGAGCCTATATTTTTTGGAGGAAGTCATCCATTTCACTTAAGTTATCAAATTTATTGGCATAAAGTTGGGCAAAGTAACTTCTTATTATTTCTCTAATTTCCTCTTCATTGGTGGAAAGATCCCCCTTTTCTTTTGTAAGACTAACAATTTGATTTTCCTCTTTCCTTTTTCTGATCAGATTTACCAAAGATTGATCTATTTTATTGGCTTTTTCATAAAACCAACTCTTGATTTTATTTATTAATTCAATAGTTTTTTTTTTTTTTTACTTTCAATATTATTGATTTCTCCTTTTAATTTTTGTTTTTAATTTGGTCTTTTTCTAGCTTTTTAAGTTGCAGAACCAATTCATTAATCTCTTTCTCTATTTTGTTCAAATAAGCCTCTAAAGATATAAAATTTCCCCTTATTACCGCTTTAGCTGCATCCCACAGATTTTGGTATGATGTCTCATCATTGTCATTATCTTGGGTGAAATTATTAATTGTTTCTATAATTTGCTGTTTCACCCAGTCATTCTTTAAGATGAGATTATTCAGTTTCCAATTACTTTTTGGTCTATTTACCCCTAACTTCTTCCTGAATGTAGCTTTTATTGCATTGTGATCTGAGAAGAAGGCATTTATTATTTCTGGTTTCCTGCATTTAATTTTGAGATCTTTATGTCCTAATATATGGTCAATTTTTGTATAGGATCCATGAACTGCTGAGAAGAAAGTATATTCCTTTCTATCGCCATTCAGTTTTCTCCAAATGTCTATCATACCTAGTTTTTCTAATGTTTTATTGACTTTTTAAATTTCTTTCTTATTTGTTTTGTGGTTTGATTTGTCTAAATCTGAGAGTGCAAGGTTGAGATCTCCCACTATCATAGTTTTACTTTCTATTTCTTCTTGCAACTCTCTTAACTTTTCCTTTAGAAAGTTATATGCTATATCACTTGGTGCATATATGTTTAGTATTGATATGGCTTCATTGTTTATGCTATCTTTTAGCAGGATATAGTTTCGTTCCTTATCTCTTTTAATTAGATCAACTTCTGCTTTTGCTTGATCTGAGATAAGGATGGCTACCCTTGCTTTTTTGGCTTTACCTGAAGCATAATAGATTCTGCTCCAACCTTTTACCTTTACTCTGTATGTATCTCCCTGCTTTAAGTGTTTCCTGTAAACAACATATTGCAGGGTTCTGACTTTTGATCCAGGAGCGTTCATCCCATTCACATTTACAGTTAAAATTACTAATTCTGTATTTCCTGCCATCATATTATCCCCAGATTATGCTTTTTCCCTTGACCCCCCCTGAACCCCTTCCCCAATATTCAATTTATAGACCCCCCTTGTGACGTACAGCCCTCCCCCTTTTTTTAGTATCCCTCCCCCCTCCTTTCAAGTACCTTCCCTTATTCCCCTTTTCCCTTTCCCTTTTCCTCTCCCCCCTTTTAATGAGGTGAGAGAGAATTCTCTCAAAAACAAATATGTCAATTATTTACTCTGTGAGCCTCTTCTGATGAGAGTAAGATTCACACAATGTTTCTTCCCCTCTCTAAATTCCCTCAGATATGGTATATTTTCTATGCCTCTTCCTGGGGTGTAGTTTCCCTATTTTTATCACTCCTTCCCCTTTTTTTGATACTACCCCCTTCCCTTTACTACACCCCCTTTTTTATATCAGTAAAATCAAATTATCCATGCGGACTTTCTATATATCCACAACAGAGATAGAGTTCTCTAGAGTTCTTTTTACCTTTTTCTGTTTCTCTTCAGTCTTGTGGATGTAGATCAAATTTTTTGTTTAAGTCTGGTTTTTTTCTTAGAAACAAATGGAATTCCTCTGTTTCATTGAATGACCATCTTCTTCCATGGAAGAAAATGCTAAACTTAGCTGGGTAGTTTATTCTTGGTTGCAATCCTTGATCTTTTGCCTTTCAGATCAGGTTCCAGGACCTTCAATCTTTTAATGTGGAGACAGCCAGATCTTGAGTGACCCTTATTGTGGCCCCTTGATATTTGAATTGCTTTTTTCTAGCTGCTTGCAATATTTTTTCCTTTGTGTGGTAATTCTGCAGCTTAGCTACAATATTCTGTGGAGTTCTTTTTTTAGGGTCTTTTTCAGAAGGTGTTTGATGAATTCTTTCAATGCCTATTTTCCCTTCTGTTTCTATTATCTTTGGACAATTCTCTTTGATGATTTCCTGTAAAATAAAATCTAGGCTTTTTTTTTTGGTCATAGTTTTCGGGAAGTCCAATGATCCTCAGATTATCTCTCCTAGATCTATTTTCCAGGTCTATAGATTTTCCCAGTAAGTATTTGACGTTATTCTCCAGCTTTTCTTTCTTTCTTCCTTTTTTTTTTTTTTTTTTTTTGTTTTGTTTTTTTTTTTTTTTTTTTTTTGACTGATTCTTGGGTTCTCAATGAATTATTCATTTCTATTTGTTTTGTCCTGATTTTTAATGAGTTATTTTCTTCATTCACATTTTTAGTTCTTTTTGTAAATGCCCAATTGAGTTTTTAAATGAATTAGTTTGCTCTATTGAATTTTTTTTTCCATTTCCCTAATTTTTTTTAGAGAATTATTTTCTTTTTTCAATTCAGAAATCCTACTTTCCTGTGATTTTTAACCTTTTCTACTTCACAAATTTTGTTTCCCTGCATCTCCTGTGAATTCTTTACTTTTTCCAACTCAAATTCCAGAACGTTGTTATTCTCTATTGTAGTTTCTCTTTCCTTTCCCCATTTTTCTTCAAACTCTCTTAATTTTTAAATAGTCTCTTCTAGAAGAGAATTATGTGATGGGGGGCAGGTATCCTTCCGTTTAGAGTGTTATCTGCTGACTCTCTGCTGTTAACTTCCTCGGGGTTGGATACCTGCTCTTTCTCTGTGTAGAAGGAATCAATGGTTCTCTTTAGCTTTATTACTCATGGTTAAAAAATCTTTTGGGGTCTATCCTTGGGGTAAGAAGTTAATTTATTTATTTATTTCCAGCTTCCTCCCAGCGGCCTCTGTGCCTGATCTAAGAGATAGCTCTGGGAGAGAGTTCCCCTCCCCCTCCCTGGAAGTGCCTCAGAGGTGATTAGTACAACTGCGCTGTGAGGGTTGCCCAGTGATGGACCCCGCTGTGTGTCCTAGAAACTTCCCTGAGGTTTAAGACTAAACAGTAAAGAGACACAAAGCCCAGCCAATGCGTCCCGTGGGGTGTGGATGTCAGCAGCTGACATGAAAAGCCCCTGCGCTCAAACTGGAAGTGTCTGCCCAGAAACTGCAGTTCCTATTTCAAAGGTTCCGCTTCTCTGGGACTTCAGCGGCTGAGTTCTACAGCCTCCAGCCAAGCCCAGCACTATGTGGATTAGATGTTGCCTTGGGCTGTGTCCCCGCTGTTCAAGCCCTTAACTACCCCAAGGTGAAGCCCTGGACAGCTGAAGTCGGCCACAGCCACAGTGCCAAGATCTGTTAGGTCACTTCTGGATTGGGGTGGTTCTAGGATCTGGCTTTATATTTTAAAGTGGCTTGATTTCTCTTCTGAGCTGCTGTTTTATAAGCAGAGAAGAGCTAACAGCTTGTGCCAGATTCTTCTATCTCAGTGGCTTCTCTGATCCCAGAGTTCTCCCCAGCTTGATTGGCGCAGTTTGCTAGCACCTAACCCTGTCTGTGCTGGCCTTTTTTCTACCTCACCTGGGAACCGACCTTTTCTATTGAAATTCCAGATTCTCTTCAGCTGGTAAGTCGTGCTTCCAGTCCTTGTGGTTTCTATCAGTCCAGTGTTATTTTTGAGGCTGATTTAACTAATTGGTAATGAGGGAAGAAGGGAGCTTACAAAATCTCATGTATCTTCTCCACCATCTTGGCTCCGCCCCCCCATAGAAGTCATTTGTAAATTTCAGCATTATAGTCATACTATATTATAATGAAGTAATGAAGTATAATATATGGACATCTAAATTTAGCTTCACACCCATCACACACCCTCCCCAAAAATCTTTTATAAAGATTTCTAGCAGTAATGTAAGTCCAATCATCTCAATTTATCAATGAGGAAACTGAGGTGCAGAGTGGCTAAGTGACTTGCTAAACAAAACAAAAGTAATACAAATGGCTAATGGCAAATTCAGGCTTCCTAATTCTCACTTATTGCATTTTCTCCTATTATATTGTATTTTATGGTATTCCCAAGGTTCCCTAAAATATCCAGTTTAAAATATTGTGTTCAAAATTATTTGAAATGAATTCACTTTTCTTCCTTTTTCCTGAAATACCTTGAAATCATCGCTCACTATATTCTTTCTTTACTCCCAGGGGTGAAGAACATGTAGTTCTTTCCTTGCCAAGCTCAACCTCTCTAATTTGTTTTCTAATCCATTTCTTCTCAACAGCTTCAGCAGATTACACCAACAGGGTGGAGTTGTGATTCAACCATTCTGGAGAGCAATCTGGAACTATACCTGAAGGGCTATAAAACTGTACATACCCTTTGACCCAGAAGTGCTATTACTGGGTCTATATTCCAAGGGAATCATAAAGGAAGGAAAAGGACCCTTAAAATATTTATAGCAGCTGTTTTTGTGGTGGGAATTGGGAAGTGAGTAGATAGATGCCCATCAATTGGGGGATGGTTGAACAAGTTATGGTATATGAAGATAATAGAATGTTATTGTTTTATAAAAATAATGAGCAAGCTGTTTAGAAAGACCTGGAAAGATTTACATGAACTGATGCTGAGTGAATTAAGGAGAACAAGGAATACATTGTACACAATAACAGCAAGAATGTACTATGATCAACTTTGGAAGACTTGCTTCCTTTCAGTGGTTCAGTGATCCAAAGCAATTTCAATAGACTTTAGGCAGAAAATGTCATCTGCATCCAGAAAAAGAACTATGGAGACTGAACATAAATCAACACATGCTATGTTTACTTCTTTCTGTTTTTTTTTAATATCTCTCTCATGATTTTTTTCTTTTGCTATGTTTCTCTTCCAACATGATTCATAAAATGATGTGTTAAAAATAAGGAAAAAAAAGATTACACCAACAGCCATTTTCTCATCTCTAATCTCTACTGTCTGTATCTGATCTTCTTAATTGCTTTTATATACACCCAAATGTTCTCCATTCTAAACAACAATAACAATGACAACTATCTCCTTTAGCTATCCTTCATATTCCTTTCCACAGCCAAACTCCTTGAAACAGTTAGCTACATTTGATGTCTTCCCTTTTCTCTTTCTCTTTTCACTGTGCTTTGCAATCTGGGTCCCACTTTGATCATCACTTGAAATTGCTCTCTCTAAAATTACTATTGATCTTTTAAAATTGTCTACTCTGATGGCTTTTCTTTCTTGACCTCTGAAGCATATGACAGACAATACTGACTATCCATGATCTCAAGGATACCATGTCCTCTTCACATGGGGAGATTATAATGCCATTCTGTCTTGGTTTTTCTCCAATATGTCTGATTGCTTCTTCTGTTTCTTTTCATCTTCCACATCACAACCCCTTAATTAGTGATATAACAAGACTATTGTTGGCCCACTTGTATTATATTTATACAGTCTCACATTTGGTGACCCCATCAGCTTTTATGGACTTAGTTAATCTCTTTATGAAGATGACTATCAATTTTATATATCTCTCCCTAGTCTCTCTCTTGAGCTCTAATTATTTATCATCAAATACCTTTTGGATATTTAGAACTTGGTGTTCCATAATCATCTCAAACTTCACATGTGCAAACCAGAAGTACTGGTTTTCCTAAGTACTAACTTTTTCTTCAACTTCCCTATTTCTGTCAAGAGCAACACTTCTTGCTTTCCTCTCCATTGCCCAGATTCATTTTGTCATCTTTTGATTCCTCACTCAGGTGGTATAAACAATCAGTTGCCTTTCTAGCCCACAATATTTCTCACATTTTTCTCCTTCTTACTTACATAGTTATCACACAAGTTCAATGGCCTTATTAGCTCACACCTAGACTATTACACCAGTTCTCAATTCCCAAATCTCTCCACATTACAATCCCTTCTCCACACAACAGTCAAAATAATTTGTCTACAATACAAATCTAACTTTGCCAACCCCCTATTTATCAAATTCCAATAGTTTCCTATTACCACGTGGATCAAATATAAATTCTGTTTGGTTTTTAAAGCACTTCACAACACTTCTTCTAGATTTCTTTAGCCAAAATGGTCATTTTGCAGTTCCTCATATGTACTCCACCTCCTCTCTCTGTATCTTAGAACTATCTGATTGTTAACCATGCTTAGAATGAACTCCCTTCTTACCTCTACCTCATGAAATACAACTACTTGGTTTCCTTCAAGAAAGGTCAAGCACAATTCCTGCATAGGTCTTTTTAATCTCCCTACCTGTACATGCTTTAAGTATACATATATACTCACATGTATGTATCACTTGACCTATTAGGATTAGATCTCTTTATACTATAAGATCCTAGAGGGCAAGAATTGCTTCAAGTGTGTTTATATCTCTGCCACCTAACAATACCTGTTACATAGTAGGTGCTGTATAATTGTTTGTTGATTATTAGCTATTGAAAATATTAATTTATATAGAACTTTTTAGGATAGCATCTATTATGTAAAGCAAAGTGTACCTGAAATTGCATCTATTATTATTATCAGTATTAACTGCACATATCCTTATTGTTCCAGGAAAATATTTTGGTCTACTAACCCACGTTTGTGAAGGATATACAACTGTCATCTCTCAAAAACATTTCTAGACAGCTAAGTTCTTGTGGCTAAGCAAGGATCACTGAGGTCATTCAAACTGCATAATGAAGAACTTATTCTGCAAACAGAAATATCTCTAGGAAGCTACAAGTCTGAAACAAGTCATCCTTCCCCAAAGTTTTTATACAGCTAATATCTAGCTAAAATGAATAATGATCAATCATGATTCTGGAGAACCAATGATTGCTACCACCTTCTGACAGATTAAGGACAGAGTCAATACATAGAATATAGCATATGTTTTTTATTATAAACTAAAAATATGTTTTTTGTGATATGTAAAAAAAGTTTAAGAAA